>NW_006408544.1:24614446-24617192 GCF_000296735.1 Chrysochloris asiatica
TTTTTTGGTTAGATATATGTGGCTGTGGTGGTTATGTGCCATGGATTTGGTTCTGACTTAGCGATCCTGAATAGGGTTTCTGAGGCTGTAAATCATAACAGGAGCAGGAAATCTCATCTTTCTCCCAAGGAGCAGCTGGTAAATTTGAACTGCTGACTTTGCAGTTAACAGCCCAACTCGTTACCCTCTACGCTACCAGGACTTACATATATGGTAACTAAATATTGGAAGAAGTACAGCTGTAATTCTTTTAGAAACCAAGATGGTGAATCTTACCTTTTCATACTTTGGACATGTTGTCAAAAGGGACCAGTCCCTAAAGAAGGACATCATGCTTGGTAAAGTGGAGGTCTGAGAAAAAGAGGAAGACCCCCAGTGAGAAGAATTAGCATAGTGGCAGCAACAATAGGCTCAAACACAACAGTTGTGAGGATGGTGTTATTGTTGTTAAGTGCCATTGAGTTCTGACCCATAGCACCCCTGCATAGGGTTTCTGAGTAGTGGCTGGTGGGTTTGAACCACTTACCCTGCAGTTTTAACTGACCTTACAATCTAGAGCATTATCCTGCAATGCTTTGTTCTGTTACGTATAGGTCTCTAAGAGTCAGAACAGAACTGAGAACACCTAACATCAACTACAAGCAAATATAAGAAATTATTAACTTTAGGAGAATTATCAGCTCTAGGGGAAGGCTTTCTCTCTGTGTCAGCTCTGGAGAAAAGGCCTTGTGTCATTTCTGTAGGACCGTCATTCCTTGGATATCTCCTTGTGTCTTTGCATCAATCTTTCTATGGATCTAGGAGCTTCACAGTGCAGAGACCCCATGTCCAAAGAATGCACTCCACTCCCAATCCTTCTTTATGGGTGGTAGTGGGTCCCTCTGAGTTCTGATTGCTTGTAATTTCTTTCATATCTCTAAAGAGATTTACGTAAGACACAACCTAATCTTTTAGATTACATCCAACCTTGTTGACATCATAGAAGTAAGAATGTAAAAAATAAGGATAATCAGATTAGATCAGGGCTGATCACAGCAGATCATATCATGGGGGTGGCAAGTATTATTTAACTGCAAAATCACTGAGAAGCATGGCCCAACCAAGTTGATAACTATTTGGAGGTGAGGGGCACAATTCAATCTATGACACAGACTTTCAAGAAATGCTATTATTATTGACATTCATTTCCAACATACATAGTGTCTCCAGCTGACCCCTGTGTGAAGATTTGACTTGGATAGGCTCTTGTATCTGTCCAGTGATGTAAAAATCTGGATGCCCAGAGTGTAGTGATGAAAACCAGAATAGAAGCTCTCTTTTCTCAAGAGAATATTAGCAAGGTATCTTTCCATTTGGTGTGACCAGTGTTCAACCTTGCAGCATGCCCATTTTCTGGACAAGGAAAGCCTGACCTTGCATATTTTGGCTACCTGCATGGTTGACAAACAGCTGAGTCAAAATCAAGGCTGGAACATCTGGGCATCTAAATCATATGCACACACACATATACACACATACACAAAGAGATACCTTGAGAATTAAGTCTTATGTGAAGGTGGCCGGTGTCACAGTGGGTTAAGTATTGGCCTGCTAACCACTAGTCAGTGGTTCACACTCACCAGTCACTCTATGGGAGAAACATCAGACTGTCTGCTTCTATAAAGATATATAGTCTGAGAAACTCTAAGTAGCAGTTCTCTCCTGATCTATGGTGTCACTATGACTCAGAGTGGACTCGATGCCAATGAGGCTTTTTGGGTTTCTGTCAATGTAGAGTCCTGATGTGGTGTTGTAGGATAAGCACTGGACTGCTAACCACAAAGTTGATGGTTCAAACTCCTGTCACTATGAATTGGGACTGACTTGACAGCACTTAACAAAAACAAATGTGACTGTAAATATGGATTCAATGTTTATTCAAAATGTTACCTGAGGAATAAACAAGATGGTGGATTGGGTGGAAGTGCAGTGAGGAGCTCCGTCAGCAACAACACACAATACTGGACCAAGCAGGCTCAGGGGATGGTCCCAGAACTCTGAACCACTTATAAAGGAATATTTCAAAGGTTGGAAGGCTTACAGCTAGGAGAATTTGTAGCTGAAGCAAGAAATCCATTGCTTTCTAATTCAAGATGCTCAGTTGTTCCTGGAGGCACCATCTTGGGTGAGACCAAGTGGAAGAAGGATCAGGGCAGCTATGGACACCTGACAGAACTGCAGAGATAAAGGTGTTGACATTTAAAAAAAATTATTATCTGTTCATTGGTTTCTCGCTGTCTGTGCACCTCTATTCTGATGACTAGAGGGGGTCCTGAGCGAGTGGACACCCCACCCCCAGAGGGTTCTACTACATATGCGCACAGATCGCCTCAAAATGTAAAGTGACAGTTTCCACTTAAAACCAAATGGCAGCGCAAAATGGCCACAGCTGGCACTGAGCTATTTATCCCTAGGGAAAAGGCCTGAATGGGGGTTGTGGAGCAGGAAAGGCAGACTAGAAAGTAAAGAGGCCAAAAATTAAATCCTGAGTTACATCACAATGACCAAAAGTGGCATCTTGAAATTTCTCAGGAAGAAGAGTGAAAAGGGAAGCCCATCTCCTGATCATATCTACCTGGAGGAAATCAGAAAACATAAAAAATACCAACATACACACTCATCTAAGTATTACAGCCACTGATAACTCCTGAATATGCCCAAAATACAGAAGCAGATTACCATATCAGCACATGTCTAGAAACAAGAT
>NW_006408544.1:24623734-24671101 GCF_000296735.1 Chrysochloris asiatica
GAGTCCTGGTGTGGCTCTGCAGGAAAATGCACTGGACTGCATTTTGAACCATAAGGTCAGCAGTTCAAACCCTCCAGCTGCTTCCCTGAAATTCTATACAGGGTGTGTATGGATTGGAACCGACTTACAGCACTTTACAACAGCAACAAATGTAATGGGTCAAACAGCGGCTGCCTTGGCTGGAGCAGACCATACAATTTCTTTTGTCTTATATGACCCATGGATTGGACATTGCCCACACCACCTTAGAGGCTAGAGAAGGACACTCTGTGGGTGGGTTCTGAGGGGAATTAAATGCCCAAATGTTTGATTCAGGGGTGGTGGTGGGGGGAACCTATGGCAGCAAGCATTCCAAATCCTCCAGAATTAGTACAGGTCTCTCCCATTCGCTTGGTTTCTCTGCTCTTTCCTGGAAGCTCTCTTGCTACTTCTACCATCCTTAAGTTCAGCCACTTGACTGTACTTTTAGTGGGATAATGAGACCCTGGGTGGAGTAAAAGGAAAAGTTTTCAGCTACTTTTGTTCACTCAGAGGTATCTAGGAAGAAAGACCTGGATCCACTTCCAAATATCAGCCATTGAAAACCTTATGGATCTATTATACTCTGTTACACCAGGGGTCACCTGGAGTCAGTTTGAACTAGACAGCAATGGACTGGCATATTTATTTTGATAACAGTTCTGCACTATGATCTTGCCGGTCACAACACTCACTTTTGGTTTCAGTATTTATACTATCAAGAGACAGCCCCAATGTGTGGGAGGCATGTAAGCACTGGAGTGGAAATGGGCTGTTGAAATATCAATTCTGTCACTTACTAGCTATGTAACTTTGGATAACTTACTTAGCATCTCTGCTCCTCAGTTCCTTCACTATAAAGCTGAAGGAATGGTACTTGAATGGGGGTTATAAAATTAGACTCAACATATGCAAAATTCCTGCAGTCCTTGATACAGAACAGGTATCCAATATATAGGAGTAGCTATTGGTGTGGCACTGTAGGATAAGCACTGAACCACAAGGTTGGTTTGAACCACAAGTGTGGCCGTTCCAACTCACTAGCTGTTCCTCAGAAACTCTATATAAAGTCACTCTGAGTGGGAACCAACTCAATGGCACTTAATAACAACAATAACAACAACATTCAGAAGAGTACATGTATCAAGGGATATCATTGTTGACACCAGATGGATCTTGGCTGAAAGCAGAGACACCAGGAAGAAGTTTACTTGTGCTTTATTGACTAGGCAAAGGCTTTCATCTGTGTGGATCATAACAAACTATGGATGACATTGTGAAGAATGAGTATTCCAGAACACTTAATGGTACTCATGAGGAATCAGTACATAGACCAAAAAGCAGCTGTTCAAAGAAAACTAGGGGATACTGAATGGTTGAAAATCAGGAAAGGTGCGTGCCAGGGTTGTATTCTTGCGTCATAACTACTCAATCTATATAATGAGCAAATAATCCAAGAAACTGGATTTTAGGAAGAAGAACATAGCATCAGGGTGAAAAAAAGACTCATTAACAGCATGGGATATGTACATGGTACAACCTTGCTTGCTGAAAGCAAAAATGACTTATGACTTACTGATGAAAATCAAAGACCTTCAGTATGGGTTGCACCTCAATGTTAAAAAAAATAAAAAATCTTCACAAAACACTGAACCAAAAGGTTGGTCTGAATCACGAGATAGGCAGTTCAAACTCACCAGCCACTCCTTGGAAACCCTATATAGGGTGGCTATGTGTTGGAACCAACTCAACGGCACTTAACAACAAGACCAATAAATAACATCATGATAAATGGAGAAAAGATTGAAATTATCAAAGACTTCTTTTTGCTTGGATTCACTATCAACACTCAGCAGTTAAGAAATCAAATGACATATTGTTTTAGGCAAATCTGCTGCACAAGACCTCTTTAAAGTGTTTAAGAGCAAAGATGTTAGCTTGAGGACTAAGGTGTGCCTGACACAAGCTATGGCATTTTCAATAACTTCATATGCATGTGATAGTTGGACTATGAATAAAGAAGAACACAGAAAAATGGATGCATTTCAGTCATGGTATTGGAGGAGAATATTTAAAGTACCATGGGCTGCTAGAAGAACACATAAATCTGTGCTGGGAGTACAGCTAGAATACTCCTTCAAAGCTAGGATGATGAGTCTTCATCTCTCATACTTCAGACATATTTTCAGGAGGGACCAGTCTCTGGAGAAGGGCATCATGTTTGATGAAGTGGAGGAGCAACAAAAAAAGAGGAAATCTCCCAACGAGATAGGTTGGTGGCTGTGTATGAGGCGTACTGGCTGGTAGTCAAACTCAGGTCTCCTGTATGTGAGGAGTATTGTCCCATTCTTATATTTAGTCAAATCTCAGTTTTATTCTAAAGGTCTGACTGGAACTCTAACCAAACTTTTCCTTCTTGAGCAAGCTTCCCAGCTGGAGCAGAAAGCTCACTGTTTTGAGTTTTGAGCCTTGGCTGCCAATCCCACAGGTGTCCAGGAAGATAGTTGGCTTCCTCTAAATACTGAATAATAACCATGGTGATAATGACCATCATAGTGTGAGGAAAATAGCAGATTATTTTTGAGTTGGCTTTATATTTACCCCAAATGGGTGTAATCACCTGCTTCTCAAGGTGCTGCTTAAGCTATCATTTTTCCAAACAGCTGTGATCCAACTGCAGAAATATAAATTCTGCAGGATTTCAAGAGAATACAAAGCACCTGTTTCCTTCAGTTCTTTGGGGGTGTGAATCTCTTTCTGTCCATGTGGGGGCGCAAATGAGGGAATGAGTAGCCACGCCTCAGCCATGGCTTCCTTGCCAGGGTTCTCGTCAATACCTGTTGACATTTTCTTGAGTAATCATTCCAGGTGCCTTGTATATATTTCTTCATATCACCAGATGGATTATGGGTCTGTATTGATTTTGTGGTTTCATGTGTGAAAGATTTAATCTCAATCCTCTGTTGTTCATTTTCCTTAACCTTTTAATAACATGATAGGGAGGCAACCCATCAGAATAGAAATTGTTTCTGAGGCATGTTGTCATAAATATGTGCCACCGATGACTTTATTTTATGGAAGCGGCCATATTTTTTGAAATAATAATAATGATAAAATTTGGAGGGCAAATTGCAGTTTACAAAGCACTTTCTCATACCAACTCATTTAATTCTGACAGAAATCCAGATAGGTAGGAGTTATTTTATTTATTTTGATTTATTTATTCTCCAAGTTTTTCCACAACATGAATTTTTATTATTATCTGCTCTGTCACAGATGAGGAACCTGCAATACCCAAGGTCATACAGTTTTTAAAAATAGGAGTTGTAGTCTCAAAGATCTGTGCTTGAACCCTGATGCTGCCAGGTTTTCACTGCCTAACCTTGATCAAGATTGCTAAACTCCGTGACGTTCATTTGTTCATTTACAGAGTGGGGCTGATGATACGTTTCAGGGATTGTGCGTAGTGAGTTAAAGCTGATGTGGGGAAACCATCTGCATAGATCCATAAAAGTTAGCTATGATGATTAAAGCAATAATAATATTAATAAGAATTATTTAATGAAAGTAGGACAAAGGCATAGTTTATTGCCCTTGGTCAAACCTCATTCCTAGAAGTTCTCATTGTACTTGGCAATACAGTTAAGATGGGAACAATTTTTTTCCCTCAGATCAAAAGTCCTTTTTTTTCTTAAAACAAAAACCAGAAAATGCAGTATCTTCTGCATCAAATCCTCAGTTACCATTGACAAATCTTAAATTTTATGACTTGTGAAACTTGGTACATATAGTTTCTTGTGTCCAGCTGGATTGTCCACTTGAACCTGCATTCTTCATCTGGAGAACAAAGATCATCTTTTCAAGATCCATCTCAAATGTCACCTCCTTTGAGTTATCTTCTCTGACACTCCTGAGAAAAGAAACCGCTTCCTCTTTTGGTCCCATAGCATTATCTCTAGGAAAATATTTGTGACTGTATTGTAATGACTTTATTATAATTATTGTATTGCAATTGTTCTAACTGTACTGCAATATCTTCGCAATCTGCCTCTCTCCATGTGTTCACTGGTTTGAGGAGAGGGCCTTGTCTTGATTTTTCTTGATATCACCAGCATTTATAGGGATGCCTTTCTGTTATGATATTGCATGTTGGTAAGAATACTAACATCCCTGTCAAAACAGCCCTTATTTGGCTGATCCACTTATTCATAGACCCAGAATGCCTTATAACATGGAACAGGTTATTAAGTTTGTCATCCAACCTCTTCATTGTATTCATAAATTAGGGTTCAGAAAGGTGAAGTAACTTCCTAAGGTCACTTGGCTAGGCAGAAGCCCAGTTCCAAGTCAACTCTCCGACCTCTAATTCAACTTAATGTCTTTCTTTCTGCCTTACCTCTTCAATAAACCTCTGATTCTCACCTAGTATGTGCCAGGAATTGTGCAACATGTCGGGGAAAAGGAATGACTACAACATGGTTCCTACTTTATGCCTAACTGATCCACTGATGTATGGCCATCTCATTAGAGTAGATCATGGACATTTGCTAATACTCCTGTAGGAACTCCACCTTGTCCTCACTTGCCTCTGAGCTACCTGCATTTACTTTCATGTCACAGGTTCTGAATCCTTTTGCTTTGTGTGCTTACTGCAGCTTCTATCCACATTTTGCTCCCTGGCATCCCTTGTTTGGGGGTTCATTTGACTCTTCCTCCTTGCATTTTTTAAGGAGCTCTGGTAGTGTAGTGTTTACGAGTTGGGCTGCTAACTTCAAGGTCAGCAGTTTGAAACTGCCAGCTGTTCTGCAGTAGAAAGATCAGGCCTTTTGCTCCCGCAAAGATTTATAGCCTTGGAGACTCTATACAGGGTTGCTGTGAATCAGAACCACAACTCCACGACTCCACGGCACATAACCATCCAGCCTCACACTTTATATCCAGGATCTCCTTCATAACCTTTTTCTAAATTTATCACTTGCTATCTCGATAAAGACTCCCTGCTCCAGTTCCCAGCCCCACAAACTTCCACTGCCATCCTTTTCGCCACTTCTCAGGCTGATCTCAGCACCCACAATGAAATTAATGTGAATTTGGCACAATAACACAGATTCTTCTATTGGTAGCATCCTTTGTTCCTCTGATATGTTGATTTTCTTTTCTACTACGGCACATCTTTCCTAAAATGATGGTTTTCAGTGCAGCACTGGGCTTGCAAATTATTATTATCTGCAAGATCCAGTTCTTACCCTAAACTTCATCAACACAGAGTATGGATGGCTTTTTAGCTCATTATGTTTCAAGTAAGCTTATGTGGAGTTTATAAGACATCTTCTTTGTGATCTATAAACCAGACGTTTTCATTGCAGACCATGGTCCAGGACCTTCCTGGAAGCCAGATGGGTCCCAGGTGTAAATAGGACAGTCATCTCACCCTCACTTTCTCTAGGGGACATGGAGTAATGAACACATTTGGGATTTGGAGTCTGTCATCCAGGGTTCAAATTCTCTGGCTGCATCATTTACCTGGACAGATTGTTTATTGTATGTGAGCTTAAGTTTCTTTCTTTATAAAACAGGATGAGGACACCCATCTCATAGGGCTGTTGTGAGAAATAAATAGGAATGTAACTATACACTAAACCCCACCCCATCTTGTTTTGATAAAGCTCTACCACGTCTCTGTCAGTTTATTATATCATGCTGGCTTGTGTATAGCTATGGTGCTAGAAGCTATGCCACCAACAGAATCATCCATGACAGGTTTCAGTGGACCTTCCAGAGTAAGTCAGACTAGGAAGAAAAACCTGCCAATCTACTTCTGAAAATTAGTCAATGAAAACCTTATGGATTATAGCAGGACATTGTATGACTTGTTTACTTTGGATATTACACCAGAAGGAATCAATCATCGGTGGAGGGCATCATGTTTGGTGAAGTAAAAGAGATACTAGGTGAGATGCCACAATATCCACAACAGTAGACTCAAACATGTTGGTGATGGTGAGAATGAAGCAGGAACAGGTAACATTTCCTTCTGATGTATGTAAAGTTCCTATGAGACAAGGCAACTCAAAGCAGCTGTAATCTATCTATCTATCTATCTATCTATCTATCTATCTATCTATCTATCTATCTATCTATCTATCTATCTATCTATTTATTCTTTGTCATGAAAAAGACCCAAATGAGGCTAAAGTTTTAAGGAAGTGGCATCAAAGAAAGGGCTATGGAGAAGGGGAAATCATGAATAGTGGAGACAATTAATTGGCCAAATGCAGACTCCTGGGATAGCTGCTTGGGAGGAGGAGGTAGAAGAAGCTGGTTGTTGGCCAAATAGTCATGCATAAGGGACTGGATAGTTGTGTCTGGCCTAATTTAGTAAGGAATGAAGAGGTGAATTCTGTGAGAGCGAGGGCTGATTTCAAGTAGGGATCCATTTGGATAAGACAAGGAGAGAGAACTGATTCAAGAAATGGTGTTGGAACTTCAGAAATGTTAGCTCTCAGGGTTGATGCCAAACTCTCTGTAGCACTGGAATGAAAATAAAATCTAGAAACTAAGACATAGGCACTGGAACATAGGGTATCATGGTCAGGCTCAAAAAGGAAAGCTATAACTCCATGACGAGACTCACTTTCAGTTGTAATAGTAATGCCAGCTCCAAACATCACCTACTAGTGGATATGGAATTGCTAATAAACAACTTCCATGGTCAGAACAAGGAACCCTGACAAGGAACAAAAAGTCAGTGGTTCAAAACCAGCAACTGCTCTGAGGGAGAAAGATGTGGCAGTGTACTTCTCTAAAGATTACACCTTGGTTACCCTATGGGGGAGTTCTACTTTACCCTATAGGATTGCTGTGAGGAGGAATATGGTTTCATTTGGTTTTGATGGTCATAAGTGGCTCAAGAAGAGATGTATACAAATCTCTCAAATCTCTCTCTGACATCCCATTTAGACAAGGAGGTAGCCCATTAAGGCTTCTGGGACCTCTATGGAGGATAGGCAGCAACTGCTCAGACGGTCACTTCATTGTACTATTCCAGAAACTTTGCCACTTGTAATTTTAATTCATCCTTGGCTATTAGAATGCTGGGTGGCAATATTAGACCCACCCAGGCTCAGTTCATGAATAACATGGAACACTGGAAGGTATTAGAACAAAGTGAATGAAGTTAGCTATGTGTAGGAATATTTATCAGATGGTTGTGTAGAATAGGTTTCCAGTGGGAGAGATTGGAGGCAGGGAGATTGCTTGGAAGGCTTGTCTGAGTGGCAGTGGGGATGGCGAGGAGGGGTAAGTGCACTTGCGTTACCAAGGTGGAATTTTGAGACTTCTCTTATAAAGGCTGAGGAAAGAATCTTGGATAGGGCAGTTGGAGGCCCAGTATACATCAAGCAGCACTTCTTCCCTTTCTCCCTCCCCATCCTGGGAACCCTGTCTCTACAGGAGGAAAATGGAGATTCTTTATTTTCCCTTGCAATGCAGAAGTTCAGAGAATTTGGGGTCAACAAAAGGCAGTGGCTGAGAATGCAGCCATGTGGGAGGGCCCAGACAGAGCCATGGAAGGGAGGAAAAGAGAGGGTCACAGAAACTCATTCCAAGCCACTGTTCTTTTTCTGGACTTGTTTCCTTATATGAACAGTGGGATTGGTGATCACTCCTTCTTCTGAGAAAGGAGCATGTACTGGACATGTGAGATTGAACGAGAGCAGGTTCTACTCTGCTCCTCACCAGCTCTGCATTAGGTTAGTGGCCAGAAGTCAATTTCATGGGCTCCACTCATTAATAATTCATTTAACACAAATGTAGAGTTTCTTTATCATGCTCCAGACACTTTAGGACTCCCTCAGTAGAACAAATGGTTAAAAGCTCCACTACATGTTTGGTAAGTTGGAGGGTCAGAGAAAAAGAGGAAGACCCCCAACAACATGGATTGGCCAAGCGGCAGCATCATTGGACTCAAGCGTGGCAACAATAGTGAGGTTGGCCCAGGATCGGGCAGTGTTTTGTTCTGCTGTGCATAAGTTCGCTATGGGTCGGTACTAACAACAACAACAACAACCTGAAAGGTTAGCAGTTCAAACCCACCCAGGGGCAGCTCAGAAAAAACACTTGGTGATCTGCTTCTGAAAGGACACAACCTTAGAAATGCTACAGAGCACAATTCTTCTCTGACACACATAGGGCCACCATAAGTCAGAACTGACACCTCTGCAACCATCAACAATAATACTTTACAAATATGACCTCATTAAATTCTCATTAAATTGTTACAAGGTTGAAGTCGTTGCTATTGCATGCCTCCGGAGCGATTCCAGCTCATAGAGACCCATGTGAGAGAATGGAGTGGCCCAAAGGATTTCTTAGGCAATAATTTTTATGACCTTGACTATATCCCATCTGACTTTAGAGATCATCTAAAGAACAGATTTGATACATTAAACACTAAAGAACAAAGACCAGAAGAGTTGTGGGATGATATTAAGAACATCATTCATGAAGAAAGCAAAAAGTCTTTGAGAAGACAAGAAAGAAGGAAAAGATCAAAATGGATGTCAGAAGAGACACTGAAACTTGCTCTCCAGCATAGAGATGCTAAAGCAAATGGAAGAAATGAGGAGGTACAAAAGCTGAGCAGAAAATTCCAAAGGTCAGCTTGAGAAGACAAAGTCAAATATTACAACAAAATATGCAAAGATCTGGCGTCAGAAAACCAAAAAGGAAGAACACGTTCAGCATTTCTCAAGGTGAGGGAACTAAAGAAAAAATTCAAGCCTTGTCTTTTGTTATTGAAGGATTCTCTGGGCAAATTACTGAACAATGCAGAAAGCATCAAAAGAAGATGAAAGGAATACACAGAGTCACTATAACAAAAGGAAATGGCTGATATTCAACTGTTTCAAGAGGTAGAATATGATCAAGAGCCAATGATACTTAAGGAAGAAGACCAAGGTGCATTTAAGGAATTGGCAAAGAACAAGGTGCCAGGAACTGATGGAATAAAAGTTGAAATATTTCAAGAAAGTGAGGTGGCACTGGAGTCACTCACTCATCTATGCCAAGAAATTTGGAAGACAATTATCTATCTGGCCAACTGATTGGAAGAGATCCACATTTGTGCCCATTCCAAAGAAAGGTGACCCAATGGAATGAAGAAATCATCAGACAATATCTTTGCTATCCCATGCAAGTGAAGTTTTGCTAAAGGTAATACAGAAGCAGCTGCAAACATACATTGACAGAGAACTTCCAGAGGTTCAAGCTGGATTCAGAGGAGGACGTGGAATGAAGGATATCATTGCTGATGTCCAATGGAGCCAGGCTGAAAGCAGAGAATACCAGAAAGATGTTTACCTGTGTTTTATTTACTACACAAAGGCATTTGATTATGTGGATCATGACAAGCTATGGGCAACATTCTGAAGTATGAGTATTCTGGAGCACTTAATTGTGTTCATGAGGAATCTGTACCAGGACCAAAAGGCAGTTGTTTGAACAGGACATGGGAACAATGAATGATTTAAAATTACAGCAGGGTTGTATTCTTTCACCTTACATATTCAACCTATATGCTGAGCAAATAAGCCAAGAAGCTGGGTTTTATGAAAGAAAAAATGTAGCATCAGGATTGGAGGAAGACTCATTAACAATCTGCGATATGCAGATGATACAACCTTGCTTGCTGAAAGTGAAGAGGACTTAAAACATTTACTGATGAAGATCAAAGAGCACAGCCTTCGGTATGTGTTACAACTCAATGTCAAGAAAACAAAAATTCTCACCACTGGACCAATAACAACATTCTTATCAAAGGAGAAAAGATTGAAGTTGTCAAGGACTTCATTCTTCTTGAATCAACTATCAACACTCATGGAAGCTGCAGTCAAGAAGTCAAACAACGTATTGCATTAGGCAAATCTGTTGCCCAAGACCTTTTTAAAGTGTTGAAGAGCAAAGATGTCAGCTTGAAGACTAAGGTGTGCCTGACCCAAACCATGGTATTTTCAATAATCTCATATGCATGTGAAAGCTGGACAGTGAATAAGGAAGAGCATAGAAAAATTGATGCTTTTGAGTTATGGTGTTGGAGGAAATTATTGAAAGTGCCATGGGCTGCCCTAAGAACAAACAGATCTGTGTTGGAAGAAGTGCAGCCAGAGTGCTCCTTGGAGGCCAGGATGGCCCAACTTTGTGTCTCATACTTTGGACATATTGTCAGGAGGGACCAGTCGCTGAAGAAGGATATCATGTTTGGTAAGGTGGAGGGTCAGAGAAAAAGAGGAAGAACACCAACAAGATTGACTGACAAAATGGCAGCATCAATGGGCTCAAGTATGGCAATAATTGTGACGTTGCCCTAGGACCGGGCAGTGTTTTTTTCTGTTGTACATAGTGTCACTATGAGTCAGTACCAACTCAATGGCACCTAACAACAACAACAACAACAATCTTTATAGGAGAAGATCAGTAGGGCTTTTTTCACTCAGAGCCACTAGGTGGGTTTGAGCCACTGACCTCTTGGTTAGTAGTGAGTGCAGCAGAGATGAGGATATGGGGCCTCAGAGACTTTAACTCATGCAATGTCACAAAACTAAATGATAGGACTGGAAAGCTGGTATTTGAATTGTACACTTATACTGAAATGTTCTATTTCAATTTACATACAGGGTGTGACACCATAGGATAATCACTCAACCGCAAGGTTGGTTTGAATCACAAGGTAGGCAGTTCACTGTCACCAGCTGCTCCTTTGGAAACCCTATGCAGGGTTGCTATAATGGGAATGGACTCAAAGACCCTTAAAACTCCTAGAAAGGAGCTAGGATTGGAAGCATGATAAAGAGTTTGTTTTCTCTCTAATATTAATATTACTGTTATAAAAAGAATGCATTCATGAGAACTTATGTAATTATAGGTTAAAAAACATTTTTTAAAAACTTATGAAAAATTAAGATTGGCAAGGGAGAAGAGTTCGTAGTATAATTATGAAAGCTTTTGTGTTTATATTTATACTTTATTGATTTTTTTATTCTTGTATTTACTAAACAAACAAGAGACTACTGTTGTTCCTTTGTCTGTTGTGAATTACAAATAATGGGTGCCAGAGATGGACTTACACCTTTTTCCTTTGATCATGGCATGGCTCTCTGAGGTGTTGAGGTGGCTGGTGATGATGGTGCTAGGACAATGACAAAAGGAAAAGTAGGCTGTGGGGTGGGGACAAGAGAGTCTGGGGCCTCTTCCTACTCATTGCTACTCATTGCTCATTGCTAGTTTATCTGGTTTCAAAGTCAGATGTTTGGCCTGCTGTGTGGTCTCTTTGTACTTGGTCAGAGGATGAAAGTTAGCCACTCCAACTTCTGAAGATCAAACTTCCTTTAAGAAGAGACTTGATGGGTTTCCACTAACTGCTTCCTAAGGGTATTTGAAGCATAGAGTGAGAAATTGCATGTGTTTGAATTTGCTTTGCTTTTGATCTAAAATCCTCTTCTTTTTCTCCTATGTATATTACCCAACATTATCGGATAAATTTATCAAATCCAATGCTTACTTCTAATCCTTAATTTAAGAGTCTGCCTAGTAGAATTAGATTGGAGTCAAACTCTGGGTTAGAATCTCAGCCTTTTCAACAGCTGTTTCTCTGATCTGAAGTAACTTAGTAACTTCTCTCTAGGCCTCCATAGACAAAGCATTACACATGGTTGTTGTTGTTGTTGTTGAATGCCATCAAATTGGTTCTAACTTCTTAGCGACCTTGTATAAGTTTTCCAAGGAACAGCTGGCGGGTTAGAACCACTAACCTTGTGGTCAGATGTCCAATGTTTAGGCTACAGTGCCAAACTAGAGCTCCATTTCATATGGTGTTTGGTACAAATTAAGAGTTCAAGAAACATTGTCTATTATGAATCATCTGCTTAGCATTTAACACTATTATCTACTGTTGCCTTCAAAGAAAATCCATTGTTTCTTTATAAAAAAATGTGATAGATATTCACTCACCTGAGGCCCCAGGCCTTCTTCCAAAGGTTAAGTAAACACTCTTAGCATGTAAGTTCACTGTTGGCAAAGACATTCCCCAGGATCTAGAACAATGCCTGGCACATAGCAGGCACTCACTAGACTTTTGTTAAATGAATAAGCAGTTTCCTGAATGTCACAATATGTACATAGGGACCCTGGTAATGTAATAGGTTACATGCTGGGCTGCTAACCATGGCATGGGAGAAAGATGAGGCTTTCTGCTCCTGTAAAGATTTATAGCCTCAGAAACCCTATACAAGCTCTCTATGAGTCAGAACAAACTCCACCGCACACATCCACCACCACCATCTAAACATAAGCACGTACATACATACCTTTTATATTATTAGCAGAAATGGGAACCTACCAAACACACTATTCTTAAATATTTTGAATATTGTTTCCCATCAGTTTAGACTCATTTGATTTTTTTTTTTTTAAACTGCTGCTTTAGTTCAGTGTTGTCATTTTTAAGTGCTGTAGAGTCATTTCTGACTCATGATGGTTGATGGTTATGTGCCGTGGAGTTGGTTCTAACTCATAGAGACCCTGTACAGGGTTTCCAAGGCTGTAAATCTTTACAGGATCAGAAAGCCTCATTTTTCTCCCACGGAACAGCTGGTAGTTTTGAACTGCTGACCTTGTGGTTTTGCAGCCTGATTCATAGCCACTATGCTACCAGGGCTCCTTTCTGGCTCATAGAGACCCTGAATAGGGTTTCCAAGGAGCAACTGGTGAGTTTGAACCACCAACCTTGTGATTCAAACTGACCTTGTGGTTCAGTAATTTATCCTACAGCACCATAGTAGGACTCCACCAAGTTCTGCAATTTATTTAATTTATTCCTTATCAATGAAATATTTGGGTAACTTTCCATCTCTAGCTATTATTTATGGGATCTTTGCATTGTTTAATAGTGAATTGCTTTTCCATTAATTGTTGCAATTGTTGTTAGGAGCCATCGAGTCGGTACTGATCCACAGCGACACTATGCACAGCAGAGCAAAACACAGCCCGATCATGGACCAACCTCACTACTGTTGCCACACTTGAGTTCATCTATGCTGCCACTTGGCCAGTCCATCTCTTTGGGGTCTTCCTCTTTTTCTCTGACCCTCCACCCTACCAAATATGATATTCTTCTCCAGTGACTGGTCCCTCCTGACAATATGTCCAAAGTATGAGAGACGAAGTTTGGCCATCTTGGCTTCTAGGGAACACTCTGGCTGCTTTTCTTCTAAAACGGATTTATTGGTTCTTTGGCAGCCCATGGCACTTTTAATATACTCCTCCAACACCATAACTCAAAGGCATCAATTTTTCTACGGTCTTCCTTTTTCACTGTCCAGCTTTGAAAATGCATATGAAACTACCATGGCTTGGGTCAGGTGCACCTTAGTCCTCAAGCTGATATCTTTGCTCTTCAATACTTTAAAAAGGTCTTGTGCAGCAGATTTGCCTAATGGTCTTTTGATTTCTTGACTGTTGATTCCATGTGTGCTGATAATTGATACAAGAATGAAGTCCTTAACAACTTCAATCTTACTTCTGTTGATAACAATGTTGTTTACTGGTCCAGTGGTGAGGATTTTTGTTATCTTTACATTGAGATGTAATCCATACCAAAGGCTGTGTGCTCTTTGATCTTCATCAGTAAATATTTGAAGTCCTCTTCACTTTCAGCAAGCAAGATTGTATCATCTGCATATCGCAGGTTGTTAATGAGTCTTCCTCCAATTCTGATGCCACAGTTTTCTTCATATAACCCAGCTTATTGGATTATTTGCTCAGCATACATGTTGAATAAGTATGGTGAAAGAATACAACCTTGTCGCACACCTTTTTAAATTTTAAATCATTCATTGTTCCCATGTTCTGTTCAAACAACTGCCTCTTGGTCCAGGTACGGATTCCTCATGAGCACAATTAAGTGTTCTGGAATACTCATACTTTGCAAAGTTGCCTGTAGCATGTCATGATCCACACAGTCAAAAGCCTTTGTGTAGTCAGTAAAGCACAGCGAGAGACCAAAAGTAACTCCTTGGATGTTCACTCGGTAGCTTTTAAGTTCCCAGTTCCTACTCACAAGACATAGAGCACCATCTTTGTAAACTGTGTTATGTCAATTGAATTAGCTGTTCCTCTGAGATAAGGACAAATACTGTATAACTTATCAAAAG
The DNA here is from genome assembly GCF_000296735.1 of Chrysochloris asiatica. Classification (NCBI taxonomy): domain Eukaryota; kingdom Metazoa; phylum Chordata; class Mammalia; order Afrosoricida; family Chrysochloridae; genus Chrysochloris; species Chrysochloris asiatica. The sequence continues at coordinate 24,637,960 of NW_006408544.1, forward strand.
TCAGAGAAACATTTATACATAGAAAACAACAAGAGCATTGTTTTATGTTACTGGGGAAGGGATGGAAAAGGAGAAAAAATCCGTAACTAGACAATACCCAATGCCGTCCAATCAATTCTGACTCATAGTTATCCGCTATAGGGATTCCAAGACAGGTTGGTTTGAACCACAAGGTTGGCGGTTCAAGCTCAACAACTGCTCCTTGAAAACCCTGTAGAGACACTGTAAGTTGAAACAGACTTGAAGACACTTACCACCACCAACAAAAAAGTTAGATAATCTTTCTCCTGAGAAGCAACTGGTGGGTTTGAACTGCCAACCTTGAGGTGGACAGCTCAACATCTAGCTCACTGATGAACAGGTAGATATGAGTAGGTGAGGGAGACTGCACCAAAGACCATACACAGACTTGGCAGAGGATATTTCTATGTATGCATTTGTATGCACTGTAAATATATCCATGTATGTGGTAGAGCAATTGGGACAAAGTTATGAAAGCTTCTTAGCTATAATTAAACACCTTGAGTTCTGATGTGGCACTGGAGGATAAGCATTGGACTGCGAGGTTAGTTTGAACTGCAAGATTGGCAGTTCAAACTCACCAGTCGCTCCTCAAAATCACTATACAGGATCGCTCTGAAAAGAAATTGACATGGCCACACTTAACAACAGAAAACACCTTGAATTAATAATTCACTGTGCTTGGTGGCTTAGGTCTAATATTTTTCTTTAGAAAAAGATGGATTTTATCAGATACCTTTTTGGCATCTACTAAAATGAGTCCATGTGTCTTCAGGAAAATATCCATGCCATGAGGAATCTGTATATGGACCAAGAGGCAGTTGTTTGAACAGAACATGGGAACACTGATTGGTTTAAAATTAAGAAAGGTGTGCAAAAAGGTTGTATTCTTTCACCATACTTATTCATGCTGAGCAAATAATCCTAGAAGCTGGGCTATAGGAAGCAAAATGTGGCATCAGGATTGGAGGAAGACTCACTAATAACCTGCGATATGCAGATAATACAACCTTGCTTGTTGAAAGTGAAGAGGACTTAAAATATTTACTTATGAAGATCAAAGAGCACATCCTTCAGTAAGAATTGCATCTTAATGTAAAGAAAACAAAAATTCTCACCACTGGACCAATAAACATCATTCTTATCAAGGGAGAAAAAATTGAAGTTGCTATGGACTTCATTCTTCTTAGATCAACTATCAACACTCATGGAAGCAGCAGTCAAGAAATCAAACGACATATTGCATTAGGCAAATCTGCTGCACAAGATTTTTTAAAGTGTTGAAGAGCAAAGATGTCAGCTTGAGGACTAAGTTGTGCCTGACCCAAGCCATGGTATTTTCAATAACCTCATATGCATGTGAAAGCTGAACAGTGAATAAGGAAGACTGTATAAGAATTGAGGCTTTTGAGTTATGGTGTTGGAGGAGAATATTGAAAGAGCCATGGCTGCCCAAAGAACCAATAGATCTGTGTTGGAAGAAGTGCAGTCAAAGTGCTCCTTGGAGACCAGGATGGCCAAACTTTGGACATATTGGACATATTGTCAGGAGGGACCAATCGCTGGAGAAGGATATCATGTTTGGTAGGGTGGAGGGTCAGAGAAAAAGAGGAAGACCCCCCTAGCCAGATGGATTGTCCAAGTGGCAGCATCAATGGGGTCAAGAGTGGCAATGATAGTGAGCTTGGCCCAGGATCAGGCAGTGTCTCGTTCTGCTGTGCATAAGGTCTCTATGGATCAGTACTGACTTGATGGCACTTAACAACAACAACAAGATGAGTCCTCGTGTGGATCTGTGGGTTAATGCTCCAGACTGCAAATTCATTTGAATTGCAAGGTCGCTGGCTCAAGCTCATTAATTTAGGGTTCCTCGGAAACCCTAATCAGGGATGCCATTGGTCGGAATTGACTCAACGGCACTTAACAACAACAACAAGATGAGATAGTCTCTCTTGACCTATTATATTCTGGGAATCAGCTTCATGGTTTGCAGCTGTATTTGATTTGCTAATATTTAATTTAAGAATTTACTGATTATTCACAAGCAAGATTAGACTATAATTTGTTTTGTTTTCTGTTTTGTTATTGTAATTCTGAAATACAATTTGAGAGAAAAAAACTGGATCCCTTGTGACAGTGGGTTAGACATTGGGTTAGTAACTGCAAAGTCTGTGGTTCAAACCCACTACCTTCTCTAGGGGAGAATGATGAGACCATCTGCTCCCGTTAAGACTTACAGTTTCAGATAACCTATATAGGGTTGTATGAGTTGGAATCAACTCAATGGCAGTGGGTTTGCTTTTTGGTATGGGAGCCCTGACACCATAGTGTTTAAGGAATCAGGTACTAACAGGAACATTGGCAGTCTGAATCCACTAGATGCTTTGTGGGGGGAAAAAGATGTGGCATTCTACCTCCATAAAGAGTTACCACCTTAGAAAGCGTATGGGGGCAATTATACTCTGTCCTAAGGGTCTTCATGAGTTAGAACCAGTTTGCCAGGAGTGGGTTATTCAATCTTCAAGCTTAAATAGTGTGTGATTTTCTACCTTCCTTACAGCTGCTCCAGGAGTACTGTGCTCGTTGGCCCTGATTGTCTGCCAATGCTCTTCCCTCCACTGCCATCATCTTATGGTGAATGTCTACTCATTTCTTAAAATTCAGGTCCATCATCAATGCCTCTATATGGCTTCTTCCACACCCCATAGTAATAGCCTGCATCTTTATTGTGGTGCTCTGGGTTAATGCACTGGACTGCAAAGTAGATTTGAACTGCAAGGTCGGTGGTTCAAGCTCACCAGTCACTCCTTGGAAACCCTTATCAGGTTTGCTATGGGTCGGAAGCAACTTGATGGTATTTAACAGTAGCATCAACAATTCTATAGTAATTTACTAATCTATTAATCTGTCTTCCCCAATAGAATCTATGCTTCTTGATGCAGGAGTGATTCCCTCTCCCACATTATTTTTATTTATTTTTTTAATTTTGCATCTCCAGTACTTATTGCAGATAGTACATTTTGCTTTAAAATTTATGGTGAAGAAATTTGAAAGACGCCTGCATATGCTTCTTTGTCTTTCTTTGACAATAAAAATCGAGATAGTAACAACTGACTCCCATTCTCCACACTCCATGGGGTTATTTTGCCAGGATACAGGGCATGAAAGGATGACGTATAGAATGAAAGCATTAAAGCACAGAGTACCTAATTCTTTGTTATTTAAAACACAAACAAGCAAACAAGCCCACTGCCTCAGAGTTGATTCTGGCTCATTAGGACCCCATAGGACAGAGTGGAATTGACCCTCAGGGTTTCCGGGACTGTAGAACTTTATAGGAATAGACACCCTCATCTTGCTCCCATGGAGTGGCTGGTGGATTTGAATCACTGACCTTGTGGTTAATAGCCCAACACTTAACCCATGGCACCACCAGGACTCCTCTTTTTTATGTTGATAATGATAAACAATCAAATAAACTAAGCAAATCCATTGCCATCAAGTTGATTCCAACTCATGGTGACCCCGTGTAGGCAGAGTAGAATTGCATCACAGGGTTTTCAAGGCTGTGGTGATCTTTTAGAAGCAAACTGTTAGGTCTTGCTTTTAAGGCACCTCTAGATGGATTAGAACCACCAATCCTTCGGTTAGTAGCTGGCACTTCATGCTTGCGCCCCTCAGAGACTCCTTGGTGTTAATAATATGCAACATTCATTGAGCATTTACTATGCCCCAGGTATAACAATATTACCAAATTTAGTTCCCATAGCAGCCTTGTGAGGTAGATATTACTGTCTTAATTGTACATGTTCATGAACTGAATTTAAACAGCTTAGGTGGGTAGTGACTTGTCTGAGATCATATACAAGTAAATCGTGGAACCAAAATCAAGAGTCCACCATCTAGAAATTACTCTAAATTGACTCACCAGTAAAGGGTTTGTGGGGCCTTGGTGTGGCTCTGTGGGCTAATGAATTGGGCTGCAAGGTTCTTGGTTTGAACCGCAAGGTCGGCAGTTCAAGTTCACCATTCGTTCCCTGGAAACCCTATACAAGGTCGCTAAGGGTCAGAACAGACTTGACAGCTCTTAACACAGCAACAAAGTGTTTGTACTACTTTAATGGAAAAAGATACAAACAACTTGGTTAAATACTTAACTTCCCAAATCTTGCCTTAGTTCAAAGAACTTAGGAAGAAAACCACTGAGCATCTAACTAAATGACTGACTTTGGCATCATTTGTCTCTTCTAGAGTACTTGGATGGTCCAAATTATTAATGTACTAGGCTGCTAAGCAAAAGGGTCTAGCCTAATCAGAGGCATCTCAAAAGAAAGGTCTGGTGAGCTGCTTTGGAAAAATCAGCCATTGACAGCCCTATGGAGAACACTTCTACTCTGCCATTCATGGGGTCACTGAGTTGATTCTGATTCAATAACAACTGGTTTATTGATCTTTCTTCTGATAAAAGTGGGGCCGTTGATTGGAATTTCCTGGGTGATGCAACCGTTAAGTGCTGGACTCCAGCCAAAAGACTGGCAGTTTAACCCCACCTAAAGGCACATCAGATATAAGGTCTGGTGATCAGCTTCTGAAAGGCCATGGTCTTGAAAACCCAATGGAGAAGTTTTACTCTATACACATGGGGTCACCACGATGCAGAATCAACTTGAAGTCAACCACCACCACCACTGATTAAGTCTTCCTTCATTTCTACCTTCTACTATGATGTTGGGAAGGAGCTCTGGTAGTGTAGTGGTTACGAATCGGCCTGCGAACCTTAAGGTCAACAGTTCGAAACTACCAGCTGCTCCGCAGGAGAAAGATGAGGCTATCTGCTCCCATAAAGATTTACAGCCTTGGAAACCCTGTACAGGGTTGCTATGGGTCAGAACTGACTCGACGGCACTTAACAACAACAACAACAACAATGATGTTGGAGTCCTGGTGTGACTGCAAAGTCGTTTGAACTCCAAGATTGGTGGTTCAAGCTCACCAGCTGCTCTTTGGAAACCCTATACAAGGTAGCTATGGGTCAGAACCGACTCAACGGCACTTACTAACAACTATGATGTTACTGTATACTAAAAGGACAAACATGGGCAGTGTGACTGTTGGTTACCTTTCTTGTTCCTTTCCAAAGAAGGATCTTCATAAAGTCTAAAAGGGCCCAAGACAGGTAAGAGGAAATGACCTGCCTTCAATGACTAAGTGCCTAGATTCTTGAGGCCATACCTCTTAGCTACAGGTGTCTTTGACCTAAAATCTGAAATGAGGTAGACTTTGTCTTTTGTTTTGTTTTCTCTCCCAAAGGTGAAGCACAACAGATTTGTTGGGGAACATTGTAGGGAAGGGAAGTCTGGCTTTTACTGTTGACAAATGCCCGTCCTGAGATCTGCTCACTCCACCTAACCATCCCTGCTGGCTCTCAAGTCTAGGCTAAAACTACAAAGTGAGGTTGTTCAAAAGATGAAATACCCAACTCACCAAAGGTTGCAGTCTTGTAAGACTATTTAGACATTTCTCACTTTGCAGTCATTAATACTGTTTGAAGAAGCCCTGAATGCTAAGAACCAAAAGGTGGATGGTTCGAACTCACCAGCTGTTCATATGACACTCTGCAGCCTTGGAAATCTTATGGGGTGGTTTAACTCTGCCTTATAGGGTCACCATGAATTCAAATTGATTCAACAGCAATGGGGTTACAGTTGTTCTGCAAAGGATGAACAGAAAGCCTGCTTTAAAACGCTCCCTCTTCAGATCTCTGTACCTTGGAAGAAAAAATGAATGCTAGGGTTTTGTTTTGAAATTAAATATTCATTGGATTGAGTTAGAGCTATTACTGTTCTTGAGAATAAAACTGGGTTTTTCCTTTGTTTTAAAATAGCTACAGTCATTTTATTTAAGAACCAATTTCTGTATGAAATCAGGCAGGGTAATGCATGGGGCGATTTTTCTAATATAATAGACACAAGTTGAAATTGAAAACAGAAGGGCCCAAAGTACTTTACAGAGGTAGCATGAGTAAAACCTGTCAGACAGAAGCACCACAGAGTAAAGACACTTTGGAATCAGACCCTGGTAGCCATGGCAGGCTATGGGTGAGAATCGTGGTTCTGGTCATTAATGGTTGTTTCACCACATCTCTGAGTTTGTTTGCCAAGCTGTAAAATGGGGAGTGTGTTTCTTTTCTACAAGGGTTTGCTTAAGGGTTAGTAATGATAGCTAGCAGTTGATTGGCACATACAGAGCAGGAGCCCAGCAGTGACAGCTATTATTCATATTTTGACATAAATACCGAGAACTGGTCACTTGAAAGCCATTTACATCTGTTTACTTTTATCCCCGCTCCCTTAAATCTTTCAGGCATCATTGCTCACATTTCCCTTGAATTTAAACATCTTTTAAAAGCGTTCAAAGCTTTGAAGGTTGATTTCAATGAAACCTGTTTTTATTCTAGGCGTTTTTCCTACTGTCATTCTGAGTAAAACAAAAAACATTTACTGTCAAAACAACAAGGGTTTGCTCTCAAGCACAAAATGAAAGCAGATAGATCTGCCTGATTTATTTTGGCATCTGCCTAGCAGTTAAATAAGATACCTTTTAATTTGTCACTTCTTTAAGATTCATTTAGGTTGGCAAAGTAAATCACCAGTATACTTAGTTTCAGCTAAACTTGAACTTCTTGTTATTATTAAATGCCTTTGAGTTGATATGGGCAAAAAGATTTATTCTCCATCCCTCAGATACATACCCATCTCAAAGTTGTCAGTTAAACAAGAATCAATGTATTCAGCCTCATGCCTTCTATAGGAACATCTGGTGGATTTTTAAGTTGGAAGAATTTAGAAATTTAACTTTTTCCCCAAAGATCAATTCAAGGTCTCGGAAGAGGTATAGGGAGCCAATTCTTTTCAGCCAGCCTATATGTTGTTGTTGTTGTTGAGTGTTGTCGAGTCAGTTCCGACTCATATCGACCCTGGACAGGATTTTCTAGGAGAGGCTGGTGGGTTTGAAACACCAACCTTGTGATTCAATTTGACCTTGTTGTCCAGTGCTTATCCTACAGTGACTCAGAACTATTTAAACAGTGAATATCCAACTATTTTTAAAAATTAGAATGCAGTGTTGGGGAAGACAGGTTCCCTGGTGATACAATGGCTAAACACTGAGCTGTTAACCTAAAGTTCAGAAGTTTGAACCTACCAACTGTTCCACAGGAGAAAGATGTGACTGTTTGTTTCTGTAAAGATTTGTCACCATAGTTGTTCAGTGCTTTTGAATCTGTTTAGACTTATAGTGACCCTGCAGAGGGTTTCTGAGGATTTAAATGTTCGAGGAAGCAAAAAGTCTCATCTTTCTCCTGTGGAATGACTGGTGGGACGAACTGTTGACCTAGTGGTTCACAGTCCAGTGTTTATCTTACAGAGTTAGCACACTCCCCGCTGTAAAGATTGTTGTTGTTGTTGTTTAGTGCTGTCATGTCCATTCTGATCCATAGAGACCCTGTATAGGGTTTCCAAGGAGCAGCTGGTGAGCTTGAACCACCGACTTTGCAGTTCAAATGACTTTGCAGCTTGACACATTAGCCCACAGCACCACACCAGGACTCCAGCCTTGGAAACCCCATGGGGCAATCCTAGTGAGACAGAACAGACTTGACAGCAACAGATATGGGTTGGAAAAGAGACTCAAAAAGTCAAATCTCAACTCTGTCATTTGTTAGTTAGATGAATTATTAATCTCTCTGGCCTCCGCTTCTTTGTCTCTAAATTTGAGATAATATCTACGGTCTCTGGGTTGTTCAGAAAAATTCACTGAAGCAATGAACTTCATAAAGCACCTAGTGCATAATGGGCTAGTTGTTTAACAAAGTAAGCTACTGTTACTGCTCAGAAAATGTTTTATGACTTTTTTTTTTTTTTTTCAAAAGCAATTCCATCCAAGATTTAACATTTCTTGCTCTATGAAAATTGCTTCTTCTATCTGCTCAAAATTTATTTTTCTGGAACGGAAGCCCATTCTCTCGTTTTCTCAAAGTTGGAGATAACATCTGTTTAATACCTTCTGTATAAACGAGACCATATTGAGGGCATGTGTTTATGCAACCATTTACATAACCATTCCTAAACAGAGATGAGTTTTGGCATCTCAATGACCTAATTATAATCTCTAATCTGGCTGAGCTGATTGGATGGACAAACTGATTTAGTAACAAAAGGAAATAAAAATTAGGCTCCACTATACATAAATACAAGGGTAAATTAGAAAGTATTGCTACTAGGGTTCTAGTTCATATGTACAGAGGTGTATTCCAAACAAAACATGTTTAAACATGTCCCTGCAGTCAGTGGATGGCTGCACACAAGTTCTCTCATGAACATACTTGTCTCAGTCTCATTGTTGTTGTTAAGTGCCGTCGAGTCGGTTCCGACCCATAGCGACCCTGTACAGGGTTTCCAAGGCTGTAAAGCTTTACGGGAACAGATAGCCTCATCTTTCTCCTGCAGAGTGGTTGGTAGTTTTGAACAACTAGCCTTAAGGTTCGCAGCCCAATTTGTAACCACTACGCTACCAGAGCTCCTAGAGTGCCTTAATAAAAAGGTCCCATCAAAAAACAATGGCTTCTAAGGGGATCTGCTGGCTTAGGCAAATTCAAAGCATAGTGGTCAACTAAGAAGGTTAGAGCAACGGTTGCTTGGGATTTTAAAGGGGCAATCTTAATAGATTTTCTAAAAGGACACAGGACAATCACGGGGGCTTATTAAGAACTTTTAAGAAAACTGCATTGGTGAGAAAATGGCCAGAAAGTTGTACCAAGGATTTCCGGCCCCCAATAGCTGCAATATGACTTGTTCATTCTTCAAGGGCAGCAAGGCCTATCTTGTAAGAATTTCTTCAGGAAATTTTACAGCATCTCCCTACATCCCTGATCTTGCCCCTTCAGACATCTTTTTGTTTCCCATACTCAAAGAATGTTTCAAGTACTTGATTCCTTCGAGGATGCCAAAACTGCCATTTTGACATGACGGAAATCAGAGTACAGAATTTTGGGGGAAGGATTAGAAAGATGGGAAACACTGCTGAAGGCAGTGTATAGGGGTATATGGAAGGTATGTCGAGAAAGAATAGCTTCACATTGTGATATTTTTGTTTCATAAAGGTTTCTATGGTTTTGTAGCAATGTTTTTTTACTTACCCTTGTACATAAATATATATATAAAAACACAATAGAGGCACATATACTTTTTTTCCTCTTCAATATATGTGGAAGTTAAAATTCAGCTTTAGGTTTCTTTTGGGTGTGTGAGGAATGCGAAGAAAAATAAAGGCTTCCTTCGTGCAAGTTGTTGTTCTCAAGTGCTGTTGAGTCGATTCTGACTCATAGCAACCTTGCACAGGAATTCTAAGGAGCAACTGGTGAGTTTGGTTCACAGTCTAATGCTGATCCTACAGACCCACACTAGGAATCAAATTTGTGTTGTTGAGTGCCGTCTAGTGGTTCCGACCCATACTGACTCTGTATAGGGTTTTTGAGGAGCAGCTGGTGAACTTGAACCATTGACCTTACTGTTCAAATCAACTTTTCAATCCAGCGCATTAACTCACCAGGAATCTTAAAGTGAATTGTGGCACTCACCAGCCGCTCCTTGGAAGCCCTATACAGGGTCGCTACGGGTCAGAACAGACTCAATGGCACTTAACAACAACAGCAAAGTGAACTGTGGCATACTGTGAGTCTTAAACCTGGTATTTCAGTAAAAAATTTAGTATTTTGTTTTCTTAATGTTTCTTTCAAATCCATAGGCCTTTCCTGGGGTCTTTACGATTTTGAATGTTTCATGACAAATTAGGTTCAAATGTCATTTATACACAGGAGCTGTTGGTTCTTACGGTGGCAGATCTTGCAACAAGTGTCTGTGTTCAATTGAGGACAAATTGACCTGATTCCAACCTGGAGTTTTCTTGTTCTAGTCCCATGCCAGGCAAACAGAGGTTTTCACCTGGTTAGACAGAAGCTTGCCAGTTGCTGTGAAATTAATCCCAACTCATGGGGACTCCATGCGTTGCAGAGTAGAAGTGCTCCCTAGGGTTCTCATGGTTGTGATCTTTCGGAAGCTGACTGCCAGGGCTCCCATCTTTGGTTCCTCTGGGTGGATTGGAACCAGTAATCTTTCAGTTAGGAACTGAGGACCTGACCATGTGTAGCACCCGGGGACTCCAGGTAGAAGCTTAGATAGAAACAAATTCCATCATCTGAACAGCCATTGTGAGCTTGTGGAATAAACCAGGCTAAGCTGTTGTTCTCAAACATGTTTATTTGTACCAGTTTTACATGGTGTGTTACAGAAATTAATGGAAAATTTCTAAAAATTTTGCTGTTCTGTTGAATGTATTGTACATAAAGTTAAAAATAATGTGTCCATATATGTTAACAAACTGTCATCTGAGGTAAAGTTAAAGTAGGTCTAGAAATGTACTGCAACAGTCATTTTCTCTTTCTCATCTTTATTAAAAATATATGTGTCAGAATGCAGAAATTGAAATGAACCAAACCCACAGAGTAAACACTTTTTTTTTTTTTTTTTTTAAAGAAGGTGTCCAGCACATTACATGATGGGGTTTCAGTAGACACTGGGATGAGTATGAGCTATCAAAATAGTCTTGCAACATGTAAAGATTGAAGAGCCATGGGGGATGGGGACGGAATGACAGGTGGCGTTTCCCTGGTTTCAAAATTTAAAGTGACAAATTTCGTGCTAGTGAAGGATGAGGAATTAACAGTTGTACACACAGATTTACTATTGATCTAACCAGAACTGTGTAGACTCCCCATGGTGCTTTGGTATTGGCACCACAGCTCACTGGAAAATTTCAGCGTATTCCTGGGATAGGACACGGTGGTTCTGAATTCACTGTAGAATGCTTGGGAAAATCAGAATTCTGCCAATGATGACAAAGCTGGCAGTTTAAAACCTATTCTTTATTCCTCCTCACTTTAATGGGCATCTTCTTGAAGTTTAGAGCCAGTTACATTTTCAATCATGTCCAATGAAAAATGACAAGTCCACTGGGCTGTCACCTTCTGCTATGACATCAACTCCAGACGATGTACCTGAAACAGCAGCAGCAGCCGGCATTCACTTTCAATGTGTCAGAATCAACCCACAGAATCAGTATAATGGTGTGATACTGCAAGACAAACTCAAGACAGTCATATTGGGCAGAAGATAGCACCACTGGTTTAGAATCTGAACCATGGACAATGAAGCAACTGAAGCCTTTTCCCCATGAGACCTGCCTGTCTTATCAAATCCCCAGAATACACAATTGAACTGGTTTCAGGACAACTCCCATAGTTACCACACCTTTTCCATTTCCCCTTCATGTGAAAGAATTACCTAATCATCAAATCTATACATGTCCCTGGAGCAATGAAGTGGACCACCAGGTGACAGCTACAAAGGGAGGTAATTGGCCCTTCCACAATAGGATGACATTTACATATATTCTGTAATGGATATTTAGTCAGTTTACCTAAATGGAAATAAATTCGATCCCAGTGACCTGATAGCATGAAGTTTAGGTTTAAAACAGTTAATAGCAATCACCTTGACCTATTAGATTTTCTCTTTGTAAACCTTCTTCCAAATAATTTGACTTTCTACTGATTATGAAGAACCCTATTCAAATCAACCATATCACAGCCAATTTTCAGTTTCAAAATTTAAAATCCAAAGCAGTAATAACTACCCAAGTCCAATTAATCCCATGATTCTTGAACCTTTTCTTCTTAGTGTTAAACCACTAAATTCAACATACTGTAACTGCATAGGAACATCAGGAAACACATTTGACCTGTATAACAATTCTCTGTAGGGCAAAAATATATAGATTCTTTATGAAAATCATGTGCGAAACATACGAACCGAACACTGCACTTTTTGTCTCATAAATGTAAAAAAAAGGAAGCTTAAACTCTTCTGTTTCACATACAAACAGTCCAGTGATTTTCTTGGGGATACGTGGGGGTTGGAGAAGTGGGAGAGTTTCAGAGTCAGAAAGAAGGACCTTCTGAATATCAACTGTCTTTATCTTGTTTTACGCATAGGGGTATAGGGTGGGTTGTTGGTAAGGGCCAGTTCCTAACTCATAGCCACCCTGTAAAGGGTTTCCGAGAGCAGCTGGTGGGTTTGAACTACCGCCCTTGAGGTTAGCAGTCCAGTGCTTACTATATAGCACCACACCAGGCCTCTGTGTAGGCTGGAGACTCCTGGGGAAAGGCTAGGTTGTGGAGTCCCAGGTTCCCTTCCCATTTACCAGCTGCTGATTGGCCAACTGCTCTTGCCAGCTGTCCCTGAACTCCCGCTTTCTGATGTATGCTCCAACATAACATCTGGAAAAAGCCTCATCCATCACCTTTGTCACACCTTCCACTCAATCTGCTACCTTCTCTACAGTGAAATGGCATTATTAAAAAGCATTTTCATGAACGTTTATATTTACAAAACAAAAAACTGGCTTTTTTTTTTTTTTCATTAGAACTCCTTAAAGCCATTTCCCCTAGATATTTAAAGAGTTTAATGTTAAGTTTTTTTCCCCCCAAGTTATAAAATAAAAACCCCATTTGAATTTTCAGATGTACAAAAAGTGATAGCGATGAACCATTTTCGACCACGGAATCAGTCTGTTATTCTGAATCTTCACATCACCAATTGCTTCATTAGAAAGGTGGTTTTTTAAAGATCCCAAACCACATTACCGGAATTGTAGCAGAATTATTTGGCAAATGATTTTTCTTTGAAAATGCCACGTGGAGAAGACACTTGTCTGCATAGCATCAGAGCAGCAAGATACCGGAAAAATAAAAAATATCGTTTTATCGTATTAAGAGTTTAGAGTTTAGGAAATCCGATGCATTTCTCATCTTCATCATTGCTGGAATTTCGACGTCCCTTCCTAGTCACAGAATCAAAAAGTTCAAACCCAAAGCTGTCTCTCTTCATCAGGATGCAGAATAGTTAAAGGGTGGTTTTGGCAACATTCTTGATCATAATGAGGAATCAACTGCTAATTTGTCTTGTGATTTCAAGTTAATTCATTTCATATGAGGATTTTTTTCCCCCAGTTAGATTTCTTCACTGATATCTAAAAAACCATCAAAAGCAATACAAAACTTTGTACACCCCTATCCCACTTTTTCAACATGTCAAAGAAAGGAAAGGGGAGGGGATAGCAAACCAGGCCCCATGGAGTGATGGAAATATCAGCATATGTCAGATGGCATATGGTTGATGCTGCTGTGGTCACATGGGACCCCTTGCTTTTGCCTAAAAGAAGTCAGAGCCAACCCTGTTGTAACTCTCTGATGCTCATCACTCCAAATTTAATGTCTCTGTAGTAGTCAACAGGTAGAGAAGTGAAAAGAGAATTGTGATTTTATACACTGTGGCATCTCAAACCCATGCTAAGAGAGTTCAGAGAATTTGTCGGGTAAGCATTTACTTGATTTGTGATTTATTGTTGGGTAGGATCTATTATACTTTTGTGGGGTTTGATTTTGCTTTGTTTTTTGTGCTGCCATAGATATCTGCCATTAGTTAGTTGCCTAGTTGCCATAAAAACGAATAGTTCCCTCTGCAGAATGAGGTGAGTTCCACTGGCCAGTCATGATTTTCTTTGTGGGATGAGGTGAGGTGGAAGAATACAAGAGCCTGTTGCGATGCTGATATCCATGCCATCCTTGCAGCACCCACCACGAGCCCGCGTCGATGCTTATTTCTTAGATCTGATGATCTGCGCATAGAGAGGCTCCGATTCCTGTGGATAGAGGGACAGAATGAATCCCACCTGTTTCCAGAGAGCAGTTTTGTGAAACAGTTTTGGGAAAGAGGGTCTAGAGTGAGAACACAAAGGGGACAGCTTATGATGGATAACTTAAAGTTATTCTGGGGTTACTTCTGATCTTGGTGCATATCATTTTAGAAACATTTTTTTATCATCAGAAAGAACTACTCACCTAGTTTTAAACTTGCTTTTCAAGCTAAGACTGATATTTCAAATGGGGAAATAGCATGGTCTAGTAGTAAGAGCTGGGCATGGCAATTACTTAGCTGTGTGACTTGGCAAGATACTTTCTGAGCCTCAGTTTCCTCAACCATGAAATGTTAGTAGCACTATTTACCTTGCAGACTTTTTGAGAGTGAGAGACAACATGCATAAAGCATCTTGTACAGTGCTTGGCAGTGGTAACAACGATCATGAATCAAGTATGTGCATGTGTATCACGAATGTCCACTTGAGACTCCTGCAATCCAATCTCAAACTGCTCCGTGTTACACAAGGAGTGATGTCTTACACATGCGCTTTTGAGAAAGAGAAACAGCAGAATTGTGCCTTTTGCTCTTAGTGAGCCATTGAAACCCCCTATGGAGGCCAGTTGTACTCTGACACACATGGGGTTACCATGAGCCACAATCAACTGGGGTTTTTGATGTTCTTGTTGTTACAGGGATGAAACATTTACTTTTGCCTGTACTGGGCTTCAAGGTTGCATCTTAATCTTTCCTGGGTAGACTTTCTCAGACCATTCTTCTTTGGAGCTGCCCCTAAGAAGTCAAGCTGCCTTGATCTTACCCTACAATTTGCTCTATTCTAATTTTGGAAACTAATTTATCCAACTGAGAATGACACCTAAAAACAGAAGACGACAGCAGGCTCAGACAGGGTAATTAATGCCACACTGCATTAACTTTCTGCAGCTGAGATAAATATTCACACATCTCCTGCTTGCCGGAATTTAGCTCCAAATACCCATCACAACAGCAGTAACGACTGCAGTCAACTCTCAATTATCCCCACTAATGAAGGGGAGCAGTGGTGTGGAAAACCCCAAGAAGCAGATAATCCCAAAGTCTGACACTGTGATGCATTATATGTTTGGGCAATAGCTTTACCTTCCTTGATGCAGAATCTTAGACTGTCAGGCTAGAGGGGTGCTAAGAAATCATCTGATCTAGAAATTTCCAACCTGGCTTCCAGCAAGGTCACAATAGAGTCTTCAAGCTATTTTTCAACATTCCAAACAGCCTAAATGGAATCATCTATTAACAGAACACATTGTATGTGTTTTCATTTTCTTCTTTTTTCAGACTTGACCAGATCTCTGCCCTGCTTCAAATCCTTCACTGGTTCCCCATCACCCACAGGGGAAGATAAAAGCTCCTTAGCTGGGCCCACAAGGCCCATTAGTCTTGTAGTCCATTAGAGCTAATAAATATGCCTGCTAGACAATGAATCAAAACTCAACCTTCAGGTCACGTAAATCATGTTTAAAAATCTTTATGTCTCTGCTAGAATGATCTTTCTGAAATAGATTTGGTGAAGCCCATCACCTGATTTCATTACCCAGAGGAAAAGGTAAGTTACTCAGGATGGCACACAAAGTGCTTCAAATATGGCTCCCTGATCCTGACAAACCTCATCTCCTTCTCCTCTCCTATGCCCTACCATCCAGACTGTACTTCTGGTTTACCCTAACAGGACAGGCTTTTCTGTCTGTGAGACTTTGCTCAGGTACTTTCTTCTGTCCTCAGGATACCTCTTTGTTCTGTACCTGGAAATCCATATTCTAAGATCCAGCTCAGATATACAAGAGGGCTTCAAAAAGTTTGTGGAAAAATTGCATCATCTTGTAATTCCATCTTTTCATGAACTTTTTGAAGCCTCCTTGTAAAGGCAGGCAATTCTGCAGACAACTTGAGATACTCTGTTCCTGGGCTCCAGTGGTTCTTGAGTAGACCTCAGTCTTCACCCTATTATGTTGTTGTTTAGTATGTTCTAGACATAAACGTTATGTAGCTTTTACATTAATACTTGGGGAGGGAGAGTGGTGCACTTACTAACAATATGGAGAATGAGGAAGTGAATGAATGGTTAATGGAATTGGCAAATACTTAAGAGTTAGTTAGTCAGGCACATGAAGCTCATCTATGATTCTGACACATTACTATTATTTTTTCTAGAGGGCAAAAAAGAATATGGAAACCATACATAAAAACAAAATAACCTTTAACTTAAATGTCTTGTTTGTTGGGCAGTACAGTGAAAGAACATGGGTTTGGGGGGTCAAACAGACCCTAGGTTTGTATTCCTGTTGTCCATGTCTTCCAGCCAAAGACTACCAGGGACACATTTATAGTTGAGCAAGTTGGATTTATTACTCACTGCAGTGAGGGGAACTATGAGGCATCTTTATAAGGAGGTGTTAAGAAAGGGCTTATTGTAAGATACAAGCTTGTATTAAGTGTTTTTGGGGAAGGCTTTTCTCTGGTTTGAATGCTATCAGGAACTGATAGGAATCTTCTCATTATCTTACTAATTCTTCTTTGTTGTTGTTGTTAAGTGCTGTCGAGTCGGTTCCGACCCATAGCGACCCTGTACAGGGTTTCCAAGGCTGTAAATCTTTACGGGAGCAGAACGCCTCATCTTTCTCCCGCCGAGCGGCTGGTAGTTTCGAACTGCTAGCCTTAAGGTTCGCAGCCCGATTCGTAACCACTACACTACCAGAGCTCCTTTTGTTGTTGTTGGTGGTGGTCACAGAGTGGCCTTGTCTGATGTTGGTGTTCTGTGACAGTTTTCATACTTAACAAGACATCACCAAGATCCAGTTCTGAATTCCAGGCCAGTTCCTACTGTCAGAAACTTTCTTATTTTTGTTGTTTTACCTTCTCACCATCTCCCATGAAGTAGCGCTAGGGCCCTTTGGAGTTTGCTCCACTTCGCTGAAGGCCCGTTTTCTCATGTGTAAAATAAGGGCAGCAATCCCCTATGTGAAGAGATGCCGTGAGCCCTGAAGAAGCAAATGCAGGTATCGTATCACACGGTGGCTGGCACATTGGACGTACTTCAATAAAGGTCATTCCCCCTTATATATCAGGCCATGTGATTTTATCTTTCCTTTAAAGAAGATGCCCTTGGGAGTTTGACATTGGGCTGTTAATCACAAGGTCAGAGGTTCAAAACCACCAGCTGCTTCATGAGAGAACGATGAGACTGGCTGCTCCTGTGAAGACCTGCAGTCTTGGAAACCCTACATAAGGTCTCTATGAGTTGGAATTGACTTTATGACAGTACTTTTGGCTGTTTTCTTTTTCTTTCTTTCTTTTATTTTTATGGAAGACAGTTTTAAGCCTAAAATCACAGTGGGCCATTTCCAAGCTACTTCTCCTTCAGAGCAAATTACAACCCACTGGTGTCAAGGCCATTTTGATTCATAACAACCTTGTAAACCAGAGTAGAACTGTCCCCATAGAGTATCCTGCAGACTGGCTGCTCTGAACTACTGACCCTTTTTTAATTAGCTGAGTGCTTAACCACTGCACCACCAGGGATCCTTCCTTCAGAGCAAGTAGGCTCTAGTTCTGAAATATAATAATGGGTCAGCCTGAAGACATTGCAGAAAGAATGTGAGGGTTGGTCTGGACAATCTGTTTGCAACACCCTAAGGATAACAGAGACTTTGCCATGAATTGAACCTAGTTTCCTGCAGTAAACTACCACTGCTTTCATATGTGAACACACCTAGGTCCTTTTAAGCCTCCTCTCCACTATACTTGATGTGCTCTCACACAGAATTGTAAGTTGGAAGAGCCCACAGTCCTACATCTCCTTTCCCTGGGTGAAGAAAGCAAAGCCCAGACATGAGGGGTAATTTCCCCCACGCCACACAAGAAAACAGTGGAGAGCCAGAATAGCCCAGGGTCCAGACTCCCATTTCTATGCTTGTTTCTTTGTTTATTGCTCCCTCAGCAGCTCTCTAGCTTCCAGTCTTAAGGCAAGTAGCATTTTATACCACATTACAACAAAACTTTCCTGAAAGCCACCTCAACAGTACTTATTATTTTGGGTCAACCTGATATTTTACATTTGGTTGTAGAAGACTTGGCCACCATCTAGCAAAGGTATGCTCACAGGAATTTATCTTTTCATACTGGGGAGATGACACCACCTGTATAAAAAGGTGACCTCAGAAGTGAGGTCAACGGTGTATCACACAATCAACTTGCTAAGTGAGTCATCTGTGGCCATTCTAAGAACTTGTGCAAAGCCAAATCAAGGATCACATGGAACTGGGAGGTGAGTCCAAGTTGGAGTTTCTCAGTATCGCTCTGCACACGAAACATCTTCAGATTCATGGTCTCTTTAGCCCTAACACTTGGGCCTACGTCAATAAAGGTTTTTAATTCCCTGACGTAGAAAATGAAAAAAGTGATGGTAACCAAGGGAGGGGAAATAAGGTTGAAATAACTCAAAGTACTATCTGACTTCAAGTGGAAGATCACGAAAAATACATGAGTTTTAAACCAGCGAGATCCCAACAATCTTCACACCTAACTGCATGGTCATAGACAAGCGTTTCATCTCTCCGGACCTTAGTCTCTTCATTGGTAAAAGGGGATTCATAACATCTATCTTATGGAATTTTACCAAGTGATATGTGAACTCATATAACAGAAAGGACCAATACGTTCTTCACAAGCAGTGGGAATCTTCCTTCTCTTTTTATTCAAAGGAAAGGAGAAATAAAGTTGTTTGACCACCTCATGCTGAAATATGGTCTTCATGGGAGACTATTTCAAAACACAGGATGGATTTAATGATAATAATTTAGACACTGATGCTGACAAATGCACCAGTTTCCTGGGATCTTGGGTGCTGAAGCCCACAGGGGAACACAAAGATGCACAGTTTGAGCTCCTGGTGGGAAATTTGTACTTTCCCAACAATTAAAATGATCCCAAATGATCTGCTTTGCTCAGACATGAAGTCTATCTTCTAACTTTCTAATATGGAAAATGAAGAAAATGAGCATGTTGATACCAACTCTCTGTTATAGCAAGACAGACTTTTTTGAGTAAGCTCATGATCACCCAAGAATGAATTCTGAATCTCAGTGTTATATTCTTGGGGAACCTTAGAGAAGCCAGAATATTTTAGGAATGTCTGTCTTTTCCTTTGTTTAGTTGGGAATAAGGACAGCCTGGGTAGGAGTCCCTGGGTGGCACACATGGTTAAGTGCTTAATTACAAACCAAAAGCTTGGGGGTTCAAACTCACTGGAGTCACACTGGAAGAAAGGTCACAGCCTTGAAAACTCCAGAGCAGTTCTACTCCGCACACATGGTATTGCCATGCGTTAGAATGGACTCAACGGGCTTGGTCTTGTTAATTTGTTTTTCTTTCCTCTTTTAGTGAGGGGTGGGGGCAGTGCTGTTGGAAGATCTTGGTTGAGGATTGGTTCTTTCTTTCTGTATGTGGAGGATCTTGAGCTGGCAAGCATGTCAGAGCTGGAAGGGCCTGTGGGCATGCTTTCAATGTCATCTTCCTGATTAAAGAAGAGGAAACCAAAGCTCAGAAATGAAGTGGTTCTTCTTCTATCACACATGATTTAGAAGAGAAGCTGCTGAAATCCAGCTGTCCTAGTCTTGTTTTACAAGGAATTATGGTGGTGCAGAGGTTATGTGCTCAGTTGCAAACGTAAAGGTTGACAGATCGAACCCACTAGATGCTCTGTAGGAGGAAAAGGTGGCAGTCTGTTTCCATGAAGATCAGAGCTTTGGAAGTCCTATGGGGTCGCTATGAATCAGAATTGACTCCAGAGCAGAGGGTTTTGTAGCCCATTACATGTGAATTATGATTTGCGTAAGCCAGTAACCGCTCTTCTGTTGTTGTACTGGCAAAAAAGGAATAGTAAAGATAAGTGTGTTCCCATTAGGATTGAATCAGATTTTTGTGAATGTACTATAACGATGCTAGTAATTAGAAACAACAACAAAAAAATAATAGCAGTAGTAGTAAATAAATGGGAGTGAGGTGGCTTCATTCGATAAGTGCAAGTCCATGGTTTGAGCCCTCCAGCTGTTCTGGGGGAGAAAGATGAGGCTTTCTGCTCCTAAGAAGATGTAAAGCCTGGAAAACCCTATACAGGATTGCTATGAGTCAGAATTGACTTGATGGTACTTAATAACAAAAATAAGTAAATGAAAGGACCTATGTTACCTTCTGCAGTGATGTTCTGAGAAACAGTGTTATTGTTATTGGTCAGTGCTTTTGAGTTAGTTCTGATTCATAATTACCCTATACAGGAGTGACTAGTGGCTAGTAGACCAGTACTTATCCTATGGTGCCACACTGGGACTCTGAGAAACAGTGAGAATGAACTAAATCAATCTTGGTGACTGCCTGTTTTTGCAAATGAAGCACTCCTGGGACACAGCCACATGCATAGGTTTATGCATTGCTTTTTGTGACTTTCCAGCTATAACAGAAGACTTATGTAGTTGCAACTTAATGACCCATCAAGCAAAAATATTTACTATCTGCACATTTGCGGAGAGTTTGCCCACCCTTGGCCTACATGATTAGTCTACTTTCACTTACTACTTCAATGGCCTACAGTCTTGCTTTAATCTTGATTTCTAGTCCAGGCATTTTTTGGACCACCAAAGTCATGAAGTCAGCAGCCTACAGACATTTCTACCTGCAGGTCCCATGGGCACTTCAAGTTCAACTGGTTTCAAACCAAACTTGACCTCTTTCTGCTCCGGCGTAGAGCTCTGTCTCAGCACAGTGACTGATACCATCTAGATTCCCAAGTCAGCTTCATATGCCCCTCAAGCTTAGCTTCCTTCTGACTTATCTTTTAAATATCTTTTGGAGCCAAGCCTGCCTCTCCATTCCAGAGGGCATTGCCAAAGGGTATCTCTTCCCAAGGGTTTGAGGAAGTGGGATACTGTTCTCTCTAGAATTTTAGACTGGACTTTTCCTCTGATTTCTGTGTCTATGACCTGGATGGGGGATTTGCTGTTTCTGTGGGCCTTTGTTTCAAGGCTTTGCTGTTTGACTCTATTTAAAGAGAAGAGTAATAATAAGCCCAAACATAAAGGGGTTTCTTTTTAAAGTTCCCTCATATGTATATTTTGGAGTCCTGGTGTGGCGCTGTGGGTTAATGCGCCAGACTGCAAAATCGTTTGAACTGCAAGGTTAGCAGTTCAAGCTCACCAGCTGCTCCTTGGAAACCCTATACAGGGTCACTATGGGTTGGAACCAATTCGACGGCTAATAACAACAACAACCTATGTGTATTTTACTTTCAAAGCTTACAAAACACTTTCACATTCTTGATCTCATTTGATCCCAGTCTAGGGAAGGAGCTGTTGACATTATCAGTATTTATTTATCTACAGGAGAGGATGGGGTTTAAAGGGTCACATGATTGCTTAAGGTCACCTGCTTATTGTTACTGTTAAGTTGCTATAAATGTCGTCAAGTTGGTTCTGACTCTTGGCGATCCAGAATAGGGTTTCTGAGGCTTTAAATCTTCACAGGAACAGAAAGCCTCATCTTTCTCCCACAGACCAGCTGGTGGGCTTGAACCATGAACCTTGTGGTTTGCAGCCATCTGCTTAGAAACCATAATGGATTCAGGACCAAGTCTCCTGACTCCATCCTTCCTTCCTTCTTTCCTTCTACTCTTTTTAAACGATTCTTCCTTCCAAGCATCTGCAGTTCAGCTTTCTTTTCCCGTGAACACTAGAAATCCATCAGGTAATACTTTATATGTCTTAGGTTCCCACAACGAAGATCAGTATTAAAAAAATGACAGCGACTGATTATTTATAGCAGTATCTATTGTTACTAAGGGAGACAGACCAAACAATTCCCCATTGTTACAGATACTACTATGAGTTGACAGCTGGGGAAGTCTGATAGGCAGTTTATTTACTTAGTCATTTAACCAGATAAATGTTTTCATTTTTCTTTCATCTCCTCAAAAGCTAACATTTCGCCCTTAAAATTGCTCCAGCAACACACTAGTGAAGTATAAATTACCTGCCATTCCCACACCAGCCATTATAATATTATTTTGCTTCTTTTTTGCCCCTGTTATCCTCAGTCTTTCAAAGACAAGTGATTCTTCCAGACAGGATGGTAGGGGGAAGAAGGTAAAATAACAGAAGATATTTCCCTTTATTGCTAAAACAGAACTGCTGTTTGAGACTGATCCTGAAGCTTCTATCTGCATGGATTTCCTCTTTTTCTCCTGATTATGGTGCGATATAGCTTTAACATATCAATAGATGTCACCCTTACCTACTCAGAACCATGCGGGTGTTTTTTTAATAAAGAGCAGCTGCTGATAATGTCTGCTAGGACCATAAGAAGGAGAGGACTTTGTTTCTCAACTGCACAAAGACAGAGAGGAAAATAGGACGCTGGCCATAAGTATCCCCATTTAGAAAGGCACTAAGAAATATAGTCAGAAAATTTCCAGTTGGGTGGATGGATGAATGGAATGGAGAGAAAAAGATCACCAGAGGCTTGCGCTGCTGTTGATGGGAAGGACTGGGAAGGTCTTAGGGGATATATCTCACAGGGTGACGTCGGTCTTTGGCATATGATTCTTGATGGAGAATTGTGAAGTCTTCAGGCTAAATCTTCAATGGGAGAAAGTTGTTACACTGAAGATTACAATCCAGTCCAGATGACTCTAAGAATGGCCATTTTTTGGTAGCCAGTGAAGTCCAAACCAGATTGTTCTGATTATGGAACAGGGAAAACCAAAGAGCCAAGAAGTGATGTTTTTCATGTTTTTTCTCCCCCAAAAGCTTTTTGCAGGTATGTTGTTGTTGTTAAGTGCCATCGAGTTGGTTCTGACTCCTAGTGACCCTGTATAGGATTTCTGAGGAACAGCTGGTAGGTTTGGACTACCGACCTTGTGGTTTGAAGTCCATAGCACCACACCAAGACTCTAGCATTACTAAATATTTAAAATACAAGGTGATGGGGAATCACCATGTACTGAGCATGTGTGATGAAGAAGATGCTGGTGGTGACATTTACAGTGGTGATAGTGGATGGCATTAGTGATAATGGCAGCTATCATCTACCCGGTGAGTTTCATGTGCCAGACACTCTAGGTGCCAGAACTCCAAACACATCACCTCAGCGAGTCCACAAAATAACCCTATGAGGCAGGGAAATGTTTTTCAGCCCTCTTTTCCAAATGAAGAAAAGAAGTTAGGAAATTATTATGGAATCTCAACAGGGTCAACTAGCCAGTAATTAGTAGAGCCAGAACCTAAACTCAGGTAACCTTACCTTAGAAGGTATTTAAGCTGGGTACCAAATGTCCTTCTCTGTGTTAGAGATGCAACATGCAATGTTACAGTCAGCATAATGGATAATATGAGCCATGTTTAACGGATGAGAAACCAAGACTCACAGAAGTTAGGATCTGACCCAGGATTTCCCGTTACTGAGTAGTTGAATCAGAATTTGAACCCCACGTCCCAAATCCTGAGCTGTTTCCACTATACCATCCATTTCCATTTACCACCCAGTTGTAGTGTGGGGCACTGGCTTAAATGTCAAATGTGGAACAGGAGAAAGCTCCAGGATGATACAGCTTGTATGACCATTTCAAGCTAAAGGGGCTCATAAAGGTGAGGGCTTGAAGCACTGATCTGCAAATGGAGTAAGTCCTCTTTGTTTTCTAGAACTTCAATTTTAGGACGATGTCTGCTGTTGTCCTGATGAATGATTCTCATCACCTTTATTTAGTTCATTCATCACATTTTTCAAGGCAAGATTGAGCATGTGAAATACAACATATGCATAAGGTAGAAAGAATCTCAAGGGGAATTGTCCCAAGGAGACTGCCCATAATCTCCAACTTTTCTCTTTCTCGGGGCATTAACTTTGCCTTCAGCTCACCAGTTCCCCAGATAGCTTTGCAAGCCTGAATTTTTAAATGGATATTACATGGCTTTGTAAGGCATGATGTATTATTATGTGCCATTGTACTGATATAAAATGTGGCAAAAATATACAGTATGTGAAGTTCTTTAATCATAAAATCTATTAACAAAATGCACTTTCAAAATAGCGTATTAGCTTTCAATAACCGTCAAAATAACATGCATGGACTGAGAATGATTCTGGGGTAGCCTCAAATCCCATTTATGAACAGTGAAAACTATTTACCATTTTAATGGTTCTGACCACAAAAAGCAGCTCTGTGGGTATGGTTCTGCAGTCCAACATGTTTATGGAAAACTAGGCAAGTATTTGAAAATTGAACACATTTGTCAAGGAGTGACCTTCGAAATCATGTCTGGGTAACAAGGTATACTTGTGTCTCCTGAGAAGGTTCGCTTCATCAGCTCCTCTTTCTTTCCATCAAATCAGATGTATTGAAATTCAAGTGCCAAAAGCCACTTGTAGTAAGTGCAAGCACACCTCTCACAAAGTAGCTGCTGATGGAATCTGAAGTGATTCTGTGGCAGCCACATGCTGTAGCACAGGTGCAAATGCAGAGCCTCAGAAACGAATGCCACGTGTCTTTGAATTTCACTTTTACTGTAGGAACGGTGCAGGGCCTCCTCATAGGGAGACAGAAGAGGCTCTGTCATCTTACATCTTCATCAATCTTCTTTCAAACACTGTTTTTACTTCTTAGTCTGCCTTCTCAGTGTATTTAATGGGTGACTTCTTTATATCTGCTGGGTGTAGGCAGATTCAATGACCTTTTGTTTAAATGATCCAAGCAGCTGGACCAGGTCTCATTGAGAAATGATCAGGGTGGGTATCATAAATCTACCTTAGAATGTTGGTGTTTCTAGAAATGTTAAGGAAGCGTTGATTATGCCTCATGCCACCCCTGGCATCCACTCAGAAGATGTGATTAATAAAAACCACTTGACCATTTCCCATTTCTTATCCTCCCCACCCGACCTCCCAATACATGTCCAAGGTCATGCACCCATGCGGGAAAATGTGATGGAAAGCAGACACCAAGCAAATAGCAAAGGTACAAACACAGGGAATACAGTTCAGGCAAGGAAAGATGGTGCAAAGATGGTGGGGAATGTGGCTACAGGTATGAAGAACAAGCACAAGAGAAGCAGAGGACATAAGAAAGGGAGAAGGAAATAAAAAGGGCCGATACCTACCCAGACCTGTGCTATCTAGCTACCGGCCTGTGGACTTATAGTATCACCACTGGGCTCCCCACTGGGCTCACCAAATGGATCACTGTTGGATGAGGCCTGTGATCCATCAGGCTAGAACACAAGAAGATAAAACTTTTTGTTCCTTTACTTTCAACAATTGAAAATATAAGACAGTTGGGCATATTTTCATGCAGCAGATAAGATCAGTTATCCTACAAGGCGGAGCAGTTCTAGGTAGATGATGCCACATCCACAAACATAAGAATGGGTTATAACAACCTCAAAAGGGGCTGTTTTTCAAGTGACTCATTTGAACATACAATAAAACCCCTTTAGCAACCTTCTGGAATTTAGGAGTCTGAGTCAGCATTCTTTTCTATGTAGGTTTCCTGGCACATTGTCCATTGCAGATCTCTGAGTTTTAATCTTAAGGGGAAGAAAAACAAAAACAAACTGAAAATAACCAATGAGTCACTTACAGCTTCTTTTTCTTCACTTTTGCTGGGACTTTCAAATCCCTCTTCGAAGATGTCATCTGTGGTGGGATCACTGGCGTGGGAGGCAGATGATTTGGATGGAGAACTCTGTCTGGGGGCTGGGGTTGGAGCTACACAGAAACCATGCAAAAGAAATGAGAAGCATTTTAAGTGACTGGCTGCAATCACCTGTATTCCATGGACACCTCAGGGATCTGGCTACATTATGAGTCAAATCACAGGGCTTTCTTTCCTATCACAAGATAAATCTGGTGAACATTTGAATTGCTCCTGTGTACATATTCATCTTGTCCTCTCACACATTAGATTACGGATGGCGCTTGTCCCCAGTGATGGGTATGGGAGTTATTCTCAGTGGATGGCCCCTACACCCGCAGCACCAGCGTCAGCCAGTTATGGTTAAGGAATGTGCATTCTGACTCCACCTTGTTGTTGTTGTTAAGTGCCGTGGAGTCGGTTCTGATTCATAGTGACCTTGTGCAGGGTTTCCGAGGCTGTAAATCTTTACAGGAGCAGAAAGCCTCATCTTTCTCCTGCGGAACAGCTGGTAGTTTCGAACTGCTGACCTTGCGGTTCACAGCCCGATTTGTAACCACTTAGAAATACTGAATTAGAAACTCTGAATTTTAACAAGCCTTCCAGTTGATACTCATGCCTATTCGAATCTCAGGAACCCTGGGCTAGGCTTTCGTTTTCCTTTCTAAACTCACAAAAGTACTTTAATAAGAGAACACAGATTGGAGGGCAGTTCAAACTCACCAGCCGCTCCTCAGAAACCCTACACAGGGTCACCATAGATTGGAAATGACTCGACAGCACTTAACAGCAATGTCCATATGCTGAGTGCCTTCCAGGTGTTAGACCCTGTTAGAAATGTCACAGACATTATTTCTAATCCTCATGAAGACTCATTGAGATAGGGATCATCTTTAGTTTACCGAAAGAAAGTGAAGGTTGCTAAGTTGTTCACCCAGCTGGCAACTGTTAGAACCAAGCTTTGAATCTGGTACATAGTAGCTGCTCAATCAACACTCACTGGATGCATAATAAGTGTCTTAGGTCCTTAGGTCTTTTCCTGCTACACTAGGGCCTTTGGGCCATGTGGGTGCACGTGGATGATCTGTGAAGACGGATGGAACTGATGGCACCTTCACTCCTCACAGTCCATGGACATGCATTTGCAGTACTGACCTTTCCATACTGCCCTCATCTCACTGGTGCCAGCAATTTCTAATAAATATGCCCTTGGAAACTAGTCTCCTCTCAATAATTTCTAATTTGGCATTGAAAACACTACTCATTGGCTTGGTCCTAAGTGAGGGGATGGCAGGGAGTGACTTAGTAGCCAAATTGAAATGGGCTGGATAGGGCCTCTGGTCTCATTGTTCAGATTTTAGAATATCTGACTGCTTAAGTGACACTGAATGATTGTAGAACTTGAGGACTTTTGTCCCAGTGAACATACAAGGGGGCTTCGGAAAGTTTGTGGAAAATGGAATTGGAAGATTTTGAATTTTTTTTCATGTACTTTTTTCGAGCCCCCTTGTATATTTAAAAGTTATGTTTTCAAGGCTGTGACTTTTTGGAAGCCGATCATCAGGTTTCTCTTATTTATTGTGTGCCAATGTGTAAGACGTTGTGCAAGGCACTTGATGGTAATTATGCTCTCTAATATAAATGACACTGCAAGGCAATGTTGCATGGATGTGTGTGTATATGTGTCGGCATATATATATATATACATATATATTTGTTGATAAAGAAGCTCTGGTAGCGTAGTGGTTACGAATCGGGCTGCGAACCTTAAGGTCAGCAGTTAGAAACTACCAGCCGCTCCGCGAGAGAAAGATGAGGTGTAAAGATTGACACCCTCGGAAACCCTGTACAGGGTCGCTATGGGTCGGAACCGACTCGATGGCACTTAACAACAACAACATTTGTTGATAAGTGCCGTTGTCATTGTTGCTGTTGATAAGTGCCGTCGAATCAGTTCCAGCTCATAAGGAATATGTATAGGGTCCCCTAGGAGTGACTGGTGAGCTTGAATCACTGACCTTGTGGTTCAAACTAACTTTGCAGTCCAGTGCATTAACCCACAGTGCCACACCAGGACTCACTCTCTCTCTCTCTATAAACACACACTCAGTCTCTCTATAAACACACACACACACATACACACACATATTTATTTATTTATCCTTC
Source organism: Chrysochloris asiatica (assembly GCF_000296735.1). Taxonomy (NCBI): domain Eukaryota; kingdom Metazoa; phylum Chordata; class Mammalia; order Afrosoricida; family Chrysochloridae; genus Chrysochloris; species Chrysochloris asiatica. The sequence goes on from NW_006408544.1 coordinate 24,665,692, forward strand.
TTCTTTAAATGAAAATAGTGCAACTTTGAGAGGTGAAATCACTTGCTCAAGGTTAGCACAGCTACAAAATGGCAGCACTGAGACTTAACCAGGCCTGTCTGACACATTTCAATATAACTGTGTTTTTCTATTTCTACTCTATTTTCTACTTCAATACAACTGAGACTCACTTTTGGTCCAGCTAATTTTCCACTCAAACCATTGTTAAAGGCATAATAATTGCTGTTGTTGTTGTTGTTAGGTGCCATGGATTTGGTACCAACTCATAGTGACCTAAGTACAGCAGAACGAAAGACTGTCCGATCCTGGGCCAACCTCACAATTGTTGCCATGCTTGAGCCCATTGCATAATAATAGATCAAACTAAAAAAATCAAATCAGTTGCCAATGAGTTGCTTTTGACTCATGGCTACTCCTTGTGAGCAGAATAGGTTATCCGAGGCTGTGATCTCTTCAAAGCAGATAGCCTGGCCTCCCTTGTGAGGTGACTCTGGGTGTCAACTTCTAGATTATTAGTTGAGCGCTTAGCTGGTTGAGCCACTCAGGGACTCCACTAAAAAAGGATTAGAAGATAATGAAGACTAGATGTTTTTCTTGAAAATAAAATGCATTCAGTATCTTTGTTAAATTTCAAAGGAAGCCTGTTTTTGTTTCATGAGATGATTATAATACAAATTAGTTACAGTGTGTTTAAATGAGATAAATGATCTGAAAACATTCTAACATTTTGGTTGTTGTAGTTGTGTGCCCTGACGTTGCTTGCAACCCTATATAGTGCTTTTGAGAGCCGTTGATGGTTCTGAACTGCCAACTTGCAGTTAGCAGTGTGGTGACTGTCCTACATCACCACACCAAGTAGGTGTTTACTAAATGCTATGAGTCAGAATCAACTCAAGGGCAGTGGTCTCATTGTTTTTGTTTTGTTTTGCTTTGTAATGAGATTTTGAGTTGTGTTCTAAGTGGCTTATTATTTACTATGGACTGAGAACCCGGTTGAGCTGCCCCTTCTGATAGATACATGGCTCATACTTATGTGATAAACTCAAAGAGAAGCGTAAGAAATGAGTTTATGTATGAAAGTACCTTAACCTTCAGTACATTTCAGACTACCTGGTGTGGTGCTGTAGGATAAGAACTGGATCACAAGGTAGGTTTAAACTGCAAGGTCAGTGGTTCAAACTCACCAGCCACTCCTCAGAAATCCTATGCAGGGTCGCTATGAGTTGGCACTGACTTGACAACACTTAACAACAGCAACAACACAAGCTCGTTGAGTGATAGGTATCTGTTTTTAAAAGATCCTTGCTTATTTATGTGTGGCTGCCATTTATTAAGCAATTCTGTCTTTCATTTTTTTTTTTTTTAATTCATTATTCTCCATTGAAACTCTGAATTCGAGTTAATAGAGCTGCCCTGCTGTGTAGATTATATACAGAGAAGAGCATTCATTCTCAGAAGAGTATCCGAACTTGGCTGAAATGACACAATCTAATTGTGTTAACATTAGATTTTTTTTTTTTTTGACAATTCACGGTATTGGTCATGAAGTGAGCCGTATCCTCTGTGACAGTAATGAAAACGCCAAAATCACTGTACCATGGACCTTTTCTTTCTCCTTATCAATTGTCAAGGCACAGTCTGAGTCATCATAAAATATTCCCTCAATTGTGTCAACCAAACATACACACACTCAGAAGTATATGAATTCTATTTTGGCTGCCATGTTACTGTTTTTCAGACATTTTTCAGTAGAACTGTGATTTAATGAAGAATCATGGACTGCTGGAGCTAGAAGGCGGCACACTGCTCATCCACTCCAATTCATCATTTTACTGATGATACAACTGTGCCCCACACAAGTCAGGTGCTTGCTCAAAGACGTAGCTTAGGTGGAGTAGACAAGACTAGAATTCTGGTCCAGGACTTTGCACAAAACCACTTAACATGTGATGGTTATGATGATAATAATAGCCCTTATAACTTTGTGTGATTGATAGTGTTTTAGTACTATATATATACACTTCATGTATCACTAAGGAAAGGACATCAAACTTGGTCAAGTGGAAGGCCAGTGAAAACAAGGGAGACCTCAGTAAGCTGGATTCACATAGTGGCATCGACTAAGGGCTTAAACAATAAAACAATTGTGAGGATGGCACAGGACTGGGCAGGGCTCCATTCTGGTGTGCACAGGGTCATCATGAGTCAGAACTGATTTGATGGCATCTAACAACAACAACACATGTGTCATCAAATTAATTTTGCAAGTTTTGTTGTTATTGTGTGCCATTGAGTCAATTATGACTCATAGAGACCCTATATAGGGTTTCCAAGAGCAACTGGTGGTTTTGAACTGTCAGCGTTGCCACTGGACTGGTTACGAGTTAGTCTAGTGCATATCCTCAGTCTTAGATATAAAACCAGCTGCTGTTGAGTTTATTCCAACTCAAAGTGTCATCATGTGTATCAGAGTAGAACTGCATTTTATAGAGTTTTCAATGGCAGTGGTTTTGGGGGAAGGAAATCACCAGGCCTTTCTTCCAAGGCACCTCTGAGTAGCTCTGAATAACTAACCTTTAAGTAATGTGCGTTGGTGATGTAGTGGTTACAAGTCAGGCTGCTAACCTCAAGGTCGGCAGTTTGAAACTACCAGCTGTTCTATGGGAGAAAGATGAGGCTTTCGGCTGCCGTAAAGAATTACAGCCTTGGAAACCCTCTACAGGGTCACTGTGAGTTGGAACCAACTCCACGGCACATAACCACTACCAACAACAACCTTTCTGTAGCTGAGCACTTACCCATTTATACCACCGAGGGACTCTTTAGTGTTAAACATTGGCTAATTGAAGTAAAATGACTTGTCCAAAGGCACAAAACTAATAAGTAGTTTTGCTAAAATCTAGCTACCACACTACAGCTTTTTGTTATACAGTTATGTTCACTGACTACCACAAACTTTGAACTTAAATCCGACTGCAGGCTACAACAGTTCCACAAAACCTAGTGACTGCTCTGCCTTTGTCTTAAGTTTCATCATGATTAGATCTTAATATTTCATCTTCAACTTCTGAATTGTTATTATTTGTCCTAGATATTAAAAAAAAAAGGTATCCTCTATTAATTTTATTTCAAGAAATCATATTAAAATTCATGGGTCATATGCTGGGCTAATGAATGAATGAATGAGCAAACAAACAAAAATACCAAAGGCAGAATGTTGTTGTTAAGTGTCGTGGAGTTGGTTCCGACTCATAGCGACCCTGTACAGGGTTTCCGAGGCTGTAAATCTTTACAGAAGCAGAAAGACTCATTTTTCTCCCATGGAACAGCTGGTAGTTTCAAACTGCTGACCCTGAGGTTAGCAGCCCGATTCATAACCACTATACTACCAGAGGTCCTTAGAGGCAGAATAGCACTGTGGAATATTAATGGACTTGTTTGTATTCAATTCCACCATTTAGTCTATTGTCTTTGAACCTCATTTTCATTATTTTAAAAGAGAGCTAATAAAACTCTGTATACACATTGTTAAGAGTATTAAAAAATAAATATAAAGCAGATGATATTGTAAAGTGCTGCTGAGTTGGTTCTGACTCATTGTCACCTTATAGGGTTTCTGAGGAGGAGCGGCTGGTGGGTTTGAACCACCAAGCTTGAGGTTAGCAACCCAATGTTCATTGTACAGCGCCACACCAGGAGTCCATAAAGCATATGGAAAATGTGCCTATTTCATGATTGGTACCTAATAGCTGCTGGTGTTATTAGTAATAGTTATTAATAGTGTCCCAGGTTGGAGTTAACAGTTAATACTCTCGGTTGCTAACCAAAAGTTTGTAGGTTTAAGTACACCCACTGTCACCAACAGAAAGGCCTGCCAAACTGTTGCTGAAAATCCAGGCATTGGAAGCTAAACTGACATAAAGGGCAGCCACGAGCTGGAATTGACATAACAGCAACTAGTTTTACCAGTACCAATAGTAGTTGGATGCAACTGAGATGAGTTTTATGACTGCAGACACTGGGAATGACACTCTTTGGGTTTTATGTCCCGAATGAGAACAACTCACGTGAATTGGTTGATGGTGTGGTAGACGTCACAGGGGTCAAATTCAACTGGGAGATATCAAAGTCATCACAGTCATCTGTATCCTGTGCCATGCCGACTTTGTTGAAATAACTGGAGAAGGCCTCAGAGGTACAGGTGAGGGAGGGCTGGTCGGGCTTACGGGAGGGCACAGGAGGAGGCTGGACCATCTGGAAATCCTTAAATACTTCTTTGCCCATTTTCTGTCTGGGCTTGTCGGTCTGCGGACTTGACCTGGTGGAGTCACTCGTGGTTGGGACGGTTGCAAGGGGGGTGAGGGGACCTTGGAACATGGCGGCTGGCAAAGGCATAACAGTTTGTGTGGGCATGAAGGCGGCTGGCGGAAACTGCCCGGCAACAGCTGGCCAGGGCTGCTGAGTGGCAGGGAAGAGCCCCGGCTGTCCCCACGCTATGGGCTGAGCCCCCGGCATCACCTGAGCAACTGATGGCTGAGCACCCATGGCAATCTGCTGTTGGACAAGGGGCTGCTGGCCCCAGAAGGATGGGAGGACGGCACCCATTGCAACATAACCTGGAAGGGGAAAAAAAAAAAAAAAAAGTCAGGCTTCCTGGGAAAGAATGATTCACTGATTCATTGTGATTTGGTAACAATATATTGTGCACCTTCTATGTGTGAAGCTGTGTGCTAGGGATTAGGGATGCAAAGATCAAAGAGACAAAATACAGACATAAAGTCAACCTTCTCAGTTTGTCTTACTGGGGAGGTTTGCAAGTTGCTGTGATGTTTGAAGCTGTATCACTAGTATTTGAAATTACAACAGGGTGGACAGGTTTCTGCTGAGCTTCCAAGCTAAGATAAAGTAGGAAGAAGGAGAGGCAAAATACTTTTGAATGTTTAGCCCCTGAAAACCCTATGAGTACCACTGGAACACTGTCAGATAGCACAAGAATATTTAAACATGATGAACAGCCCCAGAAAAAAAGTCATATATACTGACAGAAGATGAGCCCCTCAATTGGAAGACACTCAAAATATGACTGGGGAAGAGCTGCTGCTTCAAAATAAAGCTTCCACGACCATCATTTGCTGATGGGCACAACACAAAATGAGGAGAAACAGCTGTAATACTCATTAATAATTGGAACATGGAATGTACAAAATAGGAACCTAGGAAAATTAGAAGTTGTCAAAATGAAATGGAAGGCATAAAGATCAATATCCTAGGCATTAGTGAGTTGAAATGGTCATTTTGATTCTGACAATCTATAGCTAACTGTTCTGGGAATGAGATATTGAAGAGCAAAGGTGTCACATTCATCTTCAAAAAGAACATTTCCAGATCTATCTTAAAGTATAATGTTATC
>NW_006408544.1:24671601-24673201 GCF_000296735.1 Chrysochloris asiatica
ATTTAAACAAGTCTATGACAGCCAAAGTAGGACACATCCCACCTGAATTTAGAGATCATCTGTAAAGCAGATTTGATGCATTAGACACTGAAGACTGAAAACCAAAAGAGTTGTGGGATGACATCAAGAACATCATACAGGAAGAAAGTAAAATGTCATTAAGAAGATGAGAAAGAAGAAAAAGACCAAATGGATGTCAGAAGAGACTCTGACACTTGCTATCCAGCATAGCTAAAGCAAATGGAAGAAATAAGATGGTAAAAGAACTAAAAAGAAAATTTCCAAGGGCAGTTCAAGAAGACAAAGTCAAGTATTATAATGAAATGTGCACAGACCTGGAGTTAGAAAACCAAAAGTGAAGAACATGCTTAGCATGTCTCAAGTTGAAAGAACTGAGGAAAAAATTCAAGTCTCGATTTGTAATATTGAAGAATTCTATCAGCAAAATATTGAATGATGCAGAAAGAATCAAAAGAAGACAGAAGGAATATTCAGAATCACTGTACCAAAAATAAATGGATAATGTTCAACCATTACAAGAGGAACCATATGATCAAGAGCGAATGGTAAAGAAGGAAAATGTCCAAGGTTTATTGAAGACATTGGTGAACAAAAAGCCTTCTGAAATTGATGGAATACAAATAGAAATCTTTCAAATAACTGATGCGGCACTGAAGGCATTCACTCATCTATGCCAAGAAATTTGGAAGGCAGCTACCTGGCTATCATATTGGAACAGATCCATATTTGGGCCCAATCCAAAGAAAAGTGACCCAATGGAATGTCAAAATCATCAGACAATATAATTAGTCTCACATGCAAGTAAAATTTTGCTAAATACAAAAATGGCTGCAACAGTACATTGAAAGGGAACTGCCAGAGATTCAAGCTGGATTCAGAAGAGGACAAGGAATGAGGAATATTATTGCTAACATTAGATGGATCTTGACTAAAAGAAGAGAATACCAGAAAAATGTTTATGTTTGCTTTATTGACTTTACTATGCAAATGCTTTCAACTGTGTGGATCATGACAAACTACGGACAACATTGCAGAGAATGAGTATTCCAGAACACTTAATGGAGCTCATGAGGAACCTGTACAAAGATCAAGAAGCAGTAGATCGAAGAGAAGAAGAGGATACTGAATGGTTTTAAATCACGAAAGATGTGTGCCAGAGCTGTATTCTTCCACCATACGTATTCAATCCGTATGCTGAGCAAATAATTTGAGAAACTGGATTACATGAAGAAGAAAGTGGCATTAGGATTGGAGGAAGATTCATTAAAAACCTGAGATACGCAGATAATATAGGCTTGCTTGCTGAAAGTGAAGAAGACTTAAAATACTTTCTGACTAAGATCAAGGACATATCTTTAGTATGGGTTATTTCTCACTGTAAAGAACACATACATCCTTACCACTGGCACTATAAATAACATCATAATAAATAGAGAAAATATTGAAGTTGAAAAAGACTTCATTTTGCTTGTATCCACAATCAACATTCATAATAGGTGCAGTCAAGAAATTTAATAATGGATTGCATTGGACAAATTTGTTGTACAAGGCCTCTTTAAAGCATTCAAGAGCAAAGATG
>NW_006408544.1:24675251-24694155 GCF_000296735.1 Chrysochloris asiatica
TCCTGACCTGCTTGACAGCAGTATAGTGAGACCTGGGGATTCCTGAAACCACGGACAGGGACATAGTCACAGAGGACTAGAGCGGAGAGTGAAGCGTCCAGCTAATATGAAGTGAGGGAAGAGGCACAAGAATGCCCAAACTTGCAGATAGTACCCATTTAACCTAACTTCAATGGCTGGATGATCAGAACTCAGCTAGAGGAAAAAAAGAAGAGAGAAAAAAAGTGTAATCTGCTACAATTTGATTAACTTGACCTATACTTATGGATGTAGTAGCTCAAAAGAGGGAACAAATCTTTACAGCAAGGATCATCCCATCCTCTCTGTGCACAGGGCTGACAGGGTTGGGCAACTTAGACATTGGCTACCCAAAATGGGGGTGGGGGGACAACAAAGGCACGAAGTCACTGGATTACAAGTTTTCAAGAGGGAGCTTAGTTTCAGAGGATGCAGCAGAAGGTAGAATCTCCACTGAGTGGTTTCCAACCTGCCTAGACAGAACTGGTGAAAGGAGATGGTGATAAGACTCTTGTGGTTCAATAGTGAATAATTGCTATCAGGGCTGATTGTAAGTATTGCAAATATAAAGGCAGACATTTTGTAACATATGGAGGGGAGTAGTTGATCTTGCAGTCCAGGAACAGAGGACCCTGGGACCATCAAGGGAGAAGAGCAGAGTGCGGACCCTATCCAGAGAAGCAGTGACACCAGAGATGGAGGCAGAGACGGAGTGGTTGGGAACTCTAGACTCAAGGAGGGAGAGGGGCTGTGTCCTGGTGGCCAGGGGGCTGGTGTGTAGGGTATACTCTCTGGTTGTTTGAATGATTATATATTCCTGAGTGCTTTCGTGTACATCCAAAACCAAACCAAACCAAACCAAACATAACAGAGGGATTAGAAGCAAATGCTACTGAATGATGATGCATACAGGGGTTGTAATCATTGCAATGAAACTAAATATAATAAGATGTATGTAAAGCTGATGTTCTCCCATGTAAACTATCACTCAATTCACAATAAAAACTTAAAAAAGAAGTTAGTAACTGAGATGAAGAAAATGAAAGAAAGCTGGGTAGGAGGTAGGGCCAAAGAGAGATTATATGCTGTTTCAGATGGTTTATGGGAAGGAGTTGGCAGATGTGGTCAGGGAAATTCATTCTCAGGAGATGGTTCATAAGCACAAACCACAATGTGGTGAGAGTAAACCTCGAAGATATTCAGGACAACCATAACAATATTCTGAGAGCTGTTAAGTAAAGGGTCAGGGAAAAACTGGAGGGAAGACCTTCAGTGGGATGGACTGACAGTGGCTGCAACAATGGACTCAAAGCAAAGCAAGGATTGGGAAGAAGACAGCGTTTCATTGGTTATGCATGACGTAACTATAAGTCAGAACCAACTAGACAGCACCTAACAACAACAAAAAAGATGTGGGCACTGGAAACCAGGCAACTCTGAGTTTGAATCTCCCTCATCCTTTGTAAGTGTAAGACATTCCGAACTTCTTACGTTCTCTTTGGTTGGGTTTCTTTGTTGCAAAGCTAGGCTGTAATATTTTCCTTCTCAGGAGTGAGGTAGTACACATAGTGAGTAAAAGTTAGAATTCTGGAGTCTTAGAAGCCAAGATTAATTCCCAAACTTGTTATCAACATAATTTAGGGAGAGATTTTAAGCCTCTGAGGGTCTAGTTTCCATATGTGTAAAACAGACTTAAACTATCTGCTATCTCATTGGACACAGTCCCGTGTGGTGCTGTATGATCTGCACTGGACTGCTAACCACAATGTTGGTGGTTCAAACCCACCAGTTGCACCTTGGAAACCCTATACAGGGTTGCTACGAATCAGTATAATTTGACAGCACTTAACAACAACTGGGTGGAATCCTGGTGTGGAGCTTTAGGATAAGCACTGGACTGCAAACTTCAACGTCAGCAGTTGAAACCCACCAGCCGCTCCTAAGGAACTCTATATAGGGTCAGTATGAGTTGGAATTGACTTGATGATAATGGGGATTTATCTCACTGGGTTGGACTGAGGGTTATTTCAGGAAGTCCTGGTGTGGAGCTGTAGGACAAGCACTTGACCTCAAGATCCATTTGAACTACAAAGTCAGTGGTTCAAACTCAACAGCAGCTCCTCAGAAATCCTATACAGGGTCACTATGAGTCGGAACTCACTTGTCAGCACTGAAGAAGAACAATACATTTCAGGTGTTGAACATGACACCTAGTACACAGTAAGCATGTGGTTAGTGAGCCTATAAAATACTTAATACCTGGCTTGATAGGTAAGCCATGCAAGGATTGATAGCTACTGATAGTTACTATCTATTGTTGTTGTTGTTGTTAAGTGCCGTCGAGTCGGTTCCGACCCATAGTGACCCTGTACAGGGTTTCCGAGGGTGTAAATCTTTATGGGAGTAGAAAGCCTCATCTTTCTCCCGCGGAGCTGCTGGTAGTTTTGAACCGCTGACCTTAAGGTTCACAGCCCGATTCGTAACCACTACGCTACCAGAGCTCCTTAGAGATTAAAAATTTTAGAGGCTATTGGGCACCTAATACAGTGGCACAGGTTGGCAACTACAAAACTCCAGAGGGTGCATATAATCTACTATCCTCAGAATTCTTTGCTGTATTATTTCTTTCAGGTAAGATGTATAGTTTAACAGTAACAGGGATCATTTCTACTTATTAAATGCAGGTATAATATTAGGTGCTTTGCATTTTAACAAAATCCCTGCAGGGTAGGTATTATCCACATTTTAAGAATGAGGAAACAGAAGAAAAGTACTTGCTCAAGGTCATACAGCTGGTAAGAGGATGTGATTAAAGTCATCTGCTCCCAAACCTGGTATTCTTTCCTCTGTGCCACACTGCCTCAAGCAGAGGTCCAGGACTGATTTCTCATCTAAGCACATTCAGAGGGCCTGGTTTCACACACTACAGGCTCAACTGCCTGTGTTCCCATCGTTTTCAGGGGACACAATGGTGACTTGCATGTGTTGTGGGCTCTGGGAGAAAGATGACCAGACCAAGGACCAGAGGGTGGAGAAGCTAGTTACTCCACACAAGCATTTCCAAGGTTACCAGAAGGAATTTGCAGGTACAGTTGTAGTGAGACCAGAAAAAGAGGAGTGGTGCATGCAAAAGGTATCTTAGCAACTTCTAAGGGGATGGTGGGCAGGTACTGTGGCATTAGCCATGACATAGGTCATGCCGACAACTCTAGTGAGACCAGAGAGGTCTTAGGAAGGGGACTTATTCATGCTCAATCTGTGGCTTCTCACATCTATCTGCCCTTCAACTCCTGGGAGCCGAGGACAATGAGCCCTCATGTTAGATTGATAAGCTGACATTCAAAGTCAGGCCATTTCCTTGCAAGGATCATTTTGTCCCTCATGGCACACTGCCTCGAGATGAGTCTCCCACGGGGCAGAGACAGGACATATGGTTACCTGATGATTAATCTAGCAGTGTTGAAGGTTCTTATGCAGTGAGACCGGGGTATCCGCAAACAAAATATAGAATATCCCTCTAAGATTGCATTAGCTAAACTGCACTAAGACAGCCAAACAAGCATCGTTGCTCATATTTAAAATGTGGAACTTACTTTACCTCATCTCTCACCTCATAATCTAGTGGCTTGAACCTAACAACAGACTAAGAATTTGTCAATATTGTTTGTCTTTCTGATTTACTTTGATGAGGCTCACTGGTTTTCAGTGGGAGTGGTACTGCCCTCTAGAGGGTAACAGGAGAATGTGTGGCACAATGGTTTATGGTGTTATGCATCAAGGTGGATGGTTCAAGCTCACCAGCTGCTCCTTGGAAACCCTAGGGTCGCTATGAGTCAGAACCGACTCGATGGCACATAAAAACAACAACAACTAATCTAAAGTTTGGCAGTTTGAGTCCACACAGTGACCTTGGAAGAAAAGCCTGGTAATTTGCTTCCACAATGATTACAAACGAGAAAAGCCTAGAGAGCATTTCTATTTTCTCACACTTGGAATCATCATAAATCAGAATTGACTCAATGGCAATGGGTCTTGCTTCTGTGTTTTTGTTTTGTTTTGTTTTGTTTGGTGTTAGGTTGGAGTCCTTGGGGGATGCAAACCATTAACACCCTTGGCTGCTAAGTGAAAGATTGGAAGTTCGACTCTACACAAAGGAACCACCAAAAAAAGTCCTGGTGATTTACTTTCCAAAAAAATCAGCTATTGAAAACCCTATGGAATACGTTCTGTCTGGACACACATCTGGTTGCTACCACAAGTTGGAACTGATTGAAAGGCAATCGGTTTGGTGTTTTGATTATCATGATGGGGGGCAGGATGCTACCGGCACTTGAGGAACTGAGAAACACCGATTTAATTTGCTTCCTATAATGTGTGAGACAAACACATACAACCAGGAATTGTCTCACATCTTGTTTATGACTAGATGAGCCTAGACCCAACTCATAATTATGGAAATGCAGAGTTTTCAGTTTTAAATGCACTTACAGGGTTGTATTCTTTCACCATACTTATTCAACCTGTATGCTGAGTAAATAATCCAAGAAGCTGGTTATATGAAGAAAAAGTGGCATTAGAATTTGAGGAAGACCCATTAACAATCTGCGATATGCAGATGATACAACCTTGCTTGGTAAAAGTGGAGGGGACTTAAAATACTTACTGATGAAGATCAAAGAACACAGCTTTCAGTATGGATTACACCCCAATGTAAAGAAAACAAAATTCCTCACCACTGGACCAAGAAACAGCATTCTTATCAACAGAGAAAGGATTGAAGTTGCCAAGGACTTCATTCTTCTTGGATCAACTATCAACACTCATGCAAGCAGCAGTCAAGAAATCAAATGACGTATTGCATTAGGCAAATCTGTTGCCCAATAAATTTTTAAAGTGTTGAAGCGTAAAGATGTCAGCTTGAGGACTAAGGTGCGTCTGACCCAAGCCATGGTATTTTCAATAACCTCATATGCATGCGATAGCTGGACAGTGAATAAGGAAGACTGTACAAGAATTGATCCCTTTGAGTTGTGGTGGTAGACGAGAATATTAAAAGTGGCCATGGGCTGCCAAAAGAACCAACAGATATGTGTTGGAAGAAGTGCAGCCAGAATGCTCCTTGGAGGCAAGGATGGCCAAACTTCATCTCTCATACTTTGGACATATTGTCAGGAAGGACCAATCGCTGGAGTGGGATAACATGTTTGGTAAGGTGGAGGGTCAGAGAAAAAGAGGAAGACCCCTAGCGAGATGGATTGGCAAAGTGGCAGCATCAACGGGCTTGAACGTGACAACAATTGTGAGATTGGCCCAGGACCAGGCAGTGTTTCCTTCTGTTGTACATAGGGTCGCTATGAATCGGTACTGACTTGATGGTACCTAACAACATAACAACTTTTCCAGGAATGGAAAGAGTGTGCACATTGAGGAGACATTGTATCTTTTTTGGAACACTGTCAAAGAGTTATTCATCACACGGGAAAGTGGTCCTAGATGGTAGTACTTTTGGAGTTGTTCGGTCCCAGAACTAACATTCAGGAATCAGTCTGAACTAGTACCTGGGACCTTCCGTGCTGGTCTTATTTATGTATAACTGTGAATACTAGTATGGTTGCACCTGAATATTTCCTTACTGAAATATGTATCTTTTAGCTATAAGTTAATTTTGTTTATTTCTCTTTATACTTGGGGCATTTTATTGAGTTTTGAAAAACAGTGTAGGTAGGTTACACATTATCTACAAATAACACGGTTTTTGTTGCTAAGTGCTGTGGAGTTGGTTTCAACTCATAGTGACTCTATAGAGGGCTTCTGAGGAGCAGCTGGTGAGCTTGAATCATCGACCTTGTGATTCAAATCAACCTTGTGGTACAGTGCTTATCCTACAGTGCCATAACAGGACTTAGATCATAAATAATCAAGTATATAATCTCTTTCAATGTATTAAAGGAGACATTATGAAATGTTTGTTATAAAAAGGGGTTACTGGGCCTGCTAGCAGGAGAAAGATGAGGCGGCCGGCTCCCACAAAGATTGGTGGTGTTGGTGTTATGTGCCATGGAGTCAGTTCCGACTAATAGTGGCCCTGTGTAGGGATTCTGAGGCTGTAAACCTTTACAGGAGCAGAAAGCCTCATCTTTTTCCTGCGAAGTGGCTGGTGGACTCAAACTGCTGACCTTGTGGTTACCAGCCCTACGTGCTACAGCTTGGGAAACCCCACGGAGCAGATCGAGTCTGTCCTGTTGGGATGCTATGAGATGGAATCGACTTGACAGAAGTGTGTTTGGGTTTGGTTTTGGATCGGATAAGGTAGAGATCTGCTGAAGAGTCTTCCAACCACCAGTCCTGACTCCTTTTTGGTGAATGGATGGGGAGGCTTGAGACCCTACACAGATGTCCCAGCCACCATGTTTGCTCAACTTCTATTCCAACCTCCTTGTTGGTCCAGAAGACCTTTCTACAATGCATACCGTCCCATTGCTTTTTAGCACAAAACTCAGATTCCTAAGTTTGGATGCTCTGTCAGCAGCATCTTCAATCTCTTGAGCTTGAACTTTAGTCTATACAAAAAGTATCCTGCTCTCTCATATCTCTGCTAGTCCATCTGCCTAGAAAGCTGTCTCCCACTTCCTGTGGCCAACCTTCTTTGGTCTTTGAGACTCAGTTCATAGTCACCTTAGCTGAAGGCCTTCCCTTCCTGTAGGCTGAGTTAGTTGTCCACAGTCCCTGGTGTGCCGCTCTATCATGGCCCCCTGCGTGGTCATTGCCTAATTATTTTGGCACTGGACTATGAACCACAAGGTCGGCAGTTCAAACCCACCAGCTGCTCCTCAGAAACCTTATACAGGATCACTATCAGTCAGAACTTACTCGATGGCACTCCACAACAACAATATTAAACTACAAGCCACAAGCCATCAGCTGGCAGGGATCTTTTATTTCCTCCCTCTTCTTTCTGTGTTGTATGCACAGTTCCTAGCATACAACAGGTGTTCCTTAAAAGCTTGAGCCCGGATGAAGGCCCTACAAGGAGGTGGACAAGTCATAGGCTAGAACTGTTTGTTTCTAAGTGTGTGATGAAACTCCAAATCTCATAGGGCTCTGATTTTTGATGATTTTCCTGTTGGTGGCAGGTTCCCCTGTCTCTTTCTCTCCCTCTTTTTTCCTCTCTCTCTCTCTCTCTCTCTCAGTATGAGAAAATAACAGATGGGTTGTGCACACTTTTCTGGAGAGAGTTATTAGCATGTCCCTCTGGCTTTATGCCATCTGCTCCAGACCAAAGAACAACATTCACACACACACAAAAGGCATCACAGGGTAATTGAGTATCATGTTGGGGAACATGCAGGTCTTGTCTTTTCCTGAAAGGTGGGGTCCTTGCAGCCTGGGTTCTCCCTAGGCCTGTGGTCTCTCAGGTAAGGCTCTCGACCATGTGGCACTATGAGTATACTGATAGGACACCTCTGTGTCAGGCCTGTGGAATCATCAGACAAGGGAAGCCACTTAGTGGCTGTCACTGCAGCCACATAACAGCTTATTAGCCATTTACTCATTAATGTTCAACAGCGGAGGGAGGAGGTGCCAAGAAGCATCTGTTTATGCCACAAGTTCATATCAGTCATACATTTCCTTGCTGGGAAGTGAAAGGAAACACCTTGCTGTTAGACTTTTTTTTTTAAAGTGTTGATAATTAAATCACAATTTATAACCTGAGGGTAGCACTTGGGACAGCCTACATTATATGGAAAAAAAAGAGGGACAAAAACAGACTAAAACATATGAAAAATATTTCAAACAGTGGGACTCCTCTTAACATTTATATTGAACTCTGCAACTTATATGATACCTGCTAGCTACATACCTCATCTGATTGATCGATTCACTTAAACATTTCCCTGCTGGGTGCCAGCCACTGTTTTCTTCTCTGGAGATGGAGTGAAGGACAAAATAGTCAAAAAGCCTTGCCCAAATTATTGTAGCTGTTGTTGTTAGGTGCCGTCACTTTGGTACCGACTCACAGTGACCTTATGATAACAGAATGAAACACTGCCCAGTCCTGTGCCAACCTCAGCCATTGCTATGCTTGAGCCCTTTACTGTTGCCATTGTGCCAATCCATTTTGTTGGGGATCTTCCTCTTTTTTTCCTGACACTTCACTTTACCAACCATGATGTCCTTCTCTAGGGACTGGTCCACCCTGATTATATGTCCAAAGTATGAGAGTTGAAGTTTCCCCATACTGGCTTCTGAGGAGCATTCTGACTGTACTTCTTCCAACACAGATTGGCTTGTTCTTTTGGCAGTCCATGGTACTTTCAATATTTGTCTCCAACACCACAACTCAAATGCATTAATTTTTCTACAGTCTTCCTTATCCATTGTCCAACTTTCACAGGCATATGAGATTATTAAAAATAGCATGGTTTGGGAAAGGCACACCTTAATCCTCAAACTGACATCTTTGCTCTTGAACACTTTAAAGAGGTCTTGTGCAGCAGATTTGCCTAATGCCCTAGTAGAGTTCACATTTGAATGAAGTTGATTCTTACAACCAGCCTCTGTGGCAGCTATTATATAGTTATTTGTTATGTACTCATAGATGTGAAATGGCAGGCAAAAAAAGGGCATCCTTAAACACAGCTACATAATTTATGGGAGTTCTAGCACACTAGTGTGGTGCTGTAAGATATGCACTGGGCTGCTAGCTGCAAGGCCGGCAGTTCCAACCCATCATTTGCTCTTAGAAATGCTATACAGGGTCTCAATGGGTTGGAACCAACTCAATAGCACTTAACATAGCTTATGAGTGACACAGTCCAGGTTCTTGCAGAGCATAGCAGTGAACATTATTTCAAAGCTGATTTAAAAAACCAGCCATTGAAAACCTTATGGGACACAGTTCTACTCTACACTCATAGAGAAACCATGCATCAGAGCTGAATAGACAGCAACTGGTTTCCTCACTTTCCAACACAGTACGTGAGTTATATGCTTTTTAAGTTGAGGGCTTTACTTATGCAAACATGGCCAGGCACTGCCTTGTATGTTGTCTAAGTGTATTAAGTCCAGTAATCCTCATAATGGGAAACCCTGAGACGTGTACATGGGCCAGTGTAGTCAGCTGCTACCTGAAAGGTTGGAGGTTTCAGTCTACCCAGAGGCAGTGTGCAGAAAAGGCCAGACAATCCACTTCCAAAACAGTTGCTGCTGTTAAATGCCATTGAGTTGCTTCTGACTCAGTAATCCTGTATAGGGTTTCCAAGGAGTGGCTGGTGAGCTTGAACCACTGACCTTGTGGTTCAAACTTATCTTATAATCCAGTGTATTAACCCACAGTGCCACATCAGGACTCCAAATTATGAGGCATTAAAAACTTTAGAGATTACAGTTCTACTCTGGCACACATGGGGTCTCCATGAGTTGTACTGACTTGACAGCAACTGATTTGGTTTCATCCCCATATCAGCTCTGTCAAGTAGAATTATTATCATCCCTATTCTATAAACAGATGTACACAAGGTCTCTGAGAGTTAGCTGAATATAATGCAGCTGGTAAGGGGCAGAGCTGGCATTCATGTGTCCAGACCGCCTCGGTCATGAACTATTAAGTGGCTGAAGACCTGAACTTTATTTTATCCTGTACTTGTGCTTGACTTTTAAAGTGAATTATTTTTCTTTTGATTCCAAGAAGACAAAGGTAGGAAATATTTTCTTCTACATTAGTAATCAAGAGATATAATGATAACAGCAGCCGTTTCCATGCCAAATATCTACAATGAGCCAGCATTCTTTTTCAAGATACTTAACTTTATTTTCTCATTTAATCCTCATGATGTTGTTATAAGGGAAGGATTGTTTTCCGTTCTGTTGTAGAGAGGAAGAAACTCTGGCTCTCACAGGTTAAGCAATGTGTCTAAGAGTCTGAATCTTATAAATAAATGACAGAATCAAGTTTTAAACCCAGCCTATCAGATTCAAAAGCCGGCAGCAGCTGGTGCATTGTACTGCATCCCCAGTTCATTTCCCTGTTTCTTTATCACAGCTTGGACAATAGGTGACAGGTAGAATGAAATTCAATAGCTACATAGGCTGTTAGGTCATTTAAGGCAGGGAAAGAGCAGACAGTTCAACACCTAAACTGCAGTCTAGTTTTGTCTAGCAGCATAAGTTAAGTAGAGTGAGAAAGCTAAAACATGTTGATTGAAACTAGTATGTGCTTCACATTCTGAAAAATGAAATGTTGGAGGGAATCTATCAATTTTATTTAACAGCTGAGGAAACCGAGTCTGAATGCTAGGAAGTGACTTGCCTAGATTTGCAACACAAACTGGGCAAGTAGCAAGACTGAAACTGAGGTCTCCAAGGCCCTCATCTGGCACAGTACTGTGTCTGACACACACAGGTCTTTGGGAGCATTTAATCACATTTAACAACTGGAAGAGATGCAAAATGACACCTAGTCCCCTCTCTTGTTTATACAAAGGCAAACGGAGAGTTGGAGGGCCAAGGCATTCCATGGCAAGAAATACCCTGAAACTTGACTCCTGCTTGTACCTTTCACACCACATTACTGCATGAGCTCCCTGGCCACAACCTGTCACGACACCCACCATCTGCCTGAACTACTAATCCTCATGTTCCACTCTACTTCATCATTTTCCCATGCCATTCATCGCTTTTCAGAATCACTGAGTCGTATAAAGTTCTCACACTCAGCTCCTGTCTCAAAGGTTGGCAGTTCAAACCAACCCACAGGCACATCAGAAGACCTACTTTTGAAAAACCAGCCATTGAAAATCCTATGGAACACAGTTCTACTTTACACGCATGGAGACACCATGAGTCAGAGCTGAATAGGAGGCAACTGTTTTTCTCACTTTCCAACATAATACGTGAGTTATATGCATTTATGTTTATTGCCTGTCTCTACAAGAAAAGAGAAGAGAAGAGAAGAGAAGAGAAGGCTCTTAGCAAGCAGAAGTATCCAGCTGTTGCATTTCTGGATGTACCTCAAGCATCTAGAATAGGACCCGGCATGTGGTAGGAACCAGGTGAATATTTGGAATGACCACAGCTGCAGATTGCTTAAATTTGATGCCTTGAAGTTCCCATCATGCACTCTAGTGTATCTTTATTGATTCAGTAATAGATGCAAAGCATGGATGTTTAGAACACACGATTAACAGCTTAGAAGGATAGTGCATTTACAGTGGAAAATAGTTATTCTTACTACAAATGGCAACAGTATTATACCCTTCCTAGGAGTCCTGGTATGGCACTGTGGGTTAATTCGCGACTGCAAAGCCATTTGAACTGCAAGGTCTGCGGTTCATCCTTGGAAGCCCTATACAGGGTTGCTATGGGTTGGAGTCAACTCGACAGCACTTAACAACAACAAAAGGAGATTTCAATAGATCTTTTATGTAAGAAAATTCATCCCCACTACCATTCCATTTTAGAGATGGGGAAAACAGATTCCATTAAGAAGCTTAACAATTAAATACATTTTCAGGTTCCCTGAAGATTTTAAACGGTAAGTTAGAGCCAATAGTTGCCAAGCTGTTTCTTCTAAAAATCAAAAATAATCTCTTGGCTCATGAGGAATAACTATAACTATTTCAGAACAGGGTATGAATTTTTAATTTACTTTGAATAAAAGCAAGGTTTATATTTGGTGGCAAGAATTTGCTTCTAATACTATGTAATTAAATGCAATTATTTATAGAAAAATGCAAGAAGATTTTGTATTCTAAAATATTCAAACTCGATTTGCCATTTATAAAAATAGAGGAGAGAAAGATTAAGCCACAGATTTTTAAATAAATGGGTAAAGAAAAAAGAAACAACATGCCTTTAAGGTGCTTTAAGTTGTGTATAAGAAGCAGAACTACCACCTTAGGTCCCTTTGTGGCGCGGAAAGTTTGCTCTTGACTGCTAGCTTCAAGATTAGCAATTTGACACCAGCCAGTGATGCTAAGAAAGAAAAACCTGACTTTAAAGAGTATAGGCAAGAAAATTTCTATTCTTTAACATATGGGACCGTTATGAGTCAAAAGTATCTTGACAGCACTGGGTATGTTTTTTTGTTTAAGACTATCTTTGGTCATTTTCAAGGCAAGCACTTACTGCCTTGGAAACAAGTGAAGGTGTTTGGTATTCTACCAATTTCTAATATACCTGAAATGCTGCTATAATGTATATTTGCCCTTCTGTTTTAAGAATAGCATATATGTTTCAAAGAATATTTGGTAAACAGAATAAATATTTTTGTCAATCGCTAAGTATAGCATGCCCCTCACAATCGCTGCTAGTGGTATGCTCTCGCCCCTTCAGTTTCCCCTTGGATAGAGAACCTCTCACACCTTGAGTCAGCACATCTATCATTCATTAGGTCTTTAAAAGTCTGTGGAGAGCTGACTTCTGTCCTTGCCCAGCTTGCTGCCTTCGCCTCCTTCTGACTGAGGTGGAAGGAGAAAATGGGATTTTGCTGATTTATAGGCAGGCTTTGTGTGCCAAGCTCCTAAAAGTTATACATCTGAGTAGCATGGGATCTTGAAGTTTCCAGGTGAGTACTATATTCCAGCTAGCAGTCTATCAGAAGCTTGTATTTCCCCAAAATCTTCTCAGTGCCACCTCAAGAATCAGAGGAAAGAATAGAGGTTCCCTAGGTATTTTGGACCATCAGTTGTCATTCAGTTTGTCATACTGTGGTGACTTGTGTGTTGCTGTGATGCTGGAAGCTATGCCATTGGTATTGTAAATATCAGCAGGGTCACAGATGATGGAAAGGTTTCTGCAGAACTTCGAGAACAAAAAAGACAAGGAAGAAAGAGAGGTGGACAACTTCTGAATGGTCAGCCACTGAAAACCTTATATGTCAGCGGAACATTGTCTGGTATAGTACTGGAGGTGAGTCCCTCGGGCGGGAAGACATTAAAAATATGACTGGAGAAGAGCTGCATCTTCAACATAGAGCTGACTTTAATGATGTGGATGGAGCAAAGCTTTCAGGACCTACATTTTCTGATGGGGCACAACCCCAAATGAGAAGAAAGAGCTGCAAACATCCATTAATAATGGGAAGATAGAACGTACAAAGTATGAATCTAGGAAAATTCAAATTGTCCAAAATGAAACATACCCTAGAGATTACTAAGCTACAATGGCCTGGTATTGGCCATTTTGAATGGGACAATTGTATGATTTACTATGCTGGCAACAAGCAAGTGAAGAAGAATGGTATCTCATTCCTTGTTAAAAAAAAAAAAAGAACATTCCAAGATCTATCTTTAAGAGCAACGTTGTCTGTGATTGAATAATATCCACATGACCAGTAAGACCGGAGTCCTGGTGTGGCACTGTGGGTTAATGCGCCAGACTGCAAAGCTGTTTGAACTGTAAGGTCAGCGATTCAAGCTCACCAGTTGCTCCTCAGAAACCCTATACAGAGTCACTATGGGTTGGAACTGACTTGACGGCACTTAACAACAATAACAACTAGCAAGGCCAGTTAATATCACTATTATTCAAATTTACGCACCAACCACTAAAGCCAGAAAAGATGAAATTGAAGAATTTTACCAAATACTTCAGTCTGAAATGAATAAAACATGTAATCCAGATGCACTAATAATTACTGGTGAATTACTGATGATTAAAATGTGAAAGTTGTTGATAGAAATGATGCTGGAGATCGAATGATAGAATTTTGCAAGCTCAATGACTTTCTTCATTGCAAATACCTTTTTTTTCAACAACATAAATGTGGACTATACATGTGGACCTCACTAGATGGAACGCACAAGAATCAAACTGACTACATCTCTTCGCAGAGATGATGAAGAAGGTCAGTAACAAAAACCTAAACAAGGCTAGGGGCTGCCTGAGGAACAGACCATCAGTTCCCTATATGCAAATTAGGCTGAAGCTGAAAAAAAGTAAAACAAATCCATCAGAGTCAAAATATAACCTTGCGATTACAGGCCATCTCAAGAACAGATTTCAGGCATTAGGTGCTAATGATTGAACAAAGAAGAGCTGTGGGATGACATCAACAACATCATACATGAAGAAAGTAAAAGGCCACTTGTTGTTGTTGGTAAGTACCGTGGAGTCGGTTTCTGAGGCTGTAAATCTTTACGGGAGCAGAAAGCCTCATCTTTCTCACGTGGAACGGCTGGTAGTTTCGAACTGCCGACCCTGAGGTTAGCAGCCCGTTTCATAACTACTATGCTACCAGAGCTCCTTAAAAGGCCACTAAAAGGAAAGAAAGGAGCTCTGGTAGTGTAGTGGTTACGAATCGGGCTGCGAACCACAAGGTCAGCAGTTCGAAACTACCAGCTGCTCTGCGGGAGAAAGATAAGGCTTTCTGCTCCTGTAAAGATTTACAGCCTTGGAAACCCTGTACAGGGTCGCTATGAGTCAGAATCAACTCCATGGCACATAACAACAACAACGAAAAGGAAAGAAAAGATCAAAAAGGATATCAGAAGAGACTCTGAAACTTGCTCTCGAATGTAGAAAAGCTAAAGCGATTGGAAGAAATGATGAAGTAATAGAGATGAAAAACAAATTCAAAGGGCAGCTTGAAAAGACAAAATAAAGCATTATAATGAAATGGGGGAAGACCTGGAGTTAAAAAACAAAAAGGGGAACAACATTCTCAGCATTTCTCAAGCTGAAAGAACTGAAGAAACAACTCAAGCTTTGGGTTGCAATACTGAAGAATTCTATGAGAAAAATATTGAATGATGCAGGAAGCATCAAAAGAAGATGGAAGGAATAACAGAGGTACTGCACCAAAAAGAACTGGCTGATGTTCAGTCATTTCAGGAGGTATCATCAAATGAACAACTACTGTTATTGAAGGAAGATTCTCAAGCTGTACTGAAGGCATTGATAAATACAAGTTGAAATGTTTCAAAAACTGATGCAACACTGGAGGTCTTCGGTGGTCAATGTTAAGAGATTTGGAAGACCATTACATGGCGAACCAATTGAAAGAGATGGATATTCTGAGCTCATTCCAAAGAAAGCTGACCCAATGGAATACAGAAATCATGGGAAAATAACATTAGTATCACATGCAACTAAAATTTTTCTGGAGATAATTTTTAAATGATTGCAGTTGGACATTGACAAGGAACTGGCAGAAAGTGAAGCTAAATTCAGAAAAGGACACATAAGGGATATCATTGTTCTTATCAGATTAATCTTGGCTGCAAGCAGAGGAGCAGAAAGATGTCCACTTGTGTTTTATTGACTATGCAAGCACATTCAACTGTGTGGATCATAACAGACTACTGATAACATTGTGAAGAATGGGTATTCCAGAACATAACTTGTGTTCATGAGGAACCTGCACATAGACCAAGAGGTAGTTGTTCAAATAGAACAAGGACATACTGAACCATTTTAAATCAGGAAAAGTGTGTACCAGCTATGCATCCTTTCATTAGACTTATACAATCTTTATGCTGAGCACATAATATGAGAAGTAGGATTCTATTTAGAAGAATGTGGCATCAGGATTGTAGGAAGAATCTTTACAACATGTGATATGCAGATGACACAACCTTACTTACTAGATGCAACTTGAAATACTTACTGATGAAAATCAAAGACTACAGCCTTCAGTATGGATTGCACCTCAATGTAAAGAAAATGAAAATCCTCACAATTGGACCAATAAGGAGCATCATGATAAATGGAGAAAAGATTGAAGTTGTCAAAGACTTAATTTTGCTTGGATTCACTATCAACATCCATGTAAGTTGTTGTTGTTGTTAGGTGCCATCGAGTTGGTACCGATCCGTAGTGACCTATGCACAGCAGAACGAAACACTGCCCGATCCTGGGCCAACTTCACTACTGTTGCCATGCTTGACTCCATCAATGCTGCCATTTGGCCAATCCAGCTTGGGGGGGAGGGGGAGGCGGTATTCCTCTTTTTTTCTGACCCTCCACCTTACCAAACATGATATCCTTCTCCAGCAAGTGTTTCCTTCTGACAATATGTCCAAAGTATGAGAGACAAAGTTTGGCCATTTTGGCCTCTAAGGAGCACTCTGGCTCCACTTCTTCCAAAATGGATCTATTGGTTCTTTTGGCAGTCCATGGCACTTTCAATATTCTCCTCCAATACCATAACTCAAAGGCATCAATTCTTTTACGGTCTTCCTTATTTAC
This sequence comes from Chrysochloris asiatica, assembly GCF_000296735.1. Classification (NCBI taxonomy): domain Eukaryota; kingdom Metazoa; phylum Chordata; class Mammalia; order Afrosoricida; family Chrysochloridae; genus Chrysochloris; species Chrysochloris asiatica. Next base: position 24,691,458 of record NW_006408544.1, read on the forward strand.
TGTCGAGCTTTTGCAAACATGTGAGGTTATTAAAAATGCCATAGCTTGGGTCAGGCGCACCTTAGTTCTCAAGCCGACACCTTTTCAACATTTGAAAAAGGTCTTGTGCAGCAGATTTGCCTAATGCAATACGTCGTTTGATCTCTTCACTGCTGCTTCCGTGAGTGTTCATAGTTGGTCCAAGAAGAATGAAGTCTTTGACAACTTTAAACTTTTTTCCATTGATAAGAATGTTGTTTATTGGTCCAGTGGTGAGGATTTTTGTTTTCTTTACATTGAGATGTATTGCATACTGAAGGCTGTGCTCTTTGATCTTCATCAGTAAATGTTTTAAGTCCTCTTCACTTTCAGCAAGCAAGGTTGTATCATCTGCATATCGCAGGTTGTTAATGAGTCTTCCTCCAATCCTGATGCCACGTTTTTCTTCATATAACCCAGCTTCTCAGATTATTTGCTCAGCATACAGGTTGAATATGTATGGTGAGAGAATACAACCTTGTAGCACTCCTTTCTAAATTTTAAAATACACAGTGTTCCCATGTTTTGTTTGAATACCTGCCTCTTGGTCCTGGTTAACCATTTCCTTTTGGTACAGTGACTCTGTGTATTCCTTCCATCTTCTCTTTATGTTTCTGAATCATTCAATATTTGCCCAGAGAATCTTTCAATAATGAAAATCGAGGTTTGAATTTTTTCTTCAGTTCCCCCAGCTTGAGAAATGCTGACCTTGTTCTTCCTTTTTGGTTTTCTGATTCCAAATTTTGCACATTTTATTATAATATTTGCCTTTATCTTCTCGAGCTGATCTTTGAAAATTTCTGTTCAGCTCTTGGACTTCCTCATTTCTTCCATTTGCTTTAGCATCTCTACGCTGGAGAGCAAGTTTCAGAGTCTCTTCTGACATCCATTTTGACCTTTTCCTTCTTTCTTGTCTTCTTAATGACTTTTTGTTCTCTTCAAGTATGATGTTCTTGATGTCATCCCACAACTATTCTGGTCTTTGGTCTTTAGTGTTTAATGTATCAAATCTGGTCTTCAGATGATCTCTAAATCAATACAAGGGCAGTCAAGAAATCAAATGAATTATTGCACTAAGAAAATCTGCTGCACAAAATCTCTTGAAAGTATTAAAGAGCAAAGATGTCACTTTGAGAACTAAGATGTGTTGGACCCAAGCCATGGTATTGTCAACCATCTCATATGCATGTACAATTTGGACAATGGAAAAAGAAGACTGCAGAAGAATTGATACAATTTGAATGATGGTGTTGGAGAACAATATTAAAAGTACCATGGACTGCCAGAACAACACATAAATTTGTGCTGGAAAAAGTACGGCCAGAATGTTGCTTAAAAGCAAGGATGTTGGAGAATAAAGCAGATGGGAGAAAAATTAGGCAGGTTTGTATGGGTTAAGTGGGACAGAGGTAAATAATGATATATGCACAAACTTGGAACAATAGGGCTCTGGTATACGGGGATTGAGACATGGTTGGAATGGGCAAAAGGGGGGAAATAATGTTAAGATGCTTGGCTGTCTTTTGAATCTTGGTTTCCCCTGCATACCATTATAAAATAGACATTGGAGGGTGAGAGATCAGGAATAGCCAGAAATATCACCATAGAAAGCTTGTAAGTCTGTCTTCTGCCTATAACTGATTGGAATACCTAAAATGGGGCTACAACGTGCCCAATGAAGGAGGCTTCCTGCGGAGCCTCTGCATTACATAAGACTATAGGTAGAATGCTGAAACACATCCGTAATCTTCAGAGGTGGGAAATTTCCACTTGAAAGGACAAGCAGACAAGCCTGGAACAGCTATAAGAACAGAAGATACTTCTTGAAAGAAAGACCTACAGGAAAAATACAAAACAATATAGGCAGACTGACTGATTACTACAAGAACAAGCAAGTTGCTTGCCTAAGAGACATCAAGGCAAATGGTTGGGTCCCCTCAGGGTAAACCCCCTTCCAAGACTAAGACTCAATGGGAATACATGCTCTGATTGGTGACCACGTGTTGGTTACCAATAAGGGGAAGTGAGGGAAAAACAGCAATGAAACTGCAAGCTAAGTCCTACAACATTCAATAGACTCCCATGAACCCCGGTGGAGACCTGGTTGGCCAGCAGTGTGGCAAGACCTGGGGACTCTTTGGCCCAGAGTCAGTGACATAGCCATAGAGGACTAGAGTGGAGAGTGAAGCATCCAGCTGATAAGAACAGAGGGCATATGTACAAGAACACCCACACTTGCAGATAGTACCCACTTGATCTAGCTTCAATGACTGGATGATCAGAACTCAACTAGAAGAAGAAGAGGAGGAAAAAAAGAGTAATCTGATACAATTTGATGAACTTGACCCACACCTATGGATGCAGTAGCTCAAAAGAGGGAAAAATTATTTAAAGCAAGGATCATTCCCACCCCATACACAGAGTAGACAGGAATGGGCAACTTGGACGTTGGCTATCCAAAATCGGGGGGCGGGGAGGCTACAAAGGCAAGAAGTAACTGGCTTACAAGCTTTCAAGAGGGAACCTAGATCCAGAGGGAGTGGAGGAAGGTAGAATCTCCACTGAGTAGTATCCAATCTGTCTAGGCGAAGCTGATGAAAGGAATGCATATAGGTCTCTTGTGATACAATAGTGAATAATTGTTATCAGGACTGATTATGAGGGTTGTAAATGTAAAGGT
>NW_006408544.1:24694555-24709843 GCF_000296735.1 Chrysochloris asiatica
AAAAAAAAGCAAGAATGGTGAGACTTAGTCTCTCGTTCTTTGGACAAGTTATTAGGAAAAGAAGAACCTTAAGCTTGGAAAAGTAGAAGGTCACAGAAAAAGAGCAAGACAGATGAATTGACACAGTGACAGCAACAAAGGGTTCAAACATAAAAACCATTGTTTTCTTCTCTTGTGCATTGGGTTGTGTATATGAGCTGGAATTGAGTCCACAGCACCTAACAACAACAACAGGTGTTTTGGTAAACTCTGGCAGCAAGTTCAGTCAGTCATTCCTCTCTCTTGATGAGTGGAGGCCAAAGAAAAGGGCATTGGCTATAAAAGGCTTACCTGAGGGTACAGCAGCAGTGCCAAAAGATACAGAACCAAACATGTCTGCACTCGCCGGAAGTGTCTGAGATGAAGATGGAATAAAGGCATCACCTGGAGTTGCAGGAGTCTGTTAGACATAGAGAGGCAAAGGGAGACCTGACTCAGTAGTCACCAAGCGTAGGAGGTAGTAGGTGCAACAATTAAGGGAAAAAGGGAAACTGAAGAAGTGGGCCACAGTCCAGGCCACCTACACAATGTTTAGACTTTTGCACTAGTTAAATAGATGTATGTACAAAATAGGGGAAATGATACTCATTCTAGTGCTGCTATGAGCTCTTACACATAAATCATTTAGCACCACGTTAAGGCACATAGTAGGTACTCAGTAAACAATGGTCAGGATCATAACTACTTGGTTGAAGCCCCTACCTCTTAGGGAGTGTTTTAGGTCATCAAATGAATCCGTAATATCTAGCTTTCAACTGTGGGAAGTGGTCAGTTCAAATTGGCACGTATTCATGCAGGATGTAAGGTGTGCCCAGGTCTGGGCTTGCCACTTAAATTATAGCCAATGCACAGATGCTGACTAAATGAACAGACGATGCTTAGAAACTGGAGCAGAGCCACTTGGATTTTGGAGCTTCTCAAAATTTTGCCTAAATTTTCATTTGTAAAAGAATTTCATATTTTCAGGAAGTTAACAAAAAATGATTAGTATGCAGCCAAAACTCTCCTGTTCCTCGATTGTGCTGGAATTCCAGAAAGGTCTGTAGCATGAACCAGAGGCCAGGATGAGGGGTACTGAAGTACAAACACCAGGACTAATTGGTTTTTTAAATGTCCACACCTGTTTACAGTAACCTTTTGCCTACAGAAAATTTTTGTTCCATGCCATCATATCCTTATTTTTTTCTTTTGGAATTGACTGGGCAAGCAATTAATCCTGAAACCATGGCAATTAGACAAGGCCATTTTTAGACTAGCAGCTTGTAGGACGAATGGCATTGTTCTGAGGATTATTAAATACCCATTTGGGCTGCGCTTGGGTTCAGGGCCAGAAATACAACCATAAGCTGCTGTGTTAAGCATTTTTAAACACAACTCAGTGCTGTTCTCTTTTCCCCTACGTGACCTTGGATGAGTCACGTGCCCTCTTTGGGACTCAGTTTGCTAATCTATAAAATGAAGGGGATAAGATGAGAAGACCTTTTCAGAGCTGTCGAGCTCCCTAGCCTTGATGCCGAGTGCCCAGGCTGGAGGAGAGAATGAGACGCAGTAGAGGTGTCCAGCTTCCCTTAGGACCCAAGCTGCTGTCCCCTCCCTCCTTGAGGCTCTGGGCATCAGGTGCAGAATAGGGCAGCTGTGTCTGGATTCCCTAGTGGCAGCTGTGGGCAGCAGGGTCCTGTGCCATCTGTCCTCAGTAGTAAGGTCACAGCCTTTTCTCTCTGAGGCACATCTCGCCAATGAACCACAGCACCATCCTTCGGTTTGCACAATCAATTGCAGAGTGCCCAGAGGAGCTGCCTGCCCCCAGCAGCTTCAGCTGGTGCAGCTGCGGCTGACTGCGCTCCGCCCACCTCCGGGAATGGGCAGGGAGGGGTGGCAGGGCCAGCTTGCCTCTTTTCTTTGCAGTGGCTGCAGGGTTGCCTTTCAATGCATTGGGATGCTATTTGGCTTTTTTTTTTTTTTTTTGTTCTGTTTTCTTCTTTTCATTTTAAAATTAGGGCTCTCAGCAAACTGGTCCCTTAGAAACATTAACTGTGGTGCCCTGGCTAGGACTGTGGCTGGAAATCCAAAGCTGCAAGAGTTGCTGGGTGAGACCAGGTCATGGTTTGTGAAGCTAGAGAGCATGCTGGAAAGGAGGAAGGAAATGAAAAGGAGGGGAGGTGGTGGGGGGAATGGAGAAGGTAAGAAGGTGCTGGAATGGCAGAAGCAGGCAGGAGAGAAAATGCATCCTTGACTAGGTTGCCTACCTACTTACTGTGTGCCAGGCTCTGGGGAGGTGCGGACAAATGCTATATAGTGTTTGCAGTGATGTTGCATTTCTCTCTTCTCTGCTACATCCTTGTAGGCAAAGACCACATTCATTCATGTCTCAATTCCAAGTGCCCAGAGTAATAGACAGCACCCAGGAATATCTTGTAATTGCTGAATGCATGGTCTCACTTATCTCTTAAAACAATATATATATATATATATATAATTTATATTTATATAAATAACATCTCACTGTTTTAATAGCAGAGGAAACTGAGGCCTAATGTTAACTGGCCTAGTTTGGAAGAGTCAGAGGTGAAATTCACTAGCTGACCTCGTTGATGTGAAGTCTAAGTTCTCTCTACTACTAGACCAAGGAAAGAAAGGGAGGGGAGGCAGGGCTCAGAAGGCAGTGCATACTTACAGGGGGAGAGGTTATATCAGGAGGGGTTGACATGTCCCCAAAAAGTCCTAATTGGGTCACAGCCTGAAAAGACAAAAAAAAAAAAAAAGCCATGTAACTACAAGGAAAGCTGATGCGACTGGGCACTGCTTTAAGAACGAACAGTGAGTTACAGAGGATAAACGTTTATCTTAAACATCATGGCTGTGTAAGTAAGCACAGTTGATCATTACTACACCTTGTGATTTCAGAGATCTCTGACTGGATCAGAATTGGTTCTGCCTTCAATGTGTCTGGCTGTTTTCCAGGCTGAGTCAAGGAGATCAGCCCATTAGCTGCCCCCTTAAGCAATAATAATAGCACTTCACACTTATTCACCATCAAATGCTAGCACTGCCCAGGAGATAAAGGCGTGATAGCAGTTTCATCATTTGTTTTTCTTTCATGAGTGTAAGGACATATCCAAAATGCTTCTATGTGTTCAGTCCAGCAGGACATGACTTCACCATCACCTCTCAGCCAGTGCCCCCAATAACACTAACCCTGACAGGCAGGAATGATCATCCCCATTTTATAGACAAATAAACTGAGTCTCATAAAGGCCATATCAAGGTCAGCTAGGCTAGGACTGGAAAACTGCTGTCAAATGTCAGTCCATCTTTAGAAAAAACATAGAATTGGAGGGGAAAAGAAATAAAATAAAACAAAAAGAACAACATTCTATTTAATACTAGGAATAGGGTTAAAAAAAAACAGTCTAGTACATACACTATTAATCACTCCTGGGAACCCCATCACTGCAGACACTATATCATCTTTATCCCCATCCATCATATGAGAGTGGCAGGACAAGGCCAGACATAGCTGCTGAAGAAATCCTTTAAGTTACACTTAGAATTTAATCTGCATACCCTTCCAGCTTCAAGAGACTATGGGGAGTGTATGGCCAGCAACCAAATAGCCTGACATAATACAAGAAATCAATAATCACATGCTTTGTGCAAACCCATCCACTGAGGAAAAACCATTCTGCCCTTCATCTTTGGATTTTAAATTGTGTGAGTTTCTAATTGAGAGGCCAGAGAGCATCACATAAAAGGAAGGACAAGGAGAGTCTGTCCTGCCCCACAGGGTTCTTATGTTTAAATTCTGCTTTAACCAGCCACGGCTGGATCTGGATGATTCGCATAAAGAAAGGAAAGTTCTTTCCTACTGACAAGTGAGCGACCTCTAGGTGCTGGAAAAGGGTCCACACCTGGGCATATATGTTGGGTTCTACCAAGTCCAACTGAGCCCTGCTGTGGTGATGTAGGATAAGCACTGGACTGCTAACTGTAAGGTCAGTGGTTCAAACCCACTATCCGCTCTTGGAAACTTTATACAGGGTTGTTATGAGTCAGAATGGACTTCATGGCACTTAACAACAACAACCACTTCGAGCTCCTGCTTCCAACAGCAAGTACTCAGATCTACAGTTCCAATGCCTACAGAATGCGATCATAATAACTTCTTTGTAGATTTATGGACAAAATTAATCTCAGGACTTCACTTGAAGTTAGGTTGTTTTGTGCTGTTGTGTTGATTCTGACTCGTAGCAACTATGTAGGACAGGTCAGGACTGATTCAAGGGGTTTCCTGGACTATAATTCTTATGGGAGCAGACGGCCAGGTAATTTCTCGAGTGGATTTCCTGGAGGGATCAAATGGCTGACTTTTCTGTTAGCAGAGTGCTTAACCATTGCACCATGGGAAATTCTGAAGTTAATCTGATGCTATTGTGGCTGCTGTGTGCCGTTGAGTCAGTTCCAACTCATAGCAAGTAAATCTTTATGGGAGCAGAAAGCCTCATCTTTCTCCTTAGGAGTAACTGATGGATTCAAACTGCTGACCTTGCATTTAGAAGCCCAATGTGTAACCACCATGCTACCAGGACTCCTTGAAGTTAGGCTGCTGTTGTTAAGAATCGTGGAGTTGGTTCTAACTCATAGTGACTCTGTATAGAGTTTCCAAGGAGTGGCTGGTGGGTTTGAACCACTAACCTCGTGATTAGCCATCCAGTGCTTATCCCACAGTGCCACACTCATTGGACTAGTCCTGATTGTAAAGGCACAAAAGGCTTTTTGTGAAAGGCAAGCCTTGGCAACTCACTTTCTATTAAATTGTCAGACTGACAAGCGGTGCCAAACACACAGCTGTTAGCTTTCTTTGAGCCAACCTCCAACTTTTGAGGCCCCCATGTGCAATGGGATGGCACTGTTCTAATCCATAGAGTTTTCACTGGCTAACTTTTGGAAGTTGATCACCAGGCCTTTCTTCCTACTCTGTCTTAGTCAGAAAGCTCTGCTGAAACCCTTTCAGCATCATAATAACCTAAGCTTCCACTGATACAGATGGGTGGTGGCTGCACTTGAGAACTGACCAAGAACCAAACCAGTTCTCCTACATGGACGGTGGAAATTCTACCATTAAACCACCAATGTCCTCTGGCACACAGTGTTGTTGAGTGCTGTCGAGTCGGTTACGACTCATAGCCACCTGTATAGGTTTCTGAAGAGCGGCTGGTGAGCTGGAACCACCGATCTTGTGGTTCATACCAACCTTGCACTCCAGCGTATGAATCCACAGCGTCACACCTGGACTTCCTTAGGGTCCTATGTTATTATATGGTTAAGTGCTGTTGTGACCCTGTACAAGGGGTCCAAGGCTTTTAATCTTTGCAGAAGTAGAAATTGTCTTATTTCTCCCCTGGAGGGGCTGGTGGGCTTGAACCACCAACCTTGTGGTTCGCAGTCCAGTGTTTATCCTATGGAGCCACTGGGCTCCAAATAGTAATTTCCTTCTCAACATTCAGGTGGTGGGCACTGCACTGGGTGCAAGAAACTTAATGAAGAAAAATGCAAACTCCCTGCCCATTGGGAGCTCATGGACTGTTGGGACAATCCATTCTAAGCCCAGTATCAAACCTTGCCATGGGGTTGATTCCAACTTGTGGAGACTTCATATGTGTTAGAGTGGAACTGGTCTCCAAAGGGTTTTCAATGGCTGGTTATTTGGAAGTAGATTACTACGTCTTTCTTCCAAGCTACCTCTGAAAGACCTTCTACCCTTTTGGTTAAGAGCAGAGTGTGTTAACTGTTGGCAGCATTCGGAGACTTTGAAGACATGTACAAATGCACATACTTTCAATGCAGTGTGGCAGGAATGACAGCAGAGGTCTTGCGGGGTATGGTGTGAGCACTCAGGAGGAGGCCAGCCAACTCTTGGGGAGGAGTTCAATGGATCTTCTCTGAAGGAAATGATGGATCTACATCCCGAAGGAGAATTACCCTGTCAGCGAAGATGAGGTGGGGCAATTCCAGCAGATGAAACTATACTAACAAAAGGGTACAAGTCTGGGACATGGCTATACCACCAACATGGGTACACCACCAACGAAAAGCCCAAACTAGTGCTGTTTGTTGGGTTGACTCCAACTCACGACAACCCCATGTATATAAGTAGAACTGTCCAGAGGGTTTTCAAAGCTGCAAGCTTTTGAAAGCAGACTTCTGGGTGGGTTCAAACTGCCAAGCTTTTGGTCAATAGTTGGATTTGCACCACCTAGTGACTATAATAGTATGGGCAAGTAGAAATGAAAGCAGTTTCATGTATCCGTCAGTGTGTAGAAAGGGAGAGGGCGAGGTGGCAGGTGGGGTTGTTGTTGTTGTTAACTGCCGTCGAGTTGGTTCTGACTCATAGCAACCCTGTATAGGGTTTCCGAGGAGCAGCTGGTGAGTTTGAACTGCCAACCTTGCAGTTCAAATGGCTTTGCAGTCTGGCAATTAGGGGTTGTTGTTGTTGTTAAGTGCCATCGAGTCGGGATCCGACTCATAGCGACCCTGCACCGGGTTTCCAAGGAGCAGCTGGTGAATTAGAACTGCCGGCCTTAACGGCCCACACCGACGTTGCAGTTTACTGCATTAACAGGCAACGCCACACCAGAAGTCCGGCAATTAGGGATAGGCAGGGGCAGATTCCTGGTGGAACTGGTGTGCGATTTCACTTTCTTTTTGTCATAACTAATTCGTTGGAGTCCTGGTGTGGTGTTGTAGGATAAGTACTGGATGGTAGTACAATCAAAAGGTTGATGGTTCAAACCTTCTCCTATACAGGGTTGCTATGAGTCAGAACTGACTCGACAGCCCTTAACACCAACAACAACTAACTTGTTATCTCTCATTGACAACACTCCAGCAGCCCAATGGTGATGAATTGGTTAAACCTTTGGGTACTCTCCTCAAATCTGGTCCCTAACCACATGCATTTCTTAAGTAACATTTCTTCAGCATGTAAACTAAAGCCTCCACCAATAGGGTTCTTCTTGTATTAGTTAGTGAATCAATACCAGTCCTTTAAATCCTCTCCCAAATTCATAAAAGGAATAGTTTTATTTAATCAGCTCAAATAAAGCTTCAGGGCTTCCTCTTGATTGGGACTCAACACTTTTTAAATGGCCCACAACTATTTTCAGTGTTAGCAAAATATTAAAATGAAGTTAATAATTAAGTCATACAATTTACATTTCAAATATGTTGAACTCACGGCACACTTTTACTAACACCATAAATATAATTTATTGGCTAATTTTCTCCTTAAGCACAACTTTTAAAATAACCTTCATTCTTGAGATATAGACTTGCCTCTTGCCAGATAATTTTCACTCAAGGATTAAACGAGAAAAACAGGCAGAGGCATAAAACATAGATTGTTATTTCATTCCATTGGATTTGCTTGAGTTAATTAAATTTTATAGAAAAAGGGGATTCTTTGGTCATAAAATTAAAAATAATTCTAATAACCATATGTGATTGAGAATCTGCAATAATATTGACTTGCACAGACTCTTCCCCCACGTTAGCCCTAGTTCTATTATTTGTAACCTAATAAACCATGTTCCTTTTGATAATATTATTCTAATTAATCACTTTAAAGACCTCACGAGAATAAAACCAACGATTCATACGTGTAAAACACTCTATAGTTTACAATACACTTTATCAAATACGTGCTCATTAGGTTGGACATTCAGCGAGCCCACAAGGATGGTAGCACAGGTATTGTGGTTACTGCCTATACTTGACAGATGAGTTAACTGAGGCCAAGCAGGTAAGCCACTGGCCAATGACTGGTTAGCTCAAAGAAACTGGGATGTGACTCAGAGGCCAAACAGCATCTTATTTATCTATAGAATCATCTTACAAAGTCTTAGTTAGCCTTGCTAAGTGGAGGAAGCCCATCTCCATAATATCCTCTAACCAGAAGCAAAGAAACAGTTCCTAAGAGGGTTTCCAAGATGCACATCCATCCAAAAAAGTCAACTGAAATGTCAACTCAAGATTCCTACTCGCCCAAGAGAAAAGTTGTTCATCAGTGACATTTCCAGTGTCTTCGGGTGAAGAGAGATGGGGTTGTAGGTGCTGGGAATTTTCTGGGAGGGAGCTGTCCACACCAGGGCTTGTTGTTGTTGTTGTTGAGTGCCATCGAGTCGGGTCCGACCCATAGCGACCCTGTACAGGGTTTCCGAGGGTGTGAAGTTAAGGGGACAGTCCTTCAGCATCACTATCAGGCCTGTTTCCATTTTCCCAGACAGTCTTTAAAATGACCACTTGACAGTAGCCCAAAATATCTGAAATGCTGTTCAACTGTTCTTTGAAGCTTCATCCTTGGTCTTCCTTTCAACTAGCCTGTTGCCCTTAAGTCCTCATGCGCTAGACAGCAAAGTTGGTTTGAACCACAAGGGCGATGGTTCAAGCTCACCAGCTACTCCTTGGAAACGCTATACAGGGTCATTATGAGTTGGAACAGACTTGACGGCACTTAATGATAACAACAAATGGAGACATTCTGCATATGTCTCAGACGAAGACTGAGATGTCACTGGTCGAGCCCCATAACACATCTCTGAAGAGCCACTCCTTCACTGAGAACATGTATGGCGCTCCTATTGTGCATCAGCTCCTGTGCCAAGAGCAGACACATTCCCACACTCTTGAGCTTACTGTTTTATGGAAAGGCAGGCAGAATCAATGAAGTGTCAGAAAGGAAAGTAGCACAGGAGAGTAAGCATGAAGATGCCACTTCTGGGTCTTAGTACATGCTGTTACCACTGCCTAGAACACTCTTTTCCTTCCCTACTGCCTTTGTCATCTATCCTTCAGAATACAAACTTGAAGACATTTTCTCTCCCCTGGAGAGTATCCCTAACTCAATCTGCACCCAATTCCCCACTAATATTCCATGTGATCCTCCTAGATCTGTAGTTCTTACCTTCAGATATGCACGGAAATCACCTGACGGTATCTTAAAAACCCACCGAGTCAGAGGTATAGCCTAGTCACAGGGACTTTACCAGCTCTCTAGGTGATTCTAATATGCAGCCAAAATTAAGGACCACTGTCCTACCCACTGCCGCTGGGTTGATTCTGACTCAAAGTAACCCCACAGGACAGAGTAGAACTGCCCCATAGGGTTTCCAAGGCTGGGAATTTTTGCAGAAGCAGGCTGCCCCATCTTTCTACTGTGGAGTGCTGGTGGGGTTGTACCACTGACCTTTCCTTTTGCAGCTGAGAGCTTTAACCGTTGAGCCATCAACACTTTTATCACTGTCCTAAAAGCTCCCCCAACACCCTGATTCCTCAAAAGTCATAATATTTGCTTCCATGTGAATCAAGTAATCTGAACAAACATTGGCTGAAAACCAGTACATCCAGACTGGGGTACACAAACTGAATAAAGCCTTGTCTGGGTTTACTTCCCAACGGTGCACTTAGCCCCATCACATGTACGTGTCTGAATCTTTCCCGTAGTATGATATCTACACAAGGCTCTCGTACACTCTCTCCTGTCCCAAGCCATTCCATCTCATGCTACAGTCTGTTATACTATGAGCTCCTCAGGGACAGGGGCTGTATTTCTACTGTATGAAGTGGCATCAAAAAAGCTTGTGGAAAAATACCATTATCTTTTTGTTCCATTTCTTCCACAAACTTTTTGGAAGCTCCCTCCTCCTATCTCTAACATCTATTAGAATGCTTGGTCCAGGTCAGGGGATTCAGACGTAGCTGTTGAATGAAAAGAAGGTTCTCCATCTTGTCTACAGAATTATATACACTTTCCCATACATATGTGTATGCATGCTTTTTAATCTGCTCTCGCTGCAGAGCCCACTGACAGTCATCACGTAACATACCATTGGTGTTTCTGGAGCAGAGCAAGCATCTGCTGTTCATGCTTGCTGAATGAAGACGATATGGAGTTCATGAGAATCACCAGAACACCCTCACTGAACAACAGCCTTCAGGCCTTACCTTTGTTCTCGCAAGACTCTCATCAAAGTCCACCAGTAGGGTTCTGTTCTGTAACCACAAGGCATGACTCATGAGCATGAAATGATAATGAGATACTGACATGAAACATGTAACCAGTCAGGGCCCTCTCATCCTTACCGGGGTGGCCGCAGCAAAGCGTTCTTCAAAATCTTCAAACGAATGGCCATTCTGAAAGTGGAAGGGATGATGAATGAGGATGAAATGAGGGACACACAAATGACATGGATTTATGAGTTTAATGATGACGGTATCTAGGGTTTACATGCCCATGGTCTCAGTAAGTGGGAGCTGTTGCCAATGTACTGTGGAAACCCTAGAATAGGTTTCCGCACAAGCAGATGATAAAACACAAGTCTGATTAAGAAATACAGCAATGGTGATTTGTATGTTTGAAGTCCATTTTCCTGCAATTACAGGCATTACCAGATCATCCTCAACAGGGGATGCAGATAAGAGCATGACATTTACATGGAGACTTTCTTTTAAAAGGACAGAAAGTGTTATCAAATGTTTCAGTCAAACTGAATTCTCAGAGCCTTCTCTGAATAGCTAGTTTGGTATGAGCTTTTGTGTGCACCATTTTCATTGCTTAACATGATCTTCTCACTTCCACACAAACTCAAAGCCTACCAAATTCCTCAAGACCTGGTGAAAAGGCCACCTCTTACAGGAAGCTCTCCTTGATCATCTAAGTGTAAAATAGTACTCAGAGGCTCCTTCACATATATTTGTGAGCTCCCAAAAGCAAGAACCATGGGTCCTCGGTAGCTCAGAATATCTGTCACAAAGGAGGGGTAGTTGAACACACACACATATATATGTATATATGGAGCTCTGGTAGCGTAGTGGTTATGAATTGGGCTTCTAACCTCAAAGTCAGCAGTGTGAAACTACCAGCGGTTCCACGGGAGAAAGATGAGGCTTTCTGCTCCAGTAAAGATTTGCAGCCTCAGAAACCCTGTGAGTCAGACCCAACTCCACGGTACTTAACAACAACAACATATAGATAGATAGATAAATAGATAGATAGACAGATATAGATAGATAGATAGATAGATAGATAGATAGATAGATAGATAGATAGATAGATATCAATGCATGCTTTATAACTAGCTGATGAATGGCCAAACCCAGTTGTATTGTTAATTTTTATTTTATTGTTTGTAACATTAGATAAGAAAGGGCTTCAGTTGAAAGTTAGTGGGAAAATCCTTTTTCTTTTCATTCTATTTTCCACGAACTTTTTGAACCTCCCTTGTAATTATATACACACATATATAATGTTATATACACATACACATGCAGACACAGACACATGTAAATATACAGATCATGTTTTGGTTTATAAGCACAAGTTAATTATTCTTTGGATGATTTCCAAGTAGTACGAAAATAATATAAATCTGCTAATAATGACATTAAAATGGAGTTATGCAGAAACAAAAATGATTGTGTCATTTCCTAATTTTGAGGTGAGCTCCCGTTTAGCCATGGAGGGATGGATAAATAAACTATTACCTGCAGCCCCATTGCACACCTAAATTGCAAGAAGTTGGTTTCACCTACGTCCATCAGAAAAGGTGGCTGTTACTTTGCCTCGGCCTCAGTTATGGAGGTATGGAGCAGAATAGGGGAATTCATTGCATCCAGGCCAACCACAGTAGGGCCTTCAGGCCAACCACCAATGAGGCCTGCCATCAGCTACCTTCTTCCATAGCATTGGTTCACCCTTATCAACAATGGCTAAGAGGAGAAGCCATCATATCAAGTAACTACAGAAGTGATGATTGATGATGATGATGGTTTGGCCAGAGGTGGGGAGACAATATTAGTTTAAGTGATCCTGTAATCTACGGTGTGGTCCAAAAGGTTAAGGTTTGTTGCTACATCCTTTGTAAATTCACACACTTCTGGGGATTTATGGCAGAGCTACTACCAACTAGCTCTGGGTCATAACTTTTAATAAAAACATTTTTTAGTGTCCAAAATCTCATTACATCTGTCCAATATAAAAAAGCAAATGGCTTCAGAGCATGATGGATGAATTAAATAAATTTGAAAAACAGCCTGTGGTGGAGTCTCATAAAACCCCCACCATGTTCCATATAATGAGAGTGTGGGAAGAGAACCAGCGTCGGCGTGGGCTTGTCATTCTCCTGGTGACGGAAGAGGTGGCCCTTGGTGAGGTGTGGAACTGTAATTTCAGATGAAGCTTGATCTGTCATGTGAACAAATGCATCTCATTGAGCCTGGCTACACTACTTGTCCATGCCCCAGACTAGTTAACCTCAGTTTTTCATCTTTAAAGTGGGCTGGTCATGATGGGAACTTCTCCAGGTTATTGAGAGGAGGAAAGCAAAGCTTTTTGGGTGTTTGGCACAGAGTTGATGCCCAATAAATAGCAACTGTTTTTAATCCTTCCCATGCTATTTCACTTGGCTCATTTCAGCACTGCCATGCTTATGTTTTTTAATGTTAGGGCACTATCATTATACGATACGCAGAAAAGGAAAGAGAAAGAAAGAAACACGTCCAAACTGTTATCCCTTTAGAAATCACCCTACCTGAAAGCACAAGCTAAATCCCATGTAAAAGGATTTTCAGATGCTTCCTGGCTTTCTCTGCCCAAGTCCTTGTTAAGTGCTGTGTAGGGTTTCCAAGGAGCAGCTGGTGGGTTTGAACTGCCGGCACTGTGATTTACAGTCCAGTACTGAAGTTACAGCACCACACCAGGTGCCCAAGTCCTAACCCTCCTTAATCTACTCTTTTTTTTTTTAAGTGGTGACAAAATATATATACCAGAACACTTGCCACTTTAACCATTTTTAAGTGTGCAAACGTTTGACATTAAATTAACATATTGTGCAACCATCAGTACTACCTGTTTCCAAATGTTCTTATTACCCTCCATAGAAACTTGTAGTTGTTGTTATTGTGTGCTGAGTCTGCTCTGACTCACAGCAACCCTGAATAAAGGTTTCCAAGAGTGGCTGATGGATTTGAACTGCCAACCTTGTGTTTAGCAGTCCAGTGCTTATCATAGAGCACCACACCAGTGCTCCATTGAAATTTAACACCCTTTAAACAATAACTGCTCACTCCCTTCCTTCCCAGCCCCTTGTGACCACTGAAAAACTTTTGTCCCTGTTTTTCCTGTTCCAGATAGTTGTTATAAGTGGAATCATACAGGATTTGTTCTTCTCAGTTTGAATTATTATTTCACTTCAAGTGATGTTTTTAAGATTCATCCATGCTGTGGCATGCATCAGACCTTTACGGCATTCCTCATGGCTCAATCCATTCTTGACCTCATCTTCTACTTCTCTACGCTTTCCTGGCTGCAGTCTTGCCTGACCATCTTCTTCCCATTCCTTCCAATGTCTGATGCTGGTGGTTGCCTGACTATTCTGTCAGTTCTTGGTGCTCCCTCCTCTTATGTTTCTGTCTGGGGTAACCTTCAGGCACTTCCTTTAGACTATGCAGTCAGTGGGAGAGCCTTCTCCTAGAGTACTTTTTCTGGTCTTGTGGGCAGGACCAGAAACTCACTTCTTAGTTTGCCCAGACCTCAAGCTTTGCTTTTCCCACCACAAGAATTGGAGTTCACTGATCTTCAAGTCTTTTCTTTCCCTGATAGTTATATCTTTTCAGTTACTATCATAGCATGCATAAAGATTTATATTTGGCTTGTGGACACTCAACTTGACATCAAATTTATTCCCTACTTAAGCTTCCTGTGAGATAATGTGAGGGTAGACTTTTTCCTGAATTGTTTCAGTACAATTAAAAAAAAAAATTTTTTTTAACTTTGATTGGCTTTTCTAGCCTGAATTTTCATGAAGACATTGAAAACATTTCTCAGCAGGAAGCTTCTTTACCTAAAATTTCTCTTTGAACCTGGGAGAACACTACTGCCCCTTCACTGAATAAGGTGGGTGGGTGAGAAGGAACTTGCAGTGAAATTGTCAAAAAAGATGAGAACTTCCTTACGGCTGCCAAATCAGAAATCCAAAGTGGGCCTCATCCCTGGCTGTACATTGTAATCAGTCACAAGGATGACTTTTATAAAAAAGGCTGAAGTCTGAGCCCCACCCTCAGAGACCTGGATTCAATTTGCTCAGGATGGGGTCCTGAGATCAAAGATCTCAAGGTTTTTTGTTTTTTTTTTTAACCTGAAGCAGGGTTTGAGAATCATGGTGCTGGGAAATGAACTCTGTAGGAATAATGAGTGACAGTGCAATGGGGAAAACCAATAGCATCTTGATTGATTATCTAATTGATTAATTAATTTCTTCAACAAACATTCACCAGGTGCTTCCCACATGTCATGCCCTGGATAAGCATTGAAGAGACAAAGATGAATAATACAACGTCCCTGCTGTCGAATGCTCAGAGCGGAGCCCTGTTGTATAGTTACTCTAGCTTGGGGGTGGGACAGGGAGAACACAAAGCTTCTAAGTCTAAACTCGGTACTCACATCATGCTGCAATGCTCAAGAAAAATGGATTCATTTAAGAGGTTTATGACTGCACTAAGTAGGTACTGTTAAGGATACCTAGTGATTCCATGCATTTCAGTGCATGTACCTTTCCCTGGTGAGCAATTTCACAAGGAAGATACATGCTAATGAAAACGAATTCCCGTGGGGGTATCTTGGCATTTATGTTCTCTATAACCTTTAGCCAAAGGAGCCCTGGTATAGCGCTGTAGGATAAGCACTGGACCACAAGGTTAGTTTGAATCACAAGGTCGGCGATTCAAGCTCTCCAGATGCTCCTTGGGAACCCTATGCAGGGTCACTATGATGGTACTTAACAACAATAATAATCACCTTTAGCCAAAGAAGCCCTGGTAGCATAGTGGGTTAAGCGCTTGGATGCTAACCGCAAGGTCAGTAGTTCGAATTTCCCATGTTGCTGGCTTTCTGCTCTCTCATAAAGATTAACAGCCTTGGAAATCCAATACAGGGTCGCTATGAATCGGAACTGACTCCAAGGCTCACAACCACCAGCACCATCACCTTTAGCCAAGAGTAAACAGCCACTTTCCTACTTCTTGGCAGAGAGAGGAAGGAAAAAGGGGATGGTGAAAGATAGAGATGGAGAACAGAAGTTATGACATTAATCATTGATTTCTCTCTAGAGCAGCAGCACTGAGTAAAAGAATTCTCTGTAATGACAAAGGTTCTATACCCACACTGTCTAATTTGGCCATCAGTAGCCACATGCAGCT
>NW_006408544.1:24710001-24749294 GCF_000296735.1 Chrysochloris asiatica
AACAACAGCAACATGTGACTGAAGAACTACAGTTTATATTATTTAATTTTTAAAAAATGGTTAATATGTAGCTACTGTATGGAGCACTGGTGTGGTGCTGAGCTAATGCACTGGACTTGCAAAGTCGGTTTGAACCTCAAAGTCGATGGTTCAAGCTCTCCTGCCGTTCCTTAGAAACCCTATATAGGTCACTATGGGTCAGAACTGACTCGACAGCACTTAACAACAACAACAACTTATATCATCACCCAGTCTTTTAAGCACAACAACCTACATTTACATTGACCAGGAAATGTCTAGGGGAGAATTGATTTTTTGCTTATGTGTAGACAGCACCACGAAATAAAAATTCATAATCCAAAAATAAAAATTCATAATCCAACTGTCACATGCATATGAGGTTATTGAGAACACCATGGCTTTTGTCAGGTGCACTTTAGTCCTCAAGCTGACATCTTTGTTCTTCAAAGTGAGTAAGTGAATATAGGACGACTATAGAAAAATTCATGCTTTTGAGTTATGGTGTTGGACGAGAATATTGAAAGAACCATGGCCTGCCAAAAGAACAAACAGATCTGTGCTAGAAGAAGTACAGCCAGAGTGCTCCTTGGAAGCCAGGATGGTCAGACTTTGTCTTTAGTACTTCGGAAATAATTGTTAGGAGGGACCAATCCCTGGAGAAGGACATCATGTTTGGTAAAGTGGAGGGTCGGATAAAAAGAGGAAGACCACCAATGAGATGGACTGGCACAGTGGCAGCATCAATGGGCTCAAATGTAGCAATGATTGTGAGGTTGGCCCAGGATTGGACAGTATTTCATTCTGTTGTGTATAGGGTCGCTGTGATGGCACCTAACAACCAAAACAGCAGGCAAGATCTAAATATTTGTAGAGCTTCTTAAAGGAAGTTCATATATCTAGTGAAAATCCACAAAGTATTATCATCATTCAGATACAGTGAAATCCTAGACCTAATGGGAGGAGTTGGGGCTCCATGGTCTTACTGCACTCAGCATGTTGATCTTATGGAGAAATTGGTGCTACTTTGAGGATTTGTCTCAGAAATGATTGAAATATTGCCTCTCATTACTCAAAGGTGGACCTCATCTTTGCAGAAAATGCTTTTCCTTCTCTCAACTACCATTTCAGGAGGGTTCCAAAGGTTGTCTATAAGCTTGGAGGGTGGAGTTCTTGGCTTAGGTCTTACAATGAAAGCTACATCTTCCCTTAGAATATACTCAAAGATATCCATAAAGCCTTTAACAATAAAATATTTACATCTGTGTGGTACTATAGGATCATCACTGGACAGCTAACCATAAGGTTGGTGGTTTTGAACCACTAACTGTTCCTTGGAAACTCTATACAGGGTCAATATGAGTCAGAACTGACTCAATGGTACAGAACAACAATGATACATCCAAGCTTCAGTGAAGGTATTGGTGAAAATCAAGGCTCCAGGGATTGATGGAATACAAATTGAAATGTTTCAACAAACTGATGCAGCACTGGAGACACCCACTCACCCATGCCAAGAAATTTGGAAGACAGCTACTTGGCTAATTGATTGGAAGAGATCCATATTTGTGCTCATCCCCAAGAGAGATGGCCCAACAGAATGCAGAAATTATAGGACAGTAACATTAATATCACATGCAAGTAAAACTTTGCTAAAGATATTTTTTTAATGATTACAGCAGTATATTGAAGGGAGTTGCCAGAAATTCAAGCTGGATTCAGAGGAGAATATGGGATGAGGGAAATCATTGCAGATATCAGATAGATCTTGGCTAAAAGCTGAGACTACCAGAAAGATGTACACTGTACTTTATTGGCTATGCAATAAATATGACAAGCTATAGAAAACATTGTGGAGAATGAAAATTCCAGAATACTTAATTGTGCTCATGAGGAACCTGTGTATAATAAACTTAAGAGGCAGTTGCTGGAACACATCAAGGTTTAAAATCAGGAAAGATGTGTGCCAGAGCTGTATTCTTTCACCATACTCATTCAACCTGTACGTTGAGTAAATAATTTGAGAAACTGCATTACATTAAGAAGAAAATGGATGAGAACCAGAGAAAGACTCATTAACAACGTTCGATATACAGATGATACAAACTTGCTTGCTGAAAGCAAATAGGAATTGGAATACTTACTGATGAATATCAAAGACTACAGCCTTCAGTAAAAGTTATACCTAAATGTAAAGAAAACAAAAATCCTCACTACGGGACCAGTAAATAACATCAGGATATATGGAGAAAAGATTGAAACTGTCAAGTATTTCATTTTTCTTGGATCCACAATCAACTCTTATGGAAGCAGCATTCAGGAAATCAACGGATGAATTTGTATTAGGCAAATCTGCTGCACAAGACCTCTTTAACGTGTTCAAAAACAAAGACGTCAGTTTGAGAACTGAGGTGCGCCTGACCCAAACCATGGCATTTTCAATAGCGTCATATGCATGTGAAAGTTATACGATAAACAAGGAAGATCCTAGAAGAATTGATGCATTTGAATTATGGTGCTGGGAAAAAAAACAAACACATTTGTGTTGGAAGATGTACAGCCAGAATGCTCCTCTGAAGCCAGGATAGCAAGATTCATGTTTCATACTTCAGACATGTTTTCATGAGGCACCAGTCCCTGGAGAAGGACATCAGGCTTGATATAGTGGAGGGTCAATGAAAAAGAGGAGGACCCCCCCCCAATGAGATGGATTGGCACAGTGGCAGCAGCAATGGGCTCAAACATTAACAACTATGAGGATGGCACAGGACTGGGCATTGTTTCAGTCTGTTGTGTAGAAGGTCGCTATGATTCAGAACCGACTCCATGGCACCTAACAACAAAGATAAAGGAGGGCTTGTGCTCTTAAAAATTAAGTTGGTTCATTTAACAGCCTTTCCTAATACATAAGGAGAAAGTCAGGATGAGGCTTGGGGATGAGAGGAATTTTCTGGTGCCTCTTTTGGGCACTGTAAGAAAGGGAGAACCCAGTAGACAAAGCCCAGGCTACTGGACTGACCTGAAGGTACTGATACGAATGGCTGTAGCTAACCAACCTGGCCTGTTTCTTCACCTTCCTACATTCAAGATAATTCTATGAAATGTAGTGTGCTCATTTGGAAATGCAGGTGCTTTTTAAAGTGAGAAATTTGATGTTTTCTGGGAGGGAGGGAGGGAAAGATGGAGGGAGAGGCAAGAGAAAAGATGGAAACATCAGTTTTCAGTTAAAGTTGCTGCTCCATCATTGATATTTCCTTGGGTAAATCTCTTCATCACTCTGAGCCTCAGCTTTTTTCTTCTGCAAAATGAGGATCCTAATACATCCAATGTGAGTTTGGTGAGAGGAAGAGATGAGGTGACTGATATATAAGAAAATAAATAGCACAGCAACTGTCAGAGTAAAATCTCAATGTGTGTCTTTTCCTCTTCCAAAATTCTGAAGGAAAAGGAAGAGATGGGAAGAGGAAAGGAGGAAGTGGTGGGGAGAGAGAATGGTAGGGGGGAGGAGAGAAGGGAAGGGATGGAAAGGACAAATAACCAGGGAATTGTTTGCTTTGTAATTGAGGGTAGGCAGGTTGCAGGAAATGACAAATTTAAAGCCTCACTGGTCCAGGGAAGAAGGGGTGAAATCATGTGAAGCCGAAAGTGCAACATGGTCTTCTTTACAGAGCAGGCAGGCCGTGCAGGTTGCTACTCCTAGACCTTTCCTCTGTTGTAAACACTGACTAGACAAGAAAGTTCTAGGAGTCAATGCCATCACTCTATCCCACCTCCTTTCCTTCCCTTCTTCCTCTGCATCCCCTATGCATACCTAGTCTACACCTCGCATGGTAACATCACATTTTTACCTGCAGATTCTCTAAAACACATCTAGTGTTTCCCTGAAAATATTTGAGATTGTATTATATAAAGGCTGTTGCTGCTGCATGATCTCAGTAATACTGACAAAGAAAAAGGGATGTCTGAGAAATAACAGTGCCAGTGTTTGGGGGAAAGGTGGTAGTGACAGAGAGGGCTGTGGTGGTACTCATTCATTCACTCCACATCTGTTTAGTGTGCCACGATGCAAAGACAGAGTTCTTTTATATTTTCTGTGAGGGAAATGGAAAGAAAAGAGGCTATTATTGCATGCTGAAAGGTGTTACCAATGAGATAAATCATGTATGATGGTGGTGGTGGTGGTTATGTGCTGTGGAGTCGGTTCTGACTCATAGTGACCCTGTAGAGGGTTCCCGAGGCTGTAAATCTTTATGAGAGCAGAAAGCTTCATTATCTTTCTCCCACAGAGCAGCTGGTAGAGTCAAACTTTGACCTTGAAGTTAGCAGCCTACTGTGCTACCAGACCAGAGCGTCTTAAAGTCATGGATTGTTGTTGTTTTTAAGTGCTGTCGAATATGTTCTAATTCATAGTGACTCTGTGCAGGGTTTTTGAGGAACAGCTGGTGGGTTTGAACCGCTGACCCTGTGGTTCGTAGTCCAGTGCTTAGCCTGGTTCAGAGCAATGACATGGTTGATACTAAGAGTCATTGCTACTGTTGTCTTTATTATCAAACCAACTTTATGGAGTCAGGAAGCTGGAAGTAGCAGGTGTTCTGATGATGGTGGGAATCATAGCAGTGTTGGAATTTGATGGTGGCTATGGAGCTCTGGTAGCGTAGTGGTTACAAATCGGGCTGCGAACCTTAAGGTCAGCGGTTCGAAACTACCAGCCGCTCCGCGGGAGAAAGATGAGGCTTTCTACTCCCGTAAAGATTTACACCCTCGGAAACCTGTACAGGGTCGCTATGGGTCGGACCCGACTCAAAAGGCACATAACAACAACAACAACATGCTGAGCAAAGATGTCAGCTTGAGGACTAAGGTGCACCTGACTAACCTCATGTGGATGCAAAAGCTGGACGGTGAATAAGGAAGACCATAGAAGAATTGATGCCTTTGAGTTGTGGTGTTGGAGGAGAATACTGAAAGTGCCATGGACTGCCAAAAGAACCAATAGATCTGTTTTGGAAGAAGTGCAGCCAGAGTGCTCCTTGGAGGCCAGGATGGCTAAACTTCGTCTCTCATACTTTGGACATGTTGTCAGGAGGGAACAGTCGCTGGAGAAGGATGTCATGCTGGGTAAGGTGGAGGGTCAGAGAAAAAGAGGAAGACCCCCAACGAGATGGATCAGCTAGGTGGAATCATTAATGGTGTCAAGTGTGTCAGCAGTAGTGAGGTTGGCCCAGGATCGGACATTGTTTTGTTCTGCTGTGCATGGGGTCGCTATGAGTCAGTTCCGACTCAATGGTACCTGACAACAACAATAATGCTGCTGTGGCTATGAGGAGTCCTGGTGTGGCGCTGTGGGTTAATGTGCTAGACTGCAAAGCTGTTTGAACTGCAAGGTTGGCAGTTCAAGCTCACCAGCTGCTCCTTAGAAACTCTATACAGGGTTGCTATCGGTTGGAATTGCCTCAACGGCACTTAACAACAACAACAACGCTGCTGTCCCGGTGTGGTGCTATAGTTTAAGCACTGGACCACAAGGTCAGTTTGAACTGCAAAGCTAGTGGTTCAAACTCTCCAGCTGCTCCTTGGAAACCCTGTACAGAGTTATTATGGGTCAGAACCTACTCGACCGACGGCACTTAACAACAAGAATGACAGGAAAGTCCGCTAGAAATGGCCACAGGCTCAAACACTTGTAGAAGTTTCCTGGATTCCAAATTATGGTCTCTCTCAACACATGATTTCATCCCATTGATCTGATACTGAATAAGATGGTTTTAGAATTCAGGGGTCCCTATGAGACACAGCAGCTGCCAATCAAAAGACTGGAAGTTTGAGTCCACCCAGATATGCCTTGGAAAAAAGCTCTGGTGATCTGCTTCTGAAAGGTTAGAGCCATGAAAACTCTATGGAGCGCAGTTCTACTCTGACATGCATGCGTCAGACTCAACTCAATGGCAACCTGTACCTTTGTTTAGCAGTTTTGTCAGGGGAGGTGACAGGTTGCAAGATGGCCTGATACTTTAGTGGTTTTCCATAAAACAAACAGACTTGGACAGATATGAGTGTACAGAAAAAACAACAACAAAACATCTGGAAACCAAAGGGGAATGATTTCCCAAAGCTTGTAATTACTTGTTTTTAATGATCTGTTCCTTTATACTTTCTTCCTTTAAGACTCTATTATTCTTTTTCCACACTAGCAAAAATTCAAGGATTTTCCAAAACTCTTAACAAGGCTTGGCATCGGTTCAGTTTTTGGAGGAGGGAGTGAATTAGAATCGCGGCACTAATGTGAAGTTGGCTCCTGACAGTGGCATGGCAGGATGGGTACACAGGTTTGGGGAGGAGGGCAGGCAAACTGCTCAGAGAGAAAGTTGTCGCTTGGCGAGGCTAGTGGTCCAGATGGCATTCAAACAGTAACAAGAAATATTGGATGGGGTGGAAATCAAGAAAGAAGAGCAGAGGCTCAGGTTGGGTGTGGGGCAAACCAGAGGAAATCTGAATGGAGATATGTTGCAGCAAAGGAGAAAATATATATAGTCAGGAGGGCTTTGCCGGCTGCTCTAACAGCAGCTGAGTGCAGAATGTTTTCTTTTTCTTCTCTAGAGAAATGTAATGCTTACATGCTCAGGAGTTCATTTACTCATTCATTTCTTCTTTCCCCAATTCAAGCCTCTAGGCATTCACTTACTAATGGACACACTTCTCCTGGATTCCTGCCATGTGCAACACAACATGCCTGCAAAGTGAGGATGAAGATGAAGATGCTGCCCCTTCTCTGGGCTGTATCAGTCCTCTTAGGGGGACGGGTGAGCACTCATTCAAGTCAGGCTATGAAGAGAGCCACAACAAGGGACCATCCCAAGCATCTGCATGGAGCATGTCCAACCATATTTTCTGCTCCAATACCATTCATAAAACTGAAGACAATTCCATCGTGAACAACAGAATCAAGAATTTCGTTTTTATGTAAGTGGAATTCCTCTAGCTTATCCATTGCTTGAATTTTCCTTGACATGTAAATTCAGGAACTGTCTACCTCATAAGACCTTGTTGTTGATTAAAAGGGTAAGATTTATGGAAACAGCTCAGCATGGTACCTGCCACATTGTTAGGATCCCCATAAGAGTCTGCTTACTTGAGTTGTGTATTGTCAACAATCCAATGGAGTGTCCTTTAGGAATAGGATGGCTTTGTAGTGCCTGTTTGGTGGTACTTGGAACTATTTTATGAATTGCAGAACTGCGGAGTAGTAAAGCTAGAAGGGACCACTGAGATCTCTAATACATTTCAAAGGAAGAAACTGAGACCTCCAACTTGCTCAAAATCATGTTAGCAGAGGGCCGCACTTGAATAAAAGAAACCCCAGGTTCCCCAACTCTGAATCTAATTCCTTTCCCTCTCATCACATTTTCTCTTGTAGCTGCATAGTCTAAGAGGAGGCAGAGGAACTATCCAGTCTGGCTCACATTTCATAACAAGGAAACTGAGGCCCTAAGGAAACCTCAGCCTGCTCTTCTGTACTTCAGTGACAGAACTAGCACTTCACAGCACTCTACGGGTCACATGAAGTAGTGTTCATCAATAGACTGGACTTGGAAAGCAGTCTACAGGCTTGATGTCCAGAGGAACTCCTGTTGTTGTTGTTATGTGCCGTGGAGTCGATTCCGACTCATAGCAACCCTGTACAGGGTTTCTGAGGTTATAAATCTTTATGGGAGCAGAAAGCCTCATCTCTCTCCCAAGGAACAGCTGGTCGTTTCGAACTGCTGACCGTGAGATTAGCAGCACGATTTGTAACCACTATGCTACCAGAGCTCCTAGAGGAACACCAAGAAGTTCATTATTCTCAACTGTCTCTCAATGACTATACCTTGGTATCATAACTGCACATCCCTCTTAACAGGATATTCATTTCTGACCTGGCACAAGCTATTCTCTTGGACTGGATGCTTCTCTCAGCCTCATTCATCATGAGAACTCTAACATAATCCTAGAGATTTACCATCTAATTTCACCACTTCCTCAAAACCTTCCATAGGCCTCAGAATTGACTAGATGGTCCATTTCTAGGCCTTTAATCTCTACGTTTACCCATCATGACCTTGTACAAATTTAAATTTTTGATAGGGGAAAGGTATCTTATTCAGATTTGCATTTCTCACACCTAGACAGCCCAGTGGCTAGCACATGTTGTCGTTGTTGTTGTTAGGTGCCATCGAGTCGGTACTGACTCACAGCGACAGCTAGCACATAGAAAGGAATTATATTGAATGAACCAAAAAAAATTTTTTTAAATACCCAAATGAATAAATGTGCTTATAAAGTAACATAGAAAACCCAACACAAGAAAACTAGTGTTAGCATGATTTACTATATCCTTACTATACGGTACAAGTCATACTGTGTGTTTCAAATGCTGAGTGTGTGTATGGGTGAGAAAATATTTCAGGAAGAATTTTAAGAACAGGGATGTGCTGTTTTTCTACCTGGATGACATTTTAATCTCGGCTCTGAGTATTAGTGATGTCCTTCAGTGATTCACTGGCAACACTGTGAGACATTCCTCACTATGTGAAGTCTAGTCTGATCTTATCTACCATCCATGGTTGCTAGTAACCGGTCAAACAATTGTATTCCACACTGTTTGGCTTCTCAAAGTGAACACACTGAAAAGGAATCTTGGTATCCCCCGAAATCATTCTTTCCTTGTCTACTGAATTCTGAACAGCCATTGAACCTAGCTACTGCTCAAGCCCCTACACATACAAGTTACCCTTGATTTGTTCTTGATATCTGACCTTTAATTAAGCAATGTTGATTCTCTCCTGGACCACACCCCAGAATCTGTTTCTCTGTATCTCCACCACAGCAGTTTCTCCTGCCTTGACTACCACAAGAGCCCCCTTCATGCTTGGACTCTTATCTCTGTGTTTATTCCCCACAGAACAAAGTGATGCTTAAAAAAATAAGTCAGATCCCTGCCCTGCATAAAACCCTTCGCAGTCTTCCACTGACCTTGGAATAAAATCCAAAATTATCAAAGTCTCTATAGCTACCTACAACCGGGCTGCCTCACGTCTTTCTGAATTCATCTGGCACTGAAACCAGACCAAACAAATCAATTGCCACTGAGTCAATTCAGAATCACATAGTGACTTCATGCAAGGCAGAGGAGAACTGTGCTCTATAGGGTTTTCAAGGCTGTGACCTTTGGAAAGCATCATTAGCCTTTTTTTCTGAGACACACTTGGGTGAACTTGAACCACCAACCTACTCTCCCCATTATCACCATGATCTGGTCTTCTTGCTGATCTTCACATAACCACTGTCTCATGCCTTCCCTTGACCCCGGAACACTCCTCATCTAGTTGGTTGCTTCTCATTTCAATCTTTTCTCCATGTTCTCTTAGTAAAGACCCCTCTGACTTTTACCTACATCCAGGAACACTGCCTAGCTTGTTTTCTTAGAAGCACTGTTGCTGTTTGTCTGTTACTTATTTATTGGCAGTCCTCCCAGTGTAACGTCAGTTTGGTAAGAGACAGGACCTGGTCTGCTTTGTATAACGTCTGTGCCTAGCACAGTGCTCGGCATGTTGCTGTTATTAAATACTGTCGTGATGGCTCTGTCTCACAGTGACTTTAGGGTTTCAGAGGCTGTGAATCTTTACAGGAGCCGAAAGCCTCATCTTTCTCTCATGGAGCAGCTGGTGGCCTCAAACTGCTGAACTTGTGGTTCATAGTCCAGTGCTTACCAGAAAAAGCCACTGTACTTCCTGCTTGATACATAGTGGGCACTAGTCAATATTTGTGGATTAGATGAAGGAGTGGATGCTTGGACAGAACAATGGACAGGTGAACGGTGACCTGTTCCAGGAGGCATTATGCAAGATTGCAGAAACTATAAGACAAAGACATTTGTACATAATGCTCCAGGGACAAGGGAACTATATGCTTGTCACTTTGGCATCACTGATCTGGTCTCTGGCCCCTTTTCCTATGTTTTCTCTGTGGCTATCTAGCCTTATCTCTGTGAGTAGGGTTGTTGTTGTTAAGTGCTATTGAGTCAGTTCCGACTCATATTCAGGTCCAACCTGGATAGGATTTCTGAAGAGCGGCTGGTGAGCTTGAACGGCTGACCTTGTGATCCAGCACATTAACCCATAACTATAGCTTCTTTGATGAAATTTTACCATCAAGAGTAAATGGCCGTCAGCCTCCTTTCAGGACTGGAATGCAATTCACTGTTGTGGCCCAATTTTCAGTCAAGCAATAGATAGGGGGACAACAACATTAGTAAGGTATGCTCACCATGGAATGGTCAACCATTCAAGATCAAAAGAGCAACACTTCCCTAATGACAAAGTTGAGAAGGGATGGAAAGGACAGTGGAATGGATATAAGAGAAGAAGTGGGGAAACTGTTGTTACATGGAAAGAATTACAATCACTGAGATAAAACAGAGTGTATCATTTGTTTAATGAAAAACTGATGATTGGCTCTGCAAACCTTCACTTAACTCACAATAAAAAGTTTTTTGTTTTTTTAAAGACCCTTTTAATTGAAAAGTAGTTAGTATCTCCTTGGCTAAGTTACAAATGGTTGAAATCATCATTTCTGGTTTTGGCACCAGACTATTGTCAGATATTCTGGAGTTGACTCTGTAGAATAGCACTGGACCACATGGTCATTTGAACTGCAAAGTCAGTGGTTCAACCTTACCAGTTGCTCCTCGGAAACTCTATGCAGGGTCACTATGAGTTAGAACTGACTGGATGACATTTAACACCACCACCAACAGGGAGAAAAATGAGGCTTTCTGTCCCATAAAGATTTACAGCTTCCTAAATGCTATACAGGGTCGCTATGAGTCAAAATCGACTCAATAGCTCTTAGCAATAAGTCGTGTTCAGATGGAACTTCCTCTGTATATACCAGACACAATTCTAAGTGCTTCCATAGAGTAACTCATTTGAATTCTTACAACAAATATAGGTTGCTTTTACTATCCTCATTTTCAAGCTCATGAGAAAACTGAGAGACAGAAGGGCTAATTAACTTACCCAACGTTACAAAACTAGTAACTGGCAAAGCTAGGATTTTTACCAAAATGGGTTAACATTAGAATATGTGTTCATAACATACTCTTCATATGATATAGCGAAGGTAACAAAAGACATAAGAACACCTATGTTTTAAGACTTCTGGTGTGGCGCTGCAGGGTCATCACTGCTGGACTGAGAACTACAAAGTCGGCAGTTCAAACCCACTAACTGCTCCTCAGAAACTCTGTAGAAGGTCGCAATGAGTCAGAACTGAGTCAGCAGCACTTAACAACAATAACAACATGTTTGAAGACAGGGTAAGTGATACGGATTCTGGAAGGACCCTGGAGGACTGTGGCCAGAGCACACTGTGTTTCCCTATAACCACGACCTGAGTTAGGGTGGCTGGCATTTGCTTAGTGACTGTGAAAACCACCACCATAACAGAAATATGAGGGGCGGTTAAAAGGCATGGCTACGAAGTCACAGACACTTTTATTAAACAAAAATATCAAAATGTGAAGCTATTTTTTTTTCTCAATATATCCTCCATCTAGATCTACACATTACTGTGGCCACCTCTCTAACCCTTCCTCAAAAGGAGCTCTGGTAGTGTAGTGGTTACAAATTGGGTTGCTAACCTCAAGGTTGGCAGTTCAAAACTACCAGCTTCTCCGTGGGAGAAAGATGAGGCTTTCTGCTCTCATAAAGATCTGTAGCCTCGGAAACCCTGTGCAGGGTCACTATGAGTCGGGATCGACTCCATGGTACTTAACAACAACAAACCCTTCCTCAAAGGATTCTGTGCTCTACCCTTTACACTAAGTCAAAATGGCATTTGGGCAACCTTGTGGGACTCAAATTTGAAACTTTGAAATACTCTTTTGAGTTTTGGGAACAAAAAGATCAGGAAGTTGGAAGGGGTAAGGTTTCCAATGAAATTCTTGCAGGATATCTCTTGTTACCTTCGAAGGATGAGAAGGTGCCTAGCTATGGGGGTGGGGGTGGGGAAAAATCTGTGGCACAACTTTCCTTGCCTTTTTCTCACCAATGCAGTTTTAAATTTTATTAAAACTTATTTATAATAAGCCTCATTATCATCCTGTGTCCTTTGAGAAAAGTTTTAAATTAAAACTTCTTTACAATAAGCCCCCATGATCATCCTGTGTCCTCTGAAAAAATCTTTTAATATGACTCCTTTGGAGTCTCAAAAGACAATTGCCATAACCTTCTGAGGTGACCTCTCTGCCTTGAATTTATCTGGCCCATCAGATGTCCTTGAAAGTCATGGCTTTGATTAGACCTTGCTCTCTGGGTTGTGTTGGTAAACCCAAGACTTGTCTCCGCTTCCTGTTTATTCTATGAAGTTGTCTTCATTAGCTTTGATCTTGATTAAGAGAGATGGAAACGTCAGCTCTTTGAGGTAGCTAATCTTTGTACAATACTTTCAGCATCCATTGAGCAGAAAGCTTGCTGAAGTCAAGATGTTTCCTTAAAACTGAAAATGCTGTGAGACTCCAACTTCAGTAGCTATCACATCAATGGAATTCTACACTCTTCTGCCACTCGCTGGACTTCAGTCAGTTTCTTCATTCATCAAGGTTGACACTTGTGGTCACTTGAATTTGGCTTTATGGCTTTTCCATTCAATATCTTCTTAATTCCTGCCAAGTGATTGGGTGGAACCACACAAATAAGATATGTTCTTGTTATTGTTAGGTGCCATTGAGTTGGTACCAACTCATAGTGACCCTTTGCACAGCAGAACGAAACACTGCCCGATCCTGGGCTAACCTCACTATTGTTGCCACGCTTGAATCCATCGATGCTGTTACTTAGCCAATCCATCTTGCTGGGGGTCTTCCTCTTTTTCTCTGATCCTCCACCTTACCAAACTCCATATCCTTCTCCAGTGACTGGTCCCTCCTGACAATATGTTCAAAGTATGAGAGACAAAGTTTGGTCATCTGGGCCTCCAAGGAGCTCTCTGGCTGTACTTCTTCCAACACAGATCTGTTGGTTCATTTGGCAGCCCATGGCACTTTCGATATTCTCCTCCAACACTATAACTCAAAAGCATCAATTCTTCTGTGGTCTTCCTTATTCACCGTCCAGCTTTCACATGCATATGAGGTTACTGAAAATACCATGGCTTGGGTCAGGAGCACCTTAGTCCTCAAGCTGCCATCTTTGCTCTTCAACACTTTAAAAATAAAGTATACAGGTCTCTATGTCTGGGATTGGTTAGTGTTGCCCTCCAACTAGATTTAAAAGGAGCCATCTTGGAAGTAGGAGCCATCAAGACCGTCAACAATGAGCAAGAGTAGGGTGTGAGAGTCCTACTTTGAGAAGTGGTGACAGCAGAGGCAGCAGCAAGGACTGAGTAAAGCTGAGTGTCTGTGGACAGGGGGCTGGCTTGGCCTTTGGGCATTTATGCTGCTGCTATGTGCCGTGGAGTCGGTTCCGACCCATAGCAACCCTGTACAGGGTTTCTGAGGCTGTAAATCTTTACAGGAGCAGAACGCCTCATCTTTCACCCATGGAGCGGCTGGTAGTTTCGAACTGTTGACCTTGTGGTTCGCAGCTCGATTCGTAACCACTGTGCTACCAGAGTTGGGCATTTATAGACCGGTTAAAAGAGCTCTTCAACACTTTCCTGAGCAGGCAGGGTAGAGGCTGAGGGGCCACATGACTGAGAGGATGAAGACAAGAGCAATGTGTGCCTACAGCATGGCAGAGAAGAGGTATTCTTGACTGGAGAAATGTTTCTTCCTGAGATGGTTTTGATCCTGAAGTGTACCATGTTCATATCCCTAATAAACCCCATAATTGTGAGTACTGTTATGAGTCTGTGTGACCATTGCAATGAATTATTGAACCCAGATATGAAGCAGAGAGCACTGTGGGAGAGATGGTTGGTGTCGGAATAGGGTAAAGATGGTTTTAGGGTAGAAGCCTGTATGGTCTCCGTTTCATAGGAATTGGCCTTGGGCCAATTTTGAGTTTGATTTTCCTTCCACCTTATGAAACCAGAGGAAGTCAGACATGGCCCCCACAGTTTTTGCAACAGTCTTCTCTCTCTTAGAACATTTGCGAAGTCTTCCCAACCTTCCTTAAAACACTTGGTTTATTTAAAAACTGTTGTTTTATATGAGGGGAGTCTTCTCATAAAAGGAGCCCTGGCAACATAGTGAGTTGTGACCGAAAGGTTAGCAGTTTGAATCTACCAGCTGCTCTGTAGAAGAAAGATGAGGCTTTCTGCTCCATCATGATTTACAGCCTCAGAAAGCCTCTACAGGGCCCACTAAGAGTCAGGCCTGGATCCACAGCACATAGTCACCACTACCACCATTCCCACAAACTTGTTGCAATGCTTCAATGACTGGGGTAGATGTACATTTAAGTTTTGTTAAAAAAATTGACATTAGTTCTTACCTCAAAATCATTTCCCTCCCCATGGCACTATAGTATCCTTTTTTGAAAAGCCCCCAAAGGAGACGAAGGCAAATGTATTACTGAGAGAACTTATCTGCAGTCATCTACTGATTGCTGAGACTTATTTAAGCAATTATTTTAAAAAATAAACTTGAGCATGTATGAACTAGAATCCTACTTGAAATACTTTCTGACTTACCCAAGCAGCTCAAGTGACAAGGGTAGGCCAGTAGAAAATAGGGTAAGGGGGGGGGATGGGGGAGGGGGCGGCGCTAGACTATTGGGCTGAAAGCACACGATTATAGGATAGAGGTATAGGTATAAAGAGTAAGGGACAGCATTACTGCCTGAGATAGAGAAGGCAAGAGATGTTGCAGTCATTAAACAAGATAAACTTGCTTTAGCATCAGAATCAGTTAGGAATGTTTGTAAAACTATGGATTGAATTGTGTTCTCCTAAACCATGCATTGAAGTCCTGACTTCTCTGTACCTGTGGATGTGACTCTGGAAAAATCAGCACTGGACTATGAACTACAAGGTCAGCAGTTCAAATCCAACAGTTGCTCCTCAGAAACAATATTACAAAGGATGGCTATGAGTTGGACTGACTGGATGGCACTTAACAACAACAACAACAACAACAACAACAACAACAACAACGAGGCCATATCAGAGTCGAGTGTGTCTTAAACCTAATCACTTCTGAGCCATACAAAAAGCAGAATAGACAAGGTGACACACAGAGGAAAGATGCTATATGAAGACAGATACACCCAATAGATGTATCTAGGGGCCAGGAACTGCAAGGATGGCTGGCAACTACTAGAAGCTGAAATAGACAAGAAATGACCAGAGCCACACCCTCAACTTGGACTTCTAGTCCCCTGTCCTGTGAGAAAATAAATTTCTGCCCTTTAAAGCCACCCACTTTCAGTAGCTTTTGTTACAGCAGTCTGAGGGAACTCACTATAGCAGGCATTGTCTCTGTGAGTGGGGCCCAGGGAGTCCTGTCTCATAAATAATGTGGTCTTTGGGATCATTCAAATAGATACTACCTTCCCAGCACTTAGTACACTCCCTGTGTACTAAGTGTAAGTGTCTCTAGTGTAAGTGCTCAGCAAATAGTAAGTTTGTGTCTCTTTCTCTAAGCCATTGCAAAACCAAGTTATACATGCTTCAGGTTGGGGCTATATTTTCTTATTCCCCAGGATCATTCATTTCTTTCTTTCTCCTTTTTATTTTTTTCCAGACTGGAGTTTGTTCATTATTCTTCTGCCACCACTAATAATGGCAGTTAGGGAGACAGAAAGAGCCTCAACACAATGATTTATCCAGAAAAGCTGAATTACTGTACCAAGAGAGAATGAGTGTCAGCCTGGATGGATATTTATGGGGAAACTGTATATTATCGCTGTGCTCGTTAGAGATGCTGTAGTTAAGGTTCTGTGAATGTTAATGATCTGTATTAGAGGAATAATGATAGATGCACAGCAGCCGCCGCTGTACTTAACACACCCCTGAATCACATTTTCTTACCATGTAACAGATCTCCAAGCAACCTGATTTATGTCCACTGAAAGCACAAGCATGTATCAGGACACCTGTATCTTGGAGGTAAGACTATAGCTGCTTCTGCACAGGGAGCATGATGGCAAGGTACTTCAGAAACCAGATGGACAGAAGGTTCTTGCTTTCTGCTTGGAGTCTCATGTATTCTGTTCTTAGAGGCAACTTGACCCAAGGGGGAGACATTCACAGATTTTGAGTAGGCTGCCCCTACATATACTATGCCTATTGTCCTGACATCATTGTTAATAGCAATCCCCTGTTCACTTCCAAAAGTGTACCAGTTTAGATGATAAACTAGGTCACTCAAGTCTTAAGGTCAGAGAGACCTGGGTTAGATTCTTAGTTAGGCCTCCTCTAGCTGTGCTAGGTGATTTAGCTTCTCTGTGCTCCAATAGCATTATGGGAGAGAGAAGACTCACTTTTTGTGGTTGTTTGGTAGCATCTTGATACAGTGCATTAAGTGCCTAGCACACTCCCCACCTTGGTGAGGTGTTCAACATTTGGCAGTTACAACTGTTCGTAGTCCTCGGCCCATAGCCAGGGCCTTGTTACTTCTCTGCAGGTTCAGTTACAATTCAGGCTCTTGAGTTGGGCTCAACCTTGTTGACATCATTGCTCAGGAATGGAGTCTTGAAGGTGCTCAGACTCCATACTGTATACACCAATCTTCCTCATTCCAAGGGATTTAAAGCACCTTAGTGGAAGGAGCTCTGGTAGCGTAGTGGTTACGAATCGGGCTGCGAACCTTAAGGTCAGCGGTTCGAAACTACCAGCCGCTCCGCGGGAGAAAGATGAGGCTTTCTACTCCCGTAAAGATTTACACCCTCGGAAACTCTGTACAGGGTCGCTATGGGTCGGAACCGACTCGACGGCACTTAACAACAACAACAACAGTGGCTGAGCCATGTCTTAATCATTCTCATATCTCTTCAAGCACATGACACAGTCTTTTGTCTATACAACAGCTCAAAATCATAAATATGGCTAATATTTATTGAACACTTACTATGTGCCATGTACACTGTTTTAAACATCTTAGATGAATTGCCTTATTGAATCCTTCAAAATAACTCCTTGAGAATGCTACAGATGGTCATTATCCCCAATTTAAAGATAAATATACCAAGGCATTGAAAAGCTAAATTAATCCATCCAAGGTCATAAGGCTGATAATTGATGGCATAGAATTTCAGACCGAAAAGTTAGACTTCCAAGTCCACACTCCTAAGTTCAAGATCATGTTATCTACCAGCTATCCTGGTTTCGTGCTGTGGGTTAATGTGCCAGACTGCAAGGTTGGATTGAATTGTAAAGTTGGCAGTTCAAGCTCACCAGATGTTCCTCAGCAACCCTATACAGGGTCGCTATGAGTGGAAACCAACTCAGCAGCACTTAACAAAAACAATGACCAATTACTGAGCTTCTGTGCCAAATGCATTATCAATTGATTTACAACTCTTCCTTTATTTTAATTTTCACAACAATCCAAGGAAGTTGCTGTTGTTAAGCGCTATCAAGTTGGTTCAGACTCATAGTGACCCATATAAGATTTCCAAGGAGCAGCTGGTGTGTTTCAACTGCCGATCTTGTGGTTCAAACTGACCTTACAGTCTAGTGCATCATCCAGGGTTCCAATCCAAGGAAGTGGCTCTCCACATTTTGCTATCTGGTCACTAAGAATATGAAAGGTAAAGCAAATTTCCCAGATCCACACAGCTAAGTAGTACAAGGGTCGGGACTTACTTCAAATTTCATGCTTTTTTTTTTTTTTTGCTACATCTCAGAGTAAGCTCCCAATCTATGCTTATGAATTAAATGACAGAAATGCAATATCTCCGGTGGGAAATAAGATGAAAGTTGTTCTGGTTGGACCTCTCAACTTCTTTCCACTCAAGGAATTAAGCAGTGGTTTCCTCTGGATGGAGATTTTTATACTACTTTGTCTTTCCTTCTAGAACCTTCTGTCTTTCGAGTAGACAAGAGATGGGGAGGCTTCCAGGTCTGCATTTATAATTGTTGTTGTTATAGTAGGCTTGCAAAAACCAACTCCCCTGCCACTGAATCGATATCAACTCATAGCTGTCTTGTATATGGTCTCTGAGACTATAAATCTTTATGGGAGCAGAAAGCCTCATTTTTCTCCTCTGGAGCGGCTGGTGGGTTTTCAATGCCAACCTTCCAATTAGCAGTCCAGTGCTTAACTTACCAGCCACTCACCAAATGCCACCAGGGATCCAGGCAAGTTCAACCGGAATAAAGTTTCCTCAGTTGTTATGAAACATTTCAAGGCCACTCCTCTGGGGAGGTTGTTGTTAAGTTGTCATTGAATCAGTTCCAACTTTGGGTTTCTGAGGAGAGGCTGGTGGGTTTGAAGTGCTGACCTTGTGCTTTGCAGTCCTGTGCTGCTCTACAGAGCCACACCAGGAGTCTGTAAGGGAGCTAGGGGCAGGTATTCTAAGGGAGGAGTGGAAGGGTAATGACTTTTATCAAGATGTGCTTTATGGTAACACAACTGAGCAAACAGGACAGGAGACGGCTGCACATACAACCACTTATCCCCTTCCACATTTGCATTTGTAGAAAACAAGTTTCAGGAATCATTTGGCAGGGAGCTGTCTACAACTCGGTTGGATTCCATTCATGATGGCCCAGTTTTTCAAGCTTAGAAGAAAGAAGTAGGCATCATTCAGAGTGATAAAGTGATGCAGCCCAAATCTGAGACACAGATTGGGAACAGAGAGGAAGATGAAAGGGACCGTTGCCTTCTCCTACAAGAATCCTCAGACAGCTGATGGAAAGGGGGCTGTGTAAACACTAGATCTTAGAGCAAGAAAACACTGTATATGTAAATGACAGGGCCTAGAGGAGATAAAAGACCCCTAGGGGGTGCGGTGGTCAAAGCACTCAGTTACTAACTAAAAGGTCCATGCTTTGAACCCACCAGCCACTCACCAAATGCTCCATGGGATTAAAATGTGGCAGTCTGCTTCCATAAAGATTGTGGTTATTATGAGTCGGTTCTGACTCATAGTGACCCTGTATAGGGTTTCCGAGGAGCAACTGGTGAGTCTGAACTGCCAACCTTCCAGTTTGCACTCTAGCGTTGATCCTACAGTGCCACACCAAGAGAACGTAAAGATGGCAACCTTGGAAATACTTGGAGCAGTTTTAATCTGTGCTCCAAGGCTGCTAAGAGCCAGAATTGACTGGATGACAACTGGTGTGGTTTTCTGGTTTATAAAAGTGGAGGAAGAGAGCTTGGTCTGTTTCATCAAGGCTGGTCAATTTGGAAGTAACTTAGACTCCACCTTTCTCTTCAGCATGGTCTTTCCTGCTCCCTGATCTGCATAACCTTGTCCCCATCTCTACACACAGTGGTCCTTTCTTGTGAGTCCCTGGTCCTCTGTGCCCTCATATCTCTTCTTGGCCTTGCACTGTATCACAAGGGACTGATCTCAATAAATTGCATTTTTCAGGCATTTGGAAGCAGTAGTGGAAGACTGGATGAAAATGAGAAGCCGTGAATTTCTTCTGCACATTCTTTAGACAGTGTCCCCCGGTGACTGAATCTCCTATGGTTTCAGCTTCCACCTGAAAATGCCTCTCTTCATGGTCCCACCTGTCCCTCAGATGCTCCCCCTATGGCTCAGATGTGCCTTGGCAACCCTGGCTCATAGGCTCTGCTAACACCACCTCATCTTTTGTCCTTCTAAAGGAGCTCTGGTAGCGTAGTGGTTTTGAGTCGGCTGCTAATCTCACAGTCAGCAGTTTGAAACTACCAACTGTTCCGCAGGAGAAAGATGAGGCTTTCTGCTCCCGTAAAGATTTACAGCCTCGGAAACACTATGCCGGGTTGCTATGAGTCGGAACTGACTCCATGGCACATAACCATTGCCACCAGCAGCTTTACGAATGGTAGCAACTTCCTATTATTACTAACTTGAGCAACCCCATTGTCCCCTGAAGGCTTTCAGAATTTCTAACACCTTAGTGGTACTGTAGGATAATATGCTGGACTGCAAGGTCAGTTTGAACTGCAAGGTTGGTGGTTCAGATGTATTAGTCGCTCCTCGAGAACCATATACAGCGTCTCTATGGGTTGGTACCAACTTAGCTGCACTTAATGACAACAACAACGCCTTAGTAACTACTTCCTCACATTAAATTCCATATATTATACTTACTGGCTTCGGTTCTGTTCTCCTGACTACATCCTGATGGACTCTTGTTGTTAAGTGCCATCAAATTGGTTCCAACTCCTAGAGACCCTGCAGAGGATTTCCAAGTAGCAGCGATGGAGGGGGTGGTTGCACTGATGACCTTGTAGTTAGCAGTCCAGTGCTTGCCCCACAGTGCCACACTGGGATTTCACCCTGATGGGCACTCCTAGATTATTTTATTAGCCTCTTTATGGTCTGTCCATCTGACCAACCACCTGCCACTGGATACCAGAGTGGCTTTAAAAATGACGTTCTAGTAATATCACTCTGTCACTTGCAAGTATCGGTGGTATCCCAATAAATCCCAGCTTCTCAGCTCCACATTTCGGATCCTTCCCTAGCCCAAGCAGGTTTCCTTCTGTCTCCTCATCTCTTTCTCCCACAACAGAATCTTGGGGTCTAGCCATCCCTGGGATAAAATCAGCCTTTTTCAGATCTCAGTGCTTTTAAACATTCTGCTTCTTTTTCGTGAATACTATTCTACCCTTTCTCCGTTGACAAGTTCATTCATTTTTCCCCAAATGCTACCTCTGGATGCAGACTTCACCAAACTCCCTCAGATGAAGGTTACTACCCCTCCACTTGTGTTCTTACATCATCATGTGCACAGCCTCTTAGAGACCAGATCATAGTGATTGTAGATTAGTTCTGTAATCTGTCCCTTTCTTGAGACTATTAAGACTCTTATGCTGCCTGCCTTATTCATCTTGAGATCCTTGGGAATGAGAACACTGTTTGACCACTAGGAAGCTCATAATAAATGTTTGACAAATGAATCAATGAATGAATAAGTTGTGAAGGAACTCAAATTAAAGAAGAGCTTCTGGCAATCCGATCTATGCCATTACAAAAATGACGAAGGGAGTTCTATCACTGAAGGCAAGTTACCCAAAGCCAAACAGTCAGAACTATCCCTCCACACTTACCATGTATGTTCTTGAAGCATTTCTACTTTGGCAGAAAGACTAAAGCAGATAACCAATTTTTAATGTTCCTGTTAATGTTAAGATTTTAGGAATACAGGATTCTAAATCAGGACAATTGCTAACTAGAGCAGTAAAAAACCCACCTAAGAATTAGCAAAAGGGCCACCCTCAATTTTACTTGTGGGAATGTGTAAATTCGGATTCCTTGCCCACACTTCTGTTAACTCTGTTGTGATAATTATAATTTCTACACAATGTGGTGCTTAATGAGGAAGTGAAACTGACAAATGTTCAGACTAGATTTAATCCAATTATGTACATCTTGATCCAGATTTCAAGCTAAAGGAAAAACCAACTGCTGAATTGCGAATGGAAATTTAGTTCCCACAAAAGATGGGGTGGAGGATGGTAGAGAACAGTTATCACAAAACTTCTACAGTTCTTCCCCTCAATGGACTGTGCAGGAGGGAAATAAAAATATTTGTGCAGGAGGGAAATAAAATTAAATTTAAAGCAAGGACAATCCACCAGACACTGATTGTTTTGGGGTGGGGGAGCGTGGGAGTGGGGTCTCCTATAGAAACACACAGGATGTTTGGAAAATGGGCAGCAGTGGTGGGAAAATGAGACACTTTCTGATCGTTAGAGGTAAGGGGCGTTCACGGAGATTTATTATTTGGCGCTTGTGGCTATATCTCTTTAATATCGAGGATGAGAGAAGTAATGTGCCTGGCAGAATGGGGGTTCCGGAATGCATTTGAGCAGGGTCCTGCCTTCATGGAACTTAGTCCAGTACAGGAGAGAGGTGCACCCAGGCAGCCATGAGTGCTGGACTTTGGGAGGGATACCAGTTACTGGAGAACTGATTGTGACTCATAGTGTTGCCCCATTCATGTGTGTCACAATTGAACTGTGTTCCACAGTTTCAAATGGCCATCTTTTAGAAGTAGACTGCCAAGACTTTCTACCAACACATCTCTTGGTAGACTCAAACCTCTAACTTTCCGGTTAGCAACCAAGCATGCTAATCACTGGTATCATTATTGTCAGGGATAAGTGCTGCTCCTTATTAGTTTTGTGAATATGGACAAGTTACATTATCTTTAAAAGCTCCAGTTTCCTAATATGCAGGGTCCCTGGGTTGTGCTAATGATTAATGTTGCAGCAACTCAATGAGATTGGAGGTTGGAGTTCACCCAGAGAGACCTCAGAATAAAGGCCTGGCTAACTCCTTCTGAAAGAACACACAGAATCACTGTACCAAAAGGAAATGGTTAATGTTCAACCGTTTCAAGAGGTAGCATATGATCAGAGAACAAACAAGATGGCGGACTGGGTGGATGTGTAGTAAAGAGTTCTGCCAACAACAACACAGAATACCCGACCAAGCAGGCTCTCAGGGGATGGTCCCAGAACTCTGAAAAACATATAAAGGAATATTTAGAAGCTTGGAAGGCTTACAGCTGGGGGAATTTGTGGCAGAAGCAAGAAATATATTGCTTTCTAGTCCGGGATGCTCAGCTGCTCCAGGCACCTTCATCTTGGTATGAGACCAAGTAGGGGAAGGATCGGAGCAGCCACAGACGCCTGGCACAACCGCTGAGATAAAGGTGTGTACATTATTTTCTTTTCATAGCTGTTCATTGGTTCCTTGCTGTCTGCGCACCTCCATTCTGGTGACTATAGGGGTGCCAGTGCTAGCGGACAACCCAGCCTCACCCTCGGAGGGTTCTACTACGCATGTGCACAGAACTCCTCGAAATTTCAAGTGACAGTTTCCAATTAAAAACAAACGGCCACAGCCGGCCCTGAACTGTTTCCAACTAGAAAAAAGGCCTGAACGGGGATTGTGGAGCGGGACAAGCAGACAAAAGAGGTAGTAGGCCGAAAATTAAATCCTAAATTACATCAAAACGACCAACAGTGGTATCTTGAAACTTCTCAGGAAGAAGAGTGAAAAGGGAAGCCCATTTCCTGATCACATCTACCTGGAGGCATTCAGAAAGCATAAAAAATACCAAAATACATACCCATCTGAGTATTTAAGTTCACAGATAACCCCTGAAGATGCCAAAAAAACAGAAGCAGATGACCATATCTACACATGTCCAGAAACGAGATAAAGTGACTGAGGCAAATGAGCTGGAAGGAGACCTACACTCCATACTGGAAGATGGGCAGGCTTTGGAAATGCCTGAGAAGGAATTCCTAAAAATGATTATAAAAGGTATCAAAACATTATACAATGTAGTTGAGAAAAATAAGGAAGAAGTCAGGAAAGTGATACAGAAACAATCAAATAAGATAGATAGAACATTGAAAACAATGTAAAACCTACAGAAAGAGTTCCAAATGATTAATAATAGAATATCAGAAATGGACAATACATTGAAAGGGCAAAGGAATAGAATTAAAGAGATAGAAGCTAGAACTAATGAGCTAGAAGATAAATCTCTCAACACTACTAAGATAGAAGAACAAATACAAAAAAGAATAATAATAAAAAAAAAATCTGAAGAAGGCCTAAGATTCATGTTGCATAACATGAAGAGGAATAACATAAGAGTTATTGGCATTCCAGAATAGGAACAACCACACAAGCCCACAGATAAGATAGTTGAAGAGCTTCTGGGCGAAAATTTTCCTAACATCATGAAAAGTTAAAAGATAACCATTCAAGAAGCTCAATGAACCCCAGGATGGACAGACCCTAAAAGACAATCACCAAGACATAATAATCAAGCTCTCCAAAATCAAAGGTAAAGACAGCATCTTGCAAGCAGCTAGGGAAAAGAGAAATATAACATACAAAGGCAAGCAAATCAGATTAAGCTCTGATTTCTCAACAGAAACCATGCAGGCAAGAAGGCAATGGGGAGAGATATATAAAACCCTGAAAGAAAAAAACTTCCACCCAAGAATCCTCTACCCAGCAAAGCTGTCAATCAAATACGATGGTGTAATCAAAACATTCCAGGATAAGCAGAATATGATTTCACCAAAGCCAATCCTGCCAAGAAAAACATCCTAAAGGAAGGTCTGTGGACTGAGAACCAACAAGAACACATAACAACTACAGAATGACGTACATGGCAGCATCAACCTGAACTCAGTCGACAAATGAAAGAGTCAAGAACAGAATAAAATGATAAGAACAGAGGATCTGGGAAGTCAGTCTATGATCAAAACAATTACAATGTGAAAAAAGGTAAACACAGAAGAACAGAGATCCAGGTGGTGGGAAGGTCAGGTAGATTACTGGATAAAACAGACTATCTTAAATGGACGTATTGTCAGGAAGGAGAAGTCGCTGGAGAAGGATATCATGTTTGGTAAGGTGCAGGGTCAAAGAAAAAGAGGAAGACCCCCGATGAGATGGATTTGGGTAATGGTATTTACCCAAACGGATTTGGAGGAGTATATAGAAAGTACCATGGGTTGCCGAAAGAACAAACAGATCTATATTGGAAGAAGTGCAGCCAGAGTGCTCTTTGAAGGCCAGGATGGCCAAACTTCGTTTTTCATACTTTGGACATATTGTCAGGAGGGACCAGTCACTGGAGAAGGATATCATGTTTGGTAAGGTGGAGGGTCAGAGAAAAAGAGGAAGACCCCCAATGAGATGGATTGGCCAAGTGGCAGCATCTGATGGACTCAAGCTTGGCAACAGTAGTGAGGTTGGCCCAGGATCGGGCAGTGTTCGTTCTGCTGTGCATAAGGTCACTATGGGTCATTACCGACTCGATGGCACGTAACAACAACAACAATAACTCTTTCTGAAAACCCAGGCACTGAAAATGCCATGGAACACAGTTCTACTTTGACACATGTGCTCGTGTTCATGCATTGTCTATTCACCTGAAGGTAACTGGTAAATTGGTTCCTTACATGTAAATGGACCCTACCTTCCAGGATTGTGATTATTGAAAGAAATAATGTGAGTTCAGAGGCTGGGCTACATAAGACATGTATCCCAAGGCATGTAGCAGATGCTCACTAAGTTCTAGCTGCCTTTTCACAGCTAAATCACCATTAGGCTCTCAGTGCATATGCTTAGAGAGTTGGCACTACAAGATAAAGGAAGGAGCTGAACTGGAGGCTTCAAATTCAGTCATCAAGATTTTTATGAACTTCTCCCAGTGTGGTTCCTCTTCGGGACATGCCAGGTAGATTTAGTGTCCTGATACACACACTCTCCAGATAGAAACGAAGGAGGAACTGATGATCTAAAGCAGACAGTGTTGTAAAACTTGATACACTTCTTTCCATCCAAAACGCTATGTTCACAAGGCAATCCCACTTATTGCTTGTTGCCATGTGCTTCAGAGAGGGCTACTTAAAAGCCAGGGTGATAAAGCTGAAGACAGGAACAGAGTCTTTAGAGTGTTGAAATTGGAAACTGAGATATTGGGAGCAAGATTTTGAAGTAAATGTGATTCCTACATAAGGAATATGGGAGCATATAGACAGATCATTGTGAGGTCCCCTGGTACAATCACCAAGGAGCCTGGGTAGCCTATGGTTAAGCACTCATCTGCTATCCAGAAGTCTAGCAGTTCGAACTTATCCTGTGGCTCTACGGGAGAAAAACACTTGATGATTTGATCCTTTAAAGACTTTAACCTTGAAAGTCCTTATGTGGCAGTTCTATGTTGGGGTCATTATGCGTTAACATTGATTTCATGGCACCCAACAACAACAACAGCACAATTACCTTCACAAAACAGGAATCGATGACAGGACCATTTATTGACTTCTTGACCATTTTCAGGGGGCAGGGAGACACCTTACTTCTGTGACAAGCTGTCCTTTCATCTGAAAATCTGGTCTGCTGGTCTTTTTTATATTGACCCTAGAGTTACCGTCTTTTGCCATACAGCTTTTACTTCTCAGCTATAGGAAAGTCCCTAATTGGGCAAACCAGTAGATACCATCCCTAAGATTTGACTCCTCTAAGTTCTCGATAAGCAACCCTCATTTTCCAGAAAAAGCTTCCCCCCGACACATTGCCATGTGAACCTCACACAAGCCCCGAGATAAAGGTAGGATGTTCGCCATTGCCATTTTATGAATGAAGAAAATGAGTCTCAGAAAGGTGAAGTGAGTGAAGCATCTCAGGAGGGTCCAATGAGTCTTTTACATTTAGGAATCTGTATTCAATCAAGAGAAAATTGATGCACCAGTGATTAATTTGACAATCAGTATTGTTTCCATTACCACTCTTCCAAACTTTCAAAAATGTTTCATATGAAGGCCAAAAAAAAAACTGTGCTGGAATCCACTGACTGGTTATTACTGACAATTAGAAATTCTTTTATGTCTAATCCAGTGACACAAAAGGGGTTTAAATTGGACAATGGTAAGGTGAAGGATAAAACAACATTTCCAGTCATAAGAGTATCACACGAGGGAGGAGAGAAGACAAGCACTGAATACTTCTCATGAGAAAATCACATGAATCATTCTAAGATACATTGTTGTTGTTTAGTGCTGTTGAGTTGGTTCCAACTCATAGAGACCTTGTATAGGGTTTCTGAGGAGAGGGTGGTGAGCTTGAATCGCTGACCTTTTGGTCCAAATAGACTTTACAGTCCTGTCTGTGCATTAACCCCCAGTGCCATACCAAGCCTCCA
Organism: Chrysochloris asiatica; assembly: GCF_000296735.1. Classification (NCBI taxonomy): domain Eukaryota; kingdom Metazoa; phylum Chordata; class Mammalia; order Afrosoricida; family Chrysochloridae; genus Chrysochloris; species Chrysochloris asiatica. Next base: position 24,736,840 of record NW_006408544.1, read on the forward strand.
CTCTGAGGTTTGTTGTTAAGTGCTGTTGAGTTGTTTCCAACCCATAGTGACCCTGTATAGGGTTTCCAAGGGGCAACTGGTGAGCTTGAACCACCAACCTTGTGGTGTAGTGCATCAACCCACAGCACCACACCAGGACTCCACTCTAAGGTATTGTTGTTGTTGTTAAGTGCCATCGAATCAGTTCCGACCCATAGTGACCCTGTATAAGGTTTCCATAGAGTGGCTGGTGAGCTTGAACTGCCGACACTGTGGTTCAAACTGACTTTGCAGTCCAGAACATTAACCCACAGCACTACACCAGAACTCTAAGGTATAGACCTATGTAACTGAAATAGTGGACTGTGAAGAGTTAGACTCAACCAAGATCAGTGGTGTGGTGCATTATATGGTCTGAAATAAGTACTTCAGCAATCTTGGGGTCCTCCATAGACCTAGAATCATTTCCAAAGACTAACAGAGTACAAAAACCACTCAATAATGAAAGCAGTCATGGAGCTGAGCAGACCACCTAACTCCTCTCCACTCAGGGATGTGCATTTCTGACAGTCTCAAAGAGGCCAGGATATCTGTTAAAGAACATGTCCAAGATTATCAGCTGGCAGAGATGAAGACTACCAAACATGTCCCCTTCCTTAAGATAGAAACTGATGAGAAGTTAATCATTCTGAGTGTTGCTGAATGGAGTCAGCATGTACTCTGGAACCAGAAGTATCCCAGTGATCTGTCCTAGAAAATTCTCCCATTTTTGCCTTTGACCATTCAAATCAAGACTTTTCTCAAACTATATATATCCTCCTTCCTGAAACTTCCCTTTCTCGCTGGTCATTTAGCATGTCATGCCAGCAAACATTTGTGCTATTGGTTTTTAAAGACCCTGGCAGAAAAATACACTCATGTATTTAATATTTAAGGTTATGAATTCCTGACTGGTGCAAATGTTTAATGTGCTTAACTGTTAACTAAAAGGTTGGAAAGTTTGAGCCTACCCAGTGCCATCTTGGAAGAAAGATTTGGCAAGCTACTTCTGAAAAACCAACTATAGAAAACATTTGGGGACCGGTTCTATTCTGATATACATGGGGTCATTATGAGTAGGAAATAACTTGAAGGTAGTAACATTCCATCACCTCAAGAATCCTTGATCTTTTGATGCGGTGGTTCATTCCAATGCCTGACATTATTATATTCTAACATTCCAGGCTAAGGAGCTCTGGTAGCATAGCAGTTACCTATCAGGCTGTGAACCTCAAGGTCAGCAGTTCGAAACTACCAGCCGCTCCGTGGGTGAAAGATAAGGCTTTCTGCTCCCGTAAAGATTTACAGCCTCAGAAACCCTCTACAGGGTCACTGTTGGTGGGAACAGACTCGAGGGCACTTAACAACAACAACCCAGGCTAACTGACTTCAAGATTACAAAATCCAGGGACCAATCCTTTCTTCACTGTTGAATCTTTCCTAACATCTCCCATGTTTGATTAAAGGTTTCAGAAACCTTGTAGTATTAGATTACATAGTAGGTAAATCAGTAACTATTGTTACTAGGATTCCAGTTTATGTTCATACATGCATGGGTTTATTACAAACAAAACATGCTTAAACATGTCTCTCCAATCAGATGATGGCTGTAGACAAACTCTCTCAGCAATACAACTGACTTAGTCTTGTTAAGGTGCCTTCCCAAACAAGGTTCAATCAAATCAGTGACTTCAGAGGGGATCTACTGCGTCAGGTACATTCCAGGCAGGGAGGTTAGCTCAGAAGTATATGGTGATTATTTTTCCTTTGGGGTGTGGGGGAGCAGAATTACAAAGAGATCATCTTGATAGATTTTCTCAAAGAATACAGGGAAATCATGAGGGTTTATTAGGAAGAAGTTTTAAGAATATTGAAAACTACACTGATGAAAAAAATGTCAGAAAAGTTGCCCTGAGAATTTTTCCCCCCATCACAACAGAACACACCTGTGCATTCTTCGAGGGTAGCAAGGGCTATCCTATGAGAATTTCTCCCATCCACCCTACAGTCCTGATCTTGCCTCTTCAGATTTCTTTTTGTTCCACAAACTCAAAGAACATTTAAAAGGAACATCATGTGAGTCCCTCAAAGAGTCCTGGTGTGGTGCTGTGTTAATGCGCTAGACTGCAAAGCTGTTTGAACTGCAAGGTCGGCGGTTCAAGCTCACCAGCTGCTCCTTGGAAACCCTAGACAGGATCACTATGGGTCTGAATCGACTCAACAGTACTTAACAACAACAACAAGGATGCCAAAACTCTGTTTATAAGTGGTGAAAACTGAAGAGCACAGAGTTCTTTGGGAAAGGGTTACAAAGATGGAAACAGCTCCTTTAGAAGTGTAGAGACCTAATGGAGGATATGTTGATAAACAATTGCTTCATATTTTGATATTTTTGTTTAATAAAAGTTTCTATGATTTTATATCAATACTTTTTTACTTAAGCACATGGTTAACTTGGTTGTGAACAGAAAGGTTGGTGATTCAAATCTACTCAGAGAGATACTTCAGAATAAATGCCTGGGCAATCCACTTCCAAAAAACCAGCCACTGAAAACCTTAGGGGGCAGAGTTCTCCTCTGACATACACGGAGTTCCCATGAGTTGGAATGGACTCAGTGGCAACTGTTTGGGGTTTTTGTTGTTATTGTTGTTTTTAATGAGGGAGCAAATGATGAGATCACACAAGGACTTTCAGTCAGGGTGCGGTCCACAGCTGGAAGCTCAGATGGCATTCCCGACATATCCTTACCAGGCTCTGGGCTGGGTGCTGGTAATAAGAGGACCTCAGGAAGCTCAGAGGGTGAAGAGGAAGAAAAGTAATTCTGACACTGTTCCGTGAGCACTATGCCTCATGGAATGATGGACACAGTAAGGTGGCACAAAAACAGGACTGATCTGTGGACGCCATTCTGAGCAGAAGTCTGAAATGTTCTTCCCTGAGAACAAAAAGCTTGACGCTATGCCAGAATGTTGGGAGAATCTGGGGAGGATGTGACTCTTGAGGAGACCTGCAGAGCTCAGTTGGGCTGGGCCACAAGGAGGTAGTTAGAGATACAGACTAAGCCTGGGGCCTGGGGCCTGGGGCCTGGGGCCTGGGGCCTGTGTATCTCAGGCTGAGGAGCTTGGACTTTTTTGTTTTGTATTTTGTAAAGGTGCTATTAAGCATGGAGATGGTGTAGTCAGACTGTTTAATAAATTCACAAATACCAAGGCAGCAAATGGAGCATGTTTCCTCACGTATCCAAACCTGTTAGGGGCAAGGGAGGCAATTTCGGCACAAATTGAATTGTAGGGAGCTATGTAATGGGGACCATGCCAAATTGAAACACAGAAAGCAGGCCAGTGTCTCAGTGACAAAGGGGCTTGATTAAATGTAAAGGCCGAGGGAGAAAAACAGCTTTTTCCTCACCGCATGTTCTCTACCAAGTTTGTGAAAAGAGGCACGCACATGAATATACCTTTTCATTAGAACTAATAAGCCCTGGAGAGTGTAAGTAGCATTTAGAAAGGTTATGGTGGTCTCAAAATACAGGTGGTGAATTAGAGAAATGGACATATTTCAGAAAGGAATTTCACTAGGGGGAAGGGGAACAGGGAGCAAGGGAAGGCGAGAAGTGAGCAGGAACACAGCCCAGCTCGAGAACAGGGAATCTCAGGTTTGAAAGGGGCATCAGGAGCTCATCTTGACCATGTAGCCATTACAGGCTGGAATCCTCTTGACCGTTCTCCTGACAAGTGGTCTTTAGCTGGCCCATCTGCAGTGACAGACAGCATACTATCTTATGTGCCACACGTACCAATGCAGCACAACCATCTTTACTGAGAGCTAGAGGTAGATTTCCTGCAGCGACACACACAATGGTCTTAGTTTCATTAATTGGCTGCTGGTGGTTATGTGCCTTGGAGTTGGTTAAGACTCATAGAGACGCTATATGGGGTTTCCGAGGCTGTAAATCTTTACAGGACCAGAAAGTTTCATCTTTCTCCCACGGAACCGCTGGTAGTTTCAAACTGCTGACCTTAAGGTTCGCAGTCCGATTCGTAACCACTATGCTATCAGAGCTCCTTTCACTAATTGGCTAGTGTGGCACAAATACAGTCTCCCTTAGGTAGTCCTCTGGAGCCCATCTCCAAAGTTATGGTTTCTTTTCTCCAGGCCAGGTTGCTTCCAGATTCTTCAGCTGTTTCTGAAGAGATGGAGTTTCAAGCCCCCTTTATCTATCTTATCTTGAAACACGTAAGTCTATCTTTATCCTTTTTAAACTAAAGGGGTCCAGAATTGATAACAAAGTCCCAGATTGAATTATTTTAGGCTTGATTTCATAGCCCAGGCTTTTTCCCCAGATTGTTAAATTGAATGAAGTCAATAGAGACTGATCTACTGATTTTCATATCTGCTGTGGCAAAGTCAAGTGTTCCCTTACTCAACAGCCTTCACTGGCTCCCCGGCACTGGCAGAAGTGTGCAGAGAAGTTTCTTTCAGAATACTGGTTGAGGGTCCTAGGTATGGGCTCTAGCTGGGCACTGCCGTGGGGTAGTATGGCAGAGCTGGTGATTTTCCACTCTGTCTCAGATTCCATGAATCCTACCAGCAATGGGGTTCAAAATGATTCTTGTTTTAGATGGGCAGCTCTATTCATGGAACCAACACACTGTCCTCTATTTGACCAATTTCTGCCCCCAGGGTCTTCATTATCTACATCCTTCTTAGATAATGAATCAATCAAACCAACCACCTCAGTAAGAAAAAGAAGAAATGCATGAATGGAAGGCCACCCTCATTCATTCATCCGTTCATTCATTCATTCATTCCACAAACAGAACTGCTATTCTTTCAGTCCAAGTTCTTTATTGGCGGGTCCACGCTGGTGGAGAGAGCTTCAATACGAGGGGCTTCAAAAAGTTCATAGAAACATTTCACTATCATTTCTTTTTGTTCCATTTTTTCCACAGTCTCCTTGTATTTCATGCCTATGTCAAGGACAGCGATGGGGCAAAGGAAGAACTGAATGAGGTTGAGGGGCTGGACCATGGCATGTGTGTTTCACGTGGTCCATGCTTTTACTCAACAACCTTGTTGGCTAGAGACTTACTGTCATTCTGCACTTGAGACCTTGAGAATCTAGGACCTAGCAGTTTGCATGATTCAAGTAAATCATACTATGGACCAGACCTTTCATCCAGTTGGAAGTCCTCCTCAACTGCACCATTTTTGCCTTACCCCTACTTCCCACTGGCTTACTGAGGAATCCCTAGTCCACAGGAAAACATTATGGGCTGTGATACTCATTCCAGAAGAGGGTTTCTCATCCTTGGGTTGCACACAAGTCTCAGCTTGCATGCCCCATCCCAGAACCCTGGCAGCAGTAGAAAGGAGGTGTACTTACACTTACTGGTTGGCTTTTTGGCACATCATAAACACCTTCCTTCTTTTGGCTGGTGGGAACCTATGGAAAAAGCAAATGCAACACAGTCAAAACACTGTTCCTCCACTTTTGAACCATAGCGTAATCAGACTTAACCCCAGGCTGGCCACAGTGTGTGTGTGAATGGCCGAGTGAGAGCCTCAGAGACCTAAGGGACTGCTCTAACTTTTCTTAGAGAGTGCACAACATTTAATAAATGTGTGACATTGGGATCTTCACAGAATCACATTGTAGGGAGCTGCACAGACCTCAGGGAGAATATGGTGGGGGGGAAATCCTATTTTTCACCGAAGATAAAAAGTAAAACCCATGGAATGCCTGTGAATGGCATTAAGCCATAAGACTATTTTTTAACTGCTAAACTAGCGTAGTGGTTACGAATCGGGCTGCGAACCTTAAGGTCAGCGGTTCGAAACTACCAGTCACTCCGCGGGAGAAAGATGAGGCTTTCTACTCCCGTAAAGATTTACACCCTCGGAAACCCTGTACAGGGTCGCTATGGGTCGGACCCGACTCGATGGCACTTAACAACAACAACAAACTATATAGAATCAAGCAGTTAGAAACTACCAGCTGTTCCACGGGAGAAAAACAAGGCTTTCTGCTCCCAGAAAGATTTACAGCCTTGGAAACCCTATGCAAGGTCACTATGAATCAAAACTGACTCCATAGCACATAACCACCAATCAGCCAGAATCAAGAAGATCTTGGCTTTTTCACCCCCCCCTAACATTTAGATCAATGTATCTTTCTTATTTTTCCCTTCCTTTTCATCCTCATCCATCTGGTTTTAGCTGGGTCACTTGTGGACAGTGATACCCTGAGCAGGTTTATTTAGCTCCCCTGAGCTTCATTCTCAGATACCGTAAAAGAATAAAAAGCTACTAGGCATCAAAATACTGTAAAGAGTTAGAATGAAAATTACTTTTGTTATTGACACATTATATGTTGTTGTTGTTGTGTGCCGTGGATTCGGTTCCGACTCATAGAGACTCTGCACAGGTTTCTGAGGCTGTAAATCTGTACGGGAGCAGAAAGCCTCATCTTTCTCCCACAGAACAGCTGGTAGTTTCGAACTGCTGACCTTGCGGCTCGCAGCCCAATTCGTAACCACTATGCTACCAGAGCTCCTTATACACATTATATAAACACAAATATTAACATATCTTATGATAATAGCAACACATCGAATACTCTTCTTTTGTGTCAATTCAGGGCTCTGAACTAAAACATTTTAGACTAGACATAATCATGAGCTTTTCTTTCCCCAGCAATTGCCACACCTGAGCTCACATCTCCCTGATAGGATCAGCCAGTGGTGGTTGTAGAACTGTCTGGCAATGTATCTTTCTTTCCATTTGACTGGGAGTTCCTTGAGAGCAGGAATCATATCTTATTCATCACTGTATTCTGATGCCTTGATCAGTGCCTAGTACCTAACAGACACTCAGTGCATTGTCTTCTGGGTAAATATCCCCAAGAAAAATATGAGGAATGCGGAAGAAAATGAGGGGGAAAGTATTTGTTAGGGTTGGATCAGGTAACTACAGTATTCTAAAAGAATTAAATGGTATGCATTTCTTGACCCTCTTTATCCTCTTCACTCTCAATTAATTTAATATCTTTACAATAACCCTATGAAGTTGGAATTATAATCTCCATTTTAAATGGAAGAAAGTGAGGCTCTGAGATGTTAGGGAAAATTCCCAAAGGGTCAATGCTATTCAGTGATAGGATTCAAACCTGGCTCTTCCAAATTAGCAAATATGTCATTTATTTATTATAAACAGTATGAGCTAACACTGAGCAGGCATTTTGTATGTACCAAGCACTGTTATAAACAGTTATGTTTTCCATATCTTCATGACAGGTTCATAAGCTTAAGATTACAATTGCCCCCAAGATCCTGAATAGTATCAAAAGTTAACACATTCAATTATGAACCAGAAAGTTAGAAGCTTGAGTCCATCGAGAGGCACCTCAGAAGAAATGCCTGGCAGTCTAGTTCCATGGAAAACCCTATGGAACCCAGTTCTTTTCTGATACACATGGAGTTACAATGAGTTGGAGTTGACTCAACAGCATTTGGTTGGTTACAATTGTCCCCCATATTTCAGAGAAAGAAAATGAGGGCTGTCAAGGGTTCTGTGAGCAGGGGAGCTAGAAGTTTGTTTGAACCCAGAAAGTTTGTTATTTTAACTGCTAAACTATATAGACAGACCTCTTAGCACCATTTCCACTAGGACCACCTTCGTGCTAGATGTTTCTCTTTCTTTGATGTTACCTTGTATGTTCTCAGAAGCTCTTTGTACATTGTTGTAGAACACAGAACTCTGAGTGAGCCTGGCTATGTTTGGAAGACACATTCTCCGAGGTGTTCCTGCAAGCCCCAGTTTGTAGGTAGCCAGCGAAGAATGTAATGTCTTTGTTCCTGATAACTGAGCTCCATTTAAAAGGAATCCTCTAAGAATGCCTACAGCATCCTTGTTAACGAGGTCCAATAAATTACCAGCCCTCACTTTTGTTTTTATTAGCTCACCCTTTCCTGAGCAAAAGGAACAGGATTCTATTCCCTGTAATTCACTGCTCACTACGGGCACTTAGCACAGTTGAACCGTAGCGGACCCTCAATTATCCCAGCAAATGGAGAAGACGCAGTGGGATGGAGAAACCCAAACTGTGCATAATTGAAAAAGCTTTTCACTTGGCTATCCCATGAGTGAGATATCAATCTGCCTGTTTGTCCTTTAAGATTTATCTCAGCCAGGACATCTTCTTGAATCAGCCTGATTCTAGACCTGGTGTGAAGCCTTCTGTGGACTCTTATAACCTGTGACACATCCTTCCATTAAAAAAAAAAAAAGTTACCGAGCCCCCATCGTGCGTCGTGTGCTGTGCTTTGCCTGGGACAATGGTGGTGCACAAGATGGACACGGCCCTTAATTTAATAGCGCTTCCTGTCTTGTTGGGGAAGATGACAGTAATCAGGCTGCCGAGGTTGAGCGTAAAATGTGCCTAATCTTATCATTGGTGTTTTCACAATAGACTGTAACTGTCTGTTCACTAGCCTGCTTTCCCACTGCTCTGGAAGCTTCTGGAGGACACGGTAGATATATTATTATCCTTATATCCCCACCACCTTGCACTTGTCCTATTGTATTGCTGTTGTTGGTTGTTGTTGAGTTGTTTCTGACTCATGGCAAACATACATACAACAGAACAAAACCTTACTTGATCTATACCATCTTCAACATTGTTGGTATATTTGAGTCTGTTGCGGTACCCACTGTGTATTCTGAGTGCTTTCCAATCTAGGGGATTTACCTTCTAGCACTATACTGTACACTATTCTATTGTGATCCATACGGTTTCTTGGGTTAATTTTCAAAATTAGATACCCAGGCCTTTTTTTCCTAGCCTGTCTTAGTCTGGGAGATCTATTAAAACCTGCCCCACCCTGACTGACCTTGAGGGTATTTGAAATATTGCGGCATAGCTTCCTGCCTCATTGCAACATGCAAGTCACCGCAGTATGACAGACAGAATAAACTTGATGATTAAATTTTGGTGAAAGAATATCTAACTGCCAATCATTTATCACAGGCATTGCTGTTGTTATTGTTAAGTGCCTCTGAGTCAGTTCCGACCCCCAGCAACCTGTAAAGGGTTTCTGAGGAGCAGCTGGTGGGTTAGAACCGCTGACCTTTTGGTTCAAACTGACTTTGTGGTCTAGTGATTATCCTGCAGCGCCAGCCACACTAGGGCTCCTATCATGGGTATGGTGGAGTGGTGGTTAGTTATACTGAAGGCAGAAACATTATTGGGATAAAGACTAAAGAAAGGCATCATTCAGTTCTCACCTCTGGTTCTGTTGGTCTATTCACCTACACAGTTCATTTCACTAATACAATCGTTAGCTTCCCGGTGAGAGGCAACATGGAGATCTGATTTCTAAGCTTGGCCTTTCCACAGGTTGTGTGACCTTGAGGTTCACTTTCTTCTCTGAACCTCTGTTTCCTCCTCTGGTTGTGTAAGCATCTGAGACACTGTCTAGAAATTCCTTGAAGGTCCTTGAGGGCCATGCCATGGCCATTATGACTTCCCCGTGTGCCTGTCACGTGCGGGGTGCTCTCTACAGAATTACTTTTTGAATCAACAAGCTAATATATGCAAAATTACTCAATGAACTATACATTATACATTGCATATGCAGAAGATGCTTTCAGCTCATCAGTGTATGAATTAATAATGTGAAGAGGCAATTCAAGGGTGTGTTGGGTGGCATGGAATTTCTGTTGCTAGTTGCTGTTGAGCTGGTTCTGAATCATGGCCACCCATGGATGCTGTATCTGCTCTACAGAGTTTTCAGTGTTGTGAACTTTTTGGATGCAGATCATCAGGCCTGACTCCGGCTAGTGGTTGAGCAGCTTAACTCCCTGTTCCATCCAGACTTTAGCATGAGACTAGAAGATTTCAACTTTAAAATAACAGTACTTGACACATCTTGTATGATTAAAAATGAGTTATGAATGTGTAAACTTGGATAGTTTCCGCTTGGAAAGCTGACATACTATTTACTTAGGAAACTTAATAAGGTATTAAAGAGCACTGGCTTTAGAATCAGGAACCCTGACCTTGAGCACAGGACACAAATTGTGGGAGTTTGATTTTCTCGTGTTTAAAATGATAGTCATCATAGGTCTTCTTCCCTTTCACTTTGCTACTGGAAGGGTCAATAGTAAGTGATGGCTCTTTATTGTCTTTGAGAAACAATGGATAAATTTATCTGAACACTCAACATGAAAGGCAATTATTATTATTAGCATAGCTTAGAAAATAAAATGACTGATCTTCAGAGAGGTAGCTTTCACTCCACAGGGTCTCTTTCTATTATTCTGAAGTTATACAGAGTAAAGTCAAAGTGAGGTTGTAGCCTCCTACTAGAGTCTCTAACAAGAGAGAGGTGATAAGTTACATTTTACTTCACTTCATACATCCATGCAGAGGTTTTAAACAGTGTCTGATATTGATGCCAATGGGAAGTAAAGGGAAGTAACATTTGTCCAGAATCTACTATGTATCACCAAGTGCTAATATATATTTTTAGCTTTTTATTGTAAATTGGGTGAAGGTTTTCAGAGCATATCAGTTTTCTGTTCAACAATCCATACACATTTTGTTTCGTGTCATTGAACGCAATCTCCACAATGCAATATTATTTATCCCACTTCTTTCCTCCCTGTGTTTCCTGTTTCCATTCCTCCTTCTTTCCTAACCCTTCGGGACTGTGCCCCAACTGCCATTCTTATCACTTTATACCTGCACATTATTTCTAGGAACCGATAAAATAGGATTCCTATTTTGCATCCCTGGACATTGAGATACTAAGGTTATGGACTTGGTCCAAGATCACAGTAACAGTTAAAGGATTAGGTCCCAGGGTTGTTTACCGAGTCCACAAATCAAAGAGGAATCAACTCCAAAACAGTCCTGGGAATTGATTGAGCCCTGGTGTAGCACTGTAGTTTAAACACTGGACTGCTAACCATAAGCCTGACAGTTGAAAACAAACAGCCACTCTCAGAAATTCTATACAGAGTCACTATGAGTCAGAACCAACTCTAGGTCACACAACAACAACATGCCCTTTTTAAAAAAGAAAAATGAGGCTCTTACTAGCAGCGCCTTTAAAGCTAACCCCTTATCTTTATGCCTAAGAGCTTATCTGTGGTTAAGCAAATTGTACCCCAGTGGACTGGCTAAGCCAGAGAGGAGAATGACCAGAGCCCTTTCCAATAGAGAGCGATAAAATACTCATTTCCTTAAATGGCACCTCTTGTTAATGATGGACAGACAGACTGGAGAAGCAAGGGTCAGAGATGTTAGGAAGTGTTTGATTATTTGGTAGTGACTTGATGGCTGACACAGAATCTGATTGTGAAACTCAGAATCTGGGAATCCTGAGCTGAAAACAGGTTCTGAAACGAATCTGAGTTTTTTATTTAGTTAAGTAAATTTCGTTTTTTCATTTATAAAAGTCAGTGTGAAAGTTTCAGAGTGAGAGAGACCATGGGCAAGAAGCCTTATCTCTAAGAGCCTCACTATTTTTTGCTTGTTGTTGTTAAGTGCCGTCTAGTCGGTTCCGACCCATAGCGACCCTGTACAGGGTTTCCGAGGGTGTAAATCTTTATGGGAGTAGAAAGCCTCATCTTTCTCCCACAGAGCGGCTGGTAGTTTCGAACTGCTGACCTTAAGGTTCGCAGCCCGATTCGTAATCACTATGCTACCAGAGCTCCTTTTTGCTTGGAAGGTGGAAATAATAAGGTTGGTGGTGACAGGTAAGAAACATACAAACCCCCACTTACAGATCAGTGTCTAATAAATGTTACCAAAACACAGATGCACACACACAGGGTTTCTGAGTGTCTTGGTGCCCAGTAGAGCAAGCTAGCTTGCTTCTCTGAAGAATAAAGAGTGGGACACTAGTTGCAAAGACCATGAAATAGCCTTGCTAGAGAGCTCCTTTAGCCTATTCACTCATTTTATAGATGAGAAAACTGAAGCTCTGAGGGGGAAAGTCATCTTCACAGGTTGACAGGTTAATGGTTTCTTTGGATCCATCTTTAGATGTTATGAGGTTGTATTTAAAATCTGTACTGAAGATAAATACAACTTTCTATAATGAAAGCATTGTAAGTGGTGACTTTAATGAATGAAGATGGAATGCATGGTTGAGAGCTGGTCTTTGTACTAAGATCTCAAATTCATGTACCTGGGCTCCATATTCTGTGACTTAAGATGCACCTTTTTTTTTTTTTTTTTTAAGTTTTTGTTGCGAACTGAGTGATAGTTTACATGGAAGAATATCTGTTTTACACTCATCATTTCACTTCAATGGTTTTAATCTCCTCTGTGCATTACCATTCAACAGTATTTGCTTCTATTCCCTATTTATTTGTTTTTGTTATTGATGTACACAAAAACACTCAGGAATACATAATCATTTAAACA
>NW_006408544.1:24749394-24780809 GCF_000296735.1 Chrysochloris asiatica
TGAGTGATAGTTTACATGGGAGAATATCTGTTTTACACTCATCGTTTCACTTCAATGGTTTTAATCTCCTCTGTGCATCACCATTCAACAGTATTTGCTTCTATTCCCTATTTATTTGTTTTTGTTATTGATGTACACAAAAACACTCAGGAATACATAATCATTTAAACAACCAAAGGGCACACTCTGCAAGCCTGCCTCCTGGCCTCCAACGCACATGAGTCTTTAGCTGCAATCCCTCTCCATGTCCTCAACTCTGCCTCCATCTCTGGTGTTGCTGCTTCTCTGGATAGGGTCCCACATCTCATTTGTGCTCTTCTCCCTTGATGGTCCTAGGGTCTTCTGTTCCTGGACTATAAGATTAACTGCTCCCCACATTTTTGTTACAAAACTTCTACCTTTACAGTTGAAGATGACACTTCTTCTTGGCATTCTAATTTGTACACCAGGCTTAGTTTAGAAGGTGCACTGACATATGACTTTGTTTCAGTCTCACAATGAAATTTAATCTTTTGATTAAAGACATATTATTATCCTATTTTATAACTGGGAAAACTCTGCTTCAGAAAGGGAAATGTCTTGCGTACTATCCCACAACCATACGTAGCTCTCCACCCTCCTTAAGCAGTTCTTTCTAGTATATTGGCTGTCCCCTCTGCACTCGTCCCCCTTGGGCCATAGTGGGAACCCTGCCAACGCCAGCTTCAGTCTGGATTCAGAGGCCTCTTAAATTGAAAAGATCAATTTTATTTTAACAAGTTATCTCTTTTCATGACTAGTTAATACTTCCTTGGGCCTCATATTCAGATACTGTGAGGTTAGACTTTAAAATCTGACAATGAAGACAAAATACAGCATTTCAGAATGGAAACTTTGTAAGCGATGCCTTTAAGCAAAACCTCAAAGTACAACCTTAAACTTGATTAGATGGACTGAGTGGATAAAAATACTTAGATAATTATTTATTGAGTTGCTGGTAGAACTGAAATTATATTTTGGTCAGTTAAAGTTTTATGTATTTGTCAGAAACTATAAATATATTCTATTTTAATTATACGATACTACATGACAAGTGGAGTCCCTAGGTAGCGCACACTGTTAGTACTCTTGGCTGCTAATCAGACGGTTGTAAAGCCCAGTCCACCTAGAGGTGCCTTGGAAGAAATGCCTGGCAATCTGCTTCTAACACAGCCACTGAAAACCCTAGGAAGCCCACTGCTGCTTTGCTACAACAGGGTCGTCCTGAGTTAGCATCGACTCAATGGTAAGTGGTGGCTTATACTACGTGTACTAAGAATAATAATAGTCTAAACAACGAAGCAAATTAAGAAAGTTAAAAGCACATATTACGTTTTTCTTTCTCCTATGATGTTTACATTTCAAGCTAGAATAAGATTCCAATTAGTGAAAAATTAGAAGCTGTCTGATTTGTTTGATGTGCTTCTATGCTCAGGGTAAGAAGAGCTGGGACTCTGCCTTCAAAAGCTCTCCTGGTTTGCATTCTGGCTTCCTATTGTTATACAAGCCCAAGGGACCTAAGCAACTTCTCTGAGCCTCAGTTTCCATGTAAAAATGGGGTTAAAAATTTCAACTTTACAACATTTTTTTGTGAGAATTAAATGAGCTGAAAATGTGTTCAGTATACTGCACATAGTAGACAATGAAGAATATTCATTTATCTTCTCTTCAAAAGGGATGAAACCTTAGCAGTTCTTCCTTCTACTAGTCAGGTAGTATTCCCAAAGTTGACTCCAAATAGCATTTTTGATTTTGCCACTTTGTTTCTCAGCAGTGGTGCTGACTGTTTAAAGGAATTTGATGAGCACATTATTTTGAGAAATGAGAGACCCAATTGTATATGGACAATGCCCCTGCAATATATTTCAGTTTAATAGAATGCTCGATTTTTATGTCTACTTAAAATAGTTACGATCCATTAAAAATTAAAACACTCCTCCCATGTGGCCACTAAACATTTCAACAATAAGGTATGAAAAATTCAAGTAAATTAAAACAAACAACAATAAAAACCCCCAGCCAAAATGATATAAAAACAAAACTGTTAAATTGTAGAGGACCTGGAAGCCAATTCATGCAGAAGTATTTTAGCAAGCCTGGAATGACTAAGCCAGCTCTGTGGACCACTTAAAGAGAGACTCCTTAATTCTTAAGCCCCTTCAGTGCATATGCTGCTAGTGGTATACTGATAAGAGAGTAAGCAATTCTATACCTGATAAATGTTTTCTTCTGTTTCGGGATCACGGATTGGCTCATGTCCAGCCTCAAACACAATGTACTATTACAGGAGCAGCCCCGAGAGGACAGGTCAGAGGTGAAAAAGAAAGAGGAAAACAGCATTTGGAATTCAAGATACAAATCACAATGAGCATTAAAGAAGCAGGCACAAGAGAAAAACACCTTCAAGAAACCACTAGTTGGTTGTAATAACAGAATGTGGCTTGCACTTGTGTGTATAGTTTTTTTTTTTTTTTTTTTATGGAAAAGCCCCAAAGTGCTGCCTGTCAGCCCTTTATCAATGATTACGTGGCCCCTGCAGGTGGCTCTGGAGATAATACCTCTTCTTTCTATAACATTCCATCTCAGCAAGGTCTGAAAGTGCAGGTATCCCTGTCGGAATGAGATCTGTGGGGATGGTTTGGGATGCCCCGTAAAATGTGGGTTACAGCTGACCCTCAAGTGCTCAGAAGTCCTCAACTTACTCACATCCATAAATAGCACCTTACTTTGGACTCTCTATTTTAAATATGGAACATCACATTTTTTATTTGTATGTTTCAGACATTCTAAAGAGCCAGAATAATTCATATAGGGCAACATTCCTTATTCTTTGTGTGCTAGTAATAAGTTAAGGACTGAGCTCAAATTACCAGTGAATTCTCATTCCTCAGGATCCTCAAGCAAGGACCTTTCATTAAGAACATCTTTGAATTTCTTCGCCATATACACTAGAAACATCTTCACCTTCGACTTATCCATATTATTTTACTCTCATCATTACAGTCTCAGCTTTCTGAGGAAAGTAGGCATTTGCTTCATGCATACATAATACACGTAACATGTGTATGTCAGAATTGTATGTTGCAGAAGTTCTTTTGTGAAGTCCACTAAGTCAATTTTTGGCAACTCCTTTTCCCTAGGTATAAGCACAAAGGAAGGAGAGGTCTCCCCTTTCCTTCTTTCTCCATTTCTGCTTGACCAGAGCACACAATTCAGCCTGATACTGGCTTCAGTTCTTAATGCCAGAACAGAGTACACTCTTGTTGGACAGAGCGGCCTCTAGGTTCAAGCTCACCCTTTCCTCCCTCACAACAGCTCCTGTGATAAGAGGGTCAGCCTGGTTAATCGGGTCCAGGGACATCTCTTCCTAGCCTTTCTACAACTTACAAACCATTTCGTGGACTTGTGTTAAAAGGCCGCCCAAATGTCACTTCCTGTCTCCAGCTCTTAACTCGGAGAAGCTTCCTCATTATTCATTCTCTAATGAACTCAGAATATTCAAGAGGCTTTTGAAAACATTCAGCTCTGGGAGCAAAGTTTTACAGATTGTGGAGGGGGCTAGAGGCAGGGGCAAGAAGGGAGAGGCATGTCTCCAAATCCCACGTTATTGGTGCCAGCCAAACTTCTGTTCGTTTTTATGGAAATTCCATCCTGGAGGGGCTGGCAGACCTCACACTCAGAAATGATCTTGATCCCTTTCCAGTGGCTTTTCGAGGTCTGAGACAAAGGGCTGTGCCTCCGGCCTAGCCCATCCTGAACTTAAAACCCGACTTTTCCCAAAATTACCTGGTATACAGGGTCTTCAACATCCTCTTCCAAAATTGTCTATGACAGAGTGAGAGATGGGAGGGTGAAGGGCAGAGGACACAAAGGAAGAGATGTGAGACTGTATTCAGAAATTACAGGAAAGCAGAAAAACCAGCTCTGGGGAGGATAGGCTGGTGGGTCATTAAGGTAGAAAACACATAGAAAAAGGCAAAAACCCTTGCAGTCCCCAGTCCCTTAACACAGATACTTCACCCCTCCGATTCCCACCGCCCCAGTTGCTAACAACAACAAAAGCAATTGTGTTTCTTTAGCCCCCCTCCCCTGAAATTTTCCTCTATTGGATTAAAGACTTCACTTTCTCTAAAATGTCTAGAATCTCAGAGAATAAGAGGTGGTTTCTAATGGCTTGCTTTGGGTACCTGCAATTTACACGGAACCTTTCATCTTTGTGTATTTCGTCTTGGAGGCAGGAGGACAAGCCCTGACTGGCAGTATTCACATCTGTTTATTTTAAGCCCCAATCTTCTCTGGCACTAGGATAAGTTCACAGGTATACCTGGTACACCGCTTGTTCACATTGCTTATCCTTTTGTGCCTTTTTTTCCAATTCTTCTCTTTGCTTCAATTCATAAATGAGTTGAAAGAGATCTCGCAAGTCCAGAATCACAGGTTCAGCCTGAAGTAAAAGGTGGTCAGCACATTAATAAGGCAATGCAGCGACCGATTTTTTTGCTTTTGCCATCTACAACCCGCCACCCTCCGCTTTTCTATTAAACTGAAAACATTCTATCCTTAATTAATTCTACCTTGTTTATATTGGTTTAGCAAATTGTATCTAGGCTAAAGTTCATTTCTTCAACTAATTATATTTGCAAATTCAGAATAATCATAAGCATAAAAGGCATTACTTTTATTTATTAGTAATTTCAAATACAACGAAATTAGGGTAGGCTGTATGCAAAACAGCTATTTGTTTTCTCTTATTTTCTTTTTTAAATGAGGCTATGAACACAAGGAAATTTATTTGTATACTGTGCTCCCACATCCAGCTTAATCAGAAAGGAAAATAATTAGTCATTAGGAAATACCCATTAGACAAAAACAAACTGGATGGGTATGAACATGCTTTCTTGCTCCAAGGCTATTCGTTTTCTAGCATTGATGCATCTCTATTTCATACCATCAGAGTGGGCTTTCAAAGACCAACAGAGTCACCGTGTTGCTCCCGAAAGTGAAAATACACCCCCTTTGGGTAAAAAAATACGTACCGCCTGAGCTGTTTTGATAGCCACAAATCTGTGATTCCCTTCTTTCCCACAAACATATCCAAAAGCCCGGTGGTCTGTGATGTCCTTTGCAATGTAGGAAATTTCGTGAACAGCATGATGATGCTGAAGAGCCTATCAGAGACAAAAGGAAAAGCATATTTTATGGGACTTTCCCTTTGAGCTGTTGATCAATAAGAGATGTGTTTCTGCTACGTGTGAACAAGCCCGAAGGGTTTTGGAAAAGCTGTTTGGTCCAGATGGGAGGAAGGAGCTGTGCCTGCCCTTGAGAAATGGAGTCTCCCCTTCCTGGTCTTAATGCTGTGACCAGAGAGATAAACAGGACTGCTCATACCCGGAGTGACATCTGCAGCAAGGGCTTCATTGCGCTTGCCAGAACCAGATTCAGTAATGTAGGCTTTGCTAGATCTTTCTTCATGGCACAGTCTAGTCTAAATTCTGGCTTGGATTTCCACATATTACATACTCAGGACCTCCACTGGCTATGGTGCCTTCACAACTCCAGGGGGCTATTTACATTCATTGTTGCTGTTGGTGTCAAGTTCCCTAGAGTCCTTGTTCCCACTCATACCGACCCTGTTTCCAAGGGGTGGGTTTCCACAGAGCAGATGGTGGGTTTGAATCTTGCAATTCAAACCAACCTTTCAGTCCAGCGCTCATCCCATTGCGGCTACATCGGGACTCCATTTACATTCATGGTATCATAGATTTGCATAGTTATTATAAAACTTTCTGGAAGATTGTGCTAGAGAGTCTTGAGGAAAGAACACTTTCCCTATTTCGTCCCAAGTCACCATTTGGGCAAGAGATTGTTGTTGTTGTTAAGTGTCTTAGAGTTTCTCCAACCCATTGCGACCCTGTATAGGGTTTCCCAGGAGCAACTGGTGGGTTTGAACCACTGATTTTGCTGTTAGTAGTCCAGTGCTTATCATACAGTGCTACAACAGGACTCCGACTCAAGTCTGGCCACACAAATCTCTGACTTTGAATAGTTTGATTCCTCCTTCTGCATTGCACATTATTTTTTTTATCCATGTGCCCAAATCCTATGGCTCTTTCAAAAGCTATTTAAAGTAGCATCAACTCGGAAACCTTCCCTAAACAAGACTTGCCTTTCCTCTTTCTCTAGAAATAATTCTTTCTTCTTTTGTGTTTCCACAGAACTTTATCAATACTGAAGTACCTGAGGGATTAGTCACACCTAGCTCCATGGGCTTCCTGCTTTCATGGTTCATCTTTCTCTGATATATATGTTATTGTCTGACTCCTTGTCTGTCTTCCCCACCAGATTCTGTTCTTCTTATCTCTATTGTCCTAGCACCATGCCCTGTACTGACTCATTATTGTGGATATCAAATAAATTCTCTTTCCTGCTTTTATAATCTGAGCTTACCATCTGTTAGGTGATGGGCCTCTTCTGGTTATTTCCCTTTATTAAACCTACAGTGACCTAGAGTCCTCATTAAACAGTGCAGTATTCTGAAAAGGTTGAAAAGTGCATCTGGGCTCCAGATGATAGGTTTAAAGTCGTTACACTGAGTGTCGGGAAACTTACAACACAAGTCAATCTCTGATATCTTCCTGGACCTCAGTTTCTTCACATATCAAATGACTCTGCAGAGATCAGATCAATTATCGGACCCAAAACCCTAAATCTATGTTGTTCTTAAGTGCCATTGAGTTAATCCCGACCCATAGTGACCCTGTATAAGGTATCCCAGGAGCAGCTGGTGAGCTTGAATAGCCAACCTTCTGGCTCAAAACAACTTCACAGTTCAACACATTAACACACAGGGCCACACCAGGACTCTTAAATCTATGGGGGTATTAAAAGTAATAAAGTTTTCAACATTTTGAAATACTACATAGAAATTGTATAATTTTCTAGTAAGTGTGGACATTTCATTGGGCATGAAGTTTATCTAACAAGTTTATTTGTAATTATATCAGGTTATTAGTGTTACATTCCTTAGCTCATATTTGAGCAAACTCTTGCATTGACAATTAGTGATGAGTTCAAATAACCCAAACAAGAGAGTGAATGATTATATATATATATATATTTGGTGGATGTCCCCATTACCAAGTTCATTACCAAGTTGCCATTGAGCCAGTTGCAACTCATAGTGACTGCCCCATAGGGTTTCCAAGGTGTGGCACTGTGGGTTAAGGCAACAAACTGCAAAGCCGTTTGAACTGCAAGGTCGGTGGTTCAAGTTCATCAGCTGCTCCTTGGAAACCCTATACAGGGCGCACTATGAATTGGAACGGACTCGACAGTAATCAACAAAACAACAATGCTTTATAGTAGACTGCCACATCTTTCTACCATGGAACTGCTGGTGGGTCCGCTGTCTTTTTGGTTAGTAACAGAGTTCTTAACCACTGAGCAACCAGGGACTAGATATTTTCTAAGCTCTTAGTTTGGCTCCCAAGATCCTTTTAAGTCATTAATACTTTGCACCACACAGCCAGGCTCCCAGGACCATGGGCTCTCATGATGTTCATGGCCTTCATTCTGGATCCCTTGTAACCACCTTCTGAAACATCCACATTCCAGCCTGTTACCGTCATTCCAGGCTTCTGACCTTATAAATAATTTCTATCTGCTTCTTCCCCCTTCCACAATCTGATCAATTTCCTAGGAACGTTGAGTACTCTTGGGTTATCCCTTTGGCTTTTTGACCTGCCTAGGTTGCCCAATACCCACTGGACATGATGCTTGGAGAGTAAAATCATTGCCCTGCCACTTTAGCCCTTCCAGTAGCAAATAAGACAATTGGATAATTCTAATGGATTTTGACCTAAACAAAGTTGAAGGAGAAGGAAGTGTTTGCTAGTAAAATAATCAAGATCCATTTATTCTTGTTTTATTAAGAAGACATATTTAGCTAGCAGAGGAAAATTGCTCAAAGAGTAGTAGCTTTTTCATGGTGCTAATGATGCAAAATTGATGAGATTTATATTCACACAACATGGGGGTATTGATTTATAGGCATTTGTGTGCTTGAATGGTATGCAGCAGGGAAAGTGAGAGACAAAGATGTTCTTCTCTGACTCTCCTGAAAGTATTTCTCTCTCTACATAATGTGAAGAATGTTATCCACGTCTCCAATTAAATCAAAGTTTGACGACAGTGCTTTATTGATTGCCAAGTGGAATATTGCTCTGAAATTAAACTGCGATTAGAAATCTTCCTGGAATTAGATTTGGAGATGATTGTGCAATGGTAAAATACCACCTACCATGCAAGACAGCAGATGGAGATGTTTTCATTTATCTGCAAATCCTCATTAATTTGAAATCAAGAGTTTTTTAACCTGAGCGATACCTAATATTGCCTCCCAAGGTGTAGTTGTGTGTGTATGAAGCACTTAAAGATAGTTGTAATATTATCATTTCCCATAGTTGATTTTATGATGTGTTCAAAAAAGATTGTTCTTGAAGTACGTCATTCATTTGGAGACTAGGAATTGGGGGTGGGGGCGGTGTATATGCTTCCCACTTTTCCAATTTTATGCATGAAGACATAATATACGCACTGCTGTTGAGTCGATGCTAACTCACTGTGGCCCTAAAGGGCAGAGAAGAAGTTCTCCATAGAGTGTGTGAAGCTGTAAATCTTTACGGAAGTAGACTGCTTCATCTTTCTCTCGGGGAGTAGCTGGCGGGTTCGAACCACAGACCTTTGGGTTAGCAGCCCAACACTTCACCCATGATACCATCAAGGCTCCTTAGACATAATATGTTGTTAAGTGCTGTCAAGCTGGTTCTGACCCATAGAAACCCTTTATAGGGTTTCTGAACTTGAACAGCTGACTTTGCGATTTGAATGGCTTTGCAGTCTGGCACCTTAAGATAGTTGGAAATACAAGTACAATTAGAATTCTGTTTAATATCCCAATTGTATGAGTATTATCATATTCCTCTTAGCTATTTCAAGTATCTAACAAATTCTTGTTCACTGAACCTCAAAATGGCTCCATGTCCTATCAGCAGAATCAAATACAGCTGGATCCAGAAGAAAATGTTGCCATGAGATGGTTCAACACTTTTGGGTTTACTGATGAAGAAACTGAGGGCAAGAAAGAGTACTAGCAGAATCAATACTCAACCCTGGCATTGGCAGTCCTATTTGGAATGCTAAAGCACTGAAAAAAAGGGTACACGATGAATCAGACTCAAGGTCTCCTTGCCTTGGACTCTTGGTTCCCTATTCTAACAACAAAATCCTCATCCCCTGACAAGATTGGATGAGTTAAGCAAGAGAAGGGGAGATCTGAATAAGGAGGTAGAACTGAAGTTATCCTGGATTCTGGCAGACCAAAGAGCTCAGAGGGATTGGGTAAAAAGGTCAACCACAGGGATCTCAGAGAAAAAGATTAAGACTACATGACCTGGAATTTGCACTTTCCAGAGCAAAGTCATCTGAAGTACCTATGGAAGCAGTCAAGCCAAGACTAGAGTTGTGGGCACACTTTGGCCACAGGTGATAAGAATGGCTCAAACCAGGAGTGATTCTGTGAGGAGTTTCTGTGGCATCAAGGTTTGTCCTGGGAGCAGTAGAGGAGTAATCGGAGAATCCTGGGTGACATCTACCCAGATGATTAAAGCATAGTTCCTTCTTCAATCTTTATGCAATCTCATAAAACATGCAAAGAAACTAATAGACACAATATAATATAGTTGTTGTTAAGTGCCGTTGAGTCAATTCCTACTCTTAGTGACCTTGTATATAGGGCTTCCAAGGAGCAACTGGTGAGTTTGAACTGCCAAACTTGTGGTTACCAGTCCAGTACTTATTCTACAGTGGCACTCCAGCAATCCACAATGCAATATAATATGTTGCAGTTATTAAGTGCTGTTGAGTTAGTTCTGACTCATAGCGATCCTTTATAGAGTTTCCATGGAGCTGACCTTGCGGTACAGTGCTTATCCTACAGCACCACACCAGGACTCAAATAATACATAATATAACAAACTTTATATTAGTGGTAGGAGTCCTGTAAGACAAGCACTGGAGCACAAGGTAGGTTTCAACCACAAGGTCGATGGTTCAAGCTCAACATTCGCTCCTCAGAAACCCTATATAGGGTCACTGTGAACCGGACTAGCAATAACAGTAACATATTAAAAAGGTGTGTACAGGCTGCCATATAAACACAGAGTAGAAATGGGAAAAGAATACCAGGATAAACTTGACTAAGTCTTGAAGCATAAGTGGGAAATAAAAACTAACATTGAAAAAACCAAACCATTTGCAGTCTCTCTGACTCATGGTAACGCCAAGAATATCAGAGTAGAACTGTGTTCCATGGTTATGTTCTTTCAAAGGAGGATTGCTAAGTCTGCTGAGTAGATTTGAACCACCAACATCTTGATTAGTAGGTAAGAGGTTATTCGTTCATGCCATCCACAGACTCCATCTTAAATGAGAAGTCCCCATCAATAAGGGGGAAAGGGCATACTAGATAGAAATACCTGAGCATGAAAAAGCATCTAGACCAGGTTCTGGGACCAGGGCATTGTGGTGAACATCTGTGCATATGGTTTCTACCCATTTGGGGGAGGTTTGCTTCTGGAGGTTTGCTCCTCAGCACTGGACTGCAAACCTCAAGGTTGGCAGTTCAAACCCACCAGCTGGTCTTCAGAAATGCTATAGAGGGTCACAGTGAGTTGGAACTGACTCGATGGCACTTAACAACAGCTCCTTGAAAGAAAGATTCATGTCTGGGTTTCCTCAGTTTTATCTCCAATTTTTAACAACGCTTCCTGTGCACACTAAGTGCTAAGTTAAACTTGATGAAGGAAGGAAGGAAAGGAGGGAGGGAAGAAGGAAGAAGAAAGGAAGGGTGAACCAGGACATCTGAAGATGTGCACACATAAGGTAGGTGCTCAATAAATGTTCACTGAACGAATGGATCAAGTTAATTCACAACATTTCACATAGATTGGTTCATTCTATGAACATAGGGTTTCTTATCTGATCATCATTAAATCTTTTTCTTAGCATTTGCATGAACCATTTACCAATGCTTAAATGAAGTATCAAATTGTTTGGAGGGTTACTGTCTGACAGAATAAATTACAGAGAAGACTTAATTTGTAGTATGGTTCAATACAGCCAATTAAATACAGTATGGATTAGAAAGTCATCTGCTGTAGACTTTATCATTAGCTTTTTTTTTTTAAAGAATAAATTCTACCCTGTTTAGCCTTCATATTATTATTGTGTGTGAGTATGTGTGTTCATCATGGAATGCGTGTTTTTCTGAGGCAATATTATTCATAGGAAAAATATCTAGCAGGATTTAAATGAGTTAACACCAATAACAAAAAAAAAAAAAAAAAACTCCACACACACATAGAAAACCAACAAAAGAAAACAAAAAAGCACATAAGCAGATAGATCCAGAGTAAAAATAGATACAGGCAAAATTCACTACAAGCAATTACAGTAGTTAAAACCTCACAAGACAAAGGGAGCCCAGGCTCATTATAAAGGCCTTTCTCTTTTCTAACATATTTTTGGATGCGGTTGCTGCATCACAGTGCCAGAGAGGCTGGGAGACAACCTCTGCACCAACCCCCCAAGCACCTCATCATCAAATGCTAACTGGAGCGGGTCAGACTGAATTCTTCCCTGAGTTGGCATCCTAAGATATCATAGATGGCCTGACTCAAGGACAAGACCAAATTTCCAGACAACCTATCTAGTCTCTAGCTAAATATTAGTGTGGTGCCCAGGGAAAGAATATGGATCTAGAGTCAAAGAGAATGCAATTCAATTCTAAGCTCTACTTATTTTTAAACCTAAGAAACCATGTTTAAGCTTTGGACACATCACTGTAACTTCTTGAGCCTTGTTTTCACCTTTTGTATAATAGGAAGAATGACAGGGAGCTTAGAGACCATTGGGAATATTAAAACAAGTAATATAAAACACACCAGATAAAAACAAGATGTCATTTTATCGCTCTCAAATTGAACAATACCAATAATTGCCAGTGTGGACAAAAGTGTAGAGAAACAGAGACTTTCTTGGGCTACTGGTTTGCTCCATGTAAAATGAAGATAATAACAGAACACCTATCATGGTGCTGTAAGGAGCTCTGGTAGCGTAGTGGTTACGAATTGGGCTGCGGACCACAAGGTCAGCAATTCAAAACTACCAGCTGTTCCATGGGAGAAAGAGGAGGTGTTCTGCTCCTGTAAAGATTTATAGCCTTGGAAGCCCTGTGAAGGGTTGCTATGAGTCAGAACAGACTCCACAGCACACAGCCACCATCACGGTGCTGTAATGGGGATTAGTGAGTTCATACATGCAAAGGGGAGACAGTGCTCAGCATTGCTCAGCTCGAAAGAAATGAAGAAAAAACTCAGCCCTCGACTTGCAAGACTGAAGGACTCATGGGCAAAAAATATTGATTCAAAGGTGGAAGCACTCGCTTGCCTATGCCAAAATATTCAGAAGACAGCTACATGGTCAACTGGATGGAAGAGATATATATTGTGCCCATTCCAAAGAAAGGTGATCCACCAGAATCCAGTAATTACCAAACAATACCATTAATATCATATAAGTCAGTCAAATTTTCCTGAGGATAATTCAAAAATGGTTGTTACAGTACATCAAAAGGGAGCCGCCAGAAATTCAAGCCAGACCCACTGCTGATGTTAGATGAATCTCGGCTGAAAGCAGAGAATACCAGAAAGATGTTTACTTGTGGTCTGCTGATGATGCAAAGGCATTGGAATGGGTCGTAACAAACTACAGATAACATTGTGAAGAATGAGAAGCCCAAAACACTTAATTGTGCTCATGAGAAACTTGGACATAGAGGAAGAGGTAGCCATTAGAATAGAACAAGGGGATACTGAATGGTTTACAATCAGGAAAGGTGTGCACCAGGATTGTATCCGTTCACCACATTTATTCAATCATGATGCTGGGCAAATAACTCAAGAAGCTTGACTATATGAAGAAGACCACACCAAAAAGATTAGAGGAAGGCTCATGAACTACCTGTGATATGCAGATGACACAACCTTGTTTGCTGAAAGTGAAGAGGACTTAACGAATTTAGTGATAAAGATCTAAGACTATAGTATGGATTATACTTCATCATAAGAAAACAAAAAAATGATCACAACTGGACCCAACAGACATCATCATGATAATCAGAGAAAAGATCAAAGTTGTCAAGGATTTCATTTGACTTGGATCCACAATCATTGCTCATGGAACCAGCAGTCAAGAAATCAAACATGCTGCCTTGGGCAAATCAGCTGGAAAGATATGTTTGGATGTGTTTACAAACAAAGATGTGACTTTGAGGACTAGGGTAAGGCTGACCCAAGCCATGATATTTTCAATTGCTTCATAAACATGTGAAAGTTGGACAATGAATAAGGAAGACCGAAAAAAGAATTGATACCTTTAAATTGTGGTGTTGGCAAGGACTATTAAAAGTACCAGAAGAATGAGCAAATCTGTCTTGGAAGCAGTGCAGACAGAATGCTCTTTAGAAGCAAGGATGGCAAGACTTTGTCTCACATTCTTTGGACATGTTACCAAGATAGATCAATCCATGGAGAAGGACACCATCCTTGGTAGAGGGAGAGTTTGTGAAATGAGATGATTTGATACAGTGGCTGTAACAATGGACGCAAACATAGCAAGGATTCTGGCAGAGTTCTGTTTTGTTACTGAGTGGACAGCACTTAACAATAACAAAAATGCCTCTGGTTGCGCTCAGCATTTCTTTAATTTTGGTTAAATTTTATAACAAAGCAAGAACTATACAAGATAACTTCTTAATAGCTTTTGAACCATATGTTATAAGCCAGGATTTTGAACAGTTCTATTCCTGACTGAGAATTTGTATTTCCACCCAGATATACAGAATCAGCATCTACATTATGACAAGATCTCCAGGTGATCTGTAGGTATACAAAAGAACCATCTGTGGATCTATAAGAATCTCCTGGGGAATCTTGTTAAAGTGTAGATTCAGATTCAGTCTATCTGGGGTGGAGATGAACATTTAAAGCAGGAGTTAAACTGGAATGAACCTTGGTATAAACACATAGATCTGGAAAGATTAGTGTGAAATCCATGCCTAAAAATAGGGAGATGAACTAGTTAACTAGCTGAGAACATACTAGACCTGTGATTGGTGCTTAAATTTGTCTAACAGGTAAAATGGAGCCAGGTGTGCTTAATCAATTAGCAATCATCAAAGTGACAAGGAAGCAGATTTTGCTCAGTGGAAGCCAAAACTGCCTTAAACAGGGGAACTGTTTTTAGTGTGAGGCACTAGTGTTTTAACACTGGGGTTCAATAAGAATTCTATTTCCCAGGATCAAGGATGAGGGAACAGCAGAATCACAGTTGTAATAGGTTGGACCAGCTGTCTTCTCTCATTCAAAGTACATCCATTTAAAAAAGCTCTTCGGTACCAGGGTACCCTAGAACCTGGAGAGACTGGGATGAGTAAGATGTGATTCCAGTTATCAACAACCTGAGAATGTATGTGTGTGGGGGAGGGCAGGGACGTGAGAGAGGCTCCTTTTCTGCTATATATTCAGTATTCAAAGTAGTTTGTACTTTGTGTGGCTCTGACTCCATTTCCAAAAGACATGCTGTAGTGTGACAAAACATTTGAATCTCAACACTGTGACAATGGGCTAGTCATTTGATCTTATTGAGCCCCAGTTTCTTCCACTGTAAAACAGGAATGATCACTTCCTTACAGGGGTATGCAAAGTGTCTAAGTGTGTATCTGTTATATGATATGCTATGCCTCTTTAGTTCTCTCCACAACAAACAGTGTCTCAGTCAAATGGCAAGGCAGTAGATTTCACTCAGTGGAAGGAAGCAAAACTGCCTTAAACAGATTTTTACTTTATACAATATTCAACCTTATCAAGTAGGGTTTCCTCAGGGTGGCGACTTCTTTGGAGCTGACAGGATATCAGTCTCAGAGAGGTAAAGAGGTAATGGAGAATCTACTAGGGAATCAAGTTACCAGGAAATACAAATCATCTGAGCATAAGGGAGAATCTCCAACTTCATGATGCCATCTAAGAACCTGCATTCTTCTGTCACCCAGAAAATCTAACCCTGTAGTTCTCAGTGATAATAGTCAGTAAATTCCTCTTGTTGTTTAAGACTGTTTGAGATGAGTTTTATAACACTTGCAACTCAGAGACTCTGAGCAGTAAGAATCATCCCGATCTGTATATTGTTGTTGTCGTTGAGTCGGTTCTGACCCATAGTGACCCTGTGTAGGGTTTCCAAGGAGCAGCTGATGAGCTTGAAACACTGACCTTGCAGTTCAAACTGACTTTGCAGTCTGATGCATTAGCCCACAGCACCACACCAGGACTCTTGCAGCTGGGTTTGTGGTTAGCAGTCCAGTGCTTATCCTACAGTGCCATACCAGGAATCCAGCCATCAATCTTAGACAAAGAAAATACCTCAGAAGTAAGTGACTTGGCTGGGGTCACAGAGTCAGCCTGGACTTGGCTTTTAGGAAGTCTCACTGACGCTAAAGTCTCTGTCTGGTTGATTGTTAGTTATAATCAATATTGTAATTCAAATTGGGCTGCTAACCTCAAGGTCAGCAGTTGGAAACTACCAGCTGTTCTGCGGGAGAAAGATGAGGCGTTCTGCTTCCATAAAGATGTACAACCTTGGAAGCCCTGTACAGGGTCACTATGAGTCGGAACCAACTCCACAGCACACCACCACCATTAGAATAAATCAAGAACATAAACATATTGTTATTAGGATTGGCGCTGTGGGTTAATGTGCAGACTGCAAAGCCATTTGAACTGCAAGGTTGGTGTTTCAAGCTCACCAGTCACTCCTTGAAAATCCTATACAGGGTCGCTATGGGTCGGAACCGACTCAATGGCACTTAACAACAACAACAGCATTGTTATTAGGAAGAAGCCAGGTAATAAGAGAAAGAGAAAAGAGATACAAATATGAAAGTTAAGAAATAATCCTGTACTGTTAAATCTGAGTTGCAAATATCAATCTGAACTCCTGGTTTAAAAATAAATAAATAATAATTTCCTATCTCTGCTTACACATGAGGCCTAGAAGCAATGAAGCCTCCATAGTAATGAGCACATCTAATGTAACCATTTATTTTCTAGCTATCTGTACATCGATCTGTTCACCTATTAACTCGTTGAGAGAGAAAGAGAGAAAAAGCAAAGAAGGCAAAAGATTAAAAATTTTAAATTATCCTTTGAAATTTGCTGTGTTTGAATATTACATGTTAAGACATTTTAGGGGAAAAAAAAATTAAATCTTAGCATGCTCCTTTTTCTTACTTTCCCTGAGAAATGGAGGAACCAAGGCACTGAACCTTTTTCAAAGACAATAACTAGGCTGCAGGCCAAAGGACTTGACTAAGTCTATCTCAAACAACCGCTGACTCTAAACATTCAGGAGGTCGATTAAGAAGACACGTGTGCCTAAGAGTCAGAGCTGCCAATTTCCTTTGAAATGATATGTGATATGAAAACCTCTGGCTACTTTATTCTCTTCACAACATTTAGTTCCCGTCACAACAAACAGGTTAAAGACTTTCAGTCAAACGACAAGGAAGTAGATGACATTTGTTGTTGTTGTTGTTAAGTGACGTTGAGTCAGTTCCGACCCATAGCGACCCTGTACAGGGTTTCCAAGGGTGTAAATCTTTACAGGAGTAGAAAGCCTCATCTTTCTCCCACGGAGCAGCTGGTAGTTTCAAACCGCTGACCTTAAGGTTCGCAGGCTGATTCGTAACCACTACGCTACCAGAGCTTACATTTAGTGGAAGCAAAACTGCCTTAAACAGATTTTAACATTACATAATACTCAACCACACCAAGGAGGGTTCCCTCAGGGTGGGGACTTCTTTGGAGCTGACAGGATCTCAGTCTCAGAGAGGTGACGAGGACTGACTAGTAACTTATAACAAGGTTGCCGTCAGACCTCATGTAACCTCTGTTCAATTGGAGACAATTCTGAATTAAACTTTCATGCTGTTGTGAAGTGTCATGGAGCCAGCTCCAATGCACAGGAACCCTGTATAGGATTTCCAAGGAGAAGTTGGTGGGTTTGAACCACCAACCTTGTGGTTAGCAGACCAGTATTTGTATTTGAATGGTCCGCATTTTCCGTCTCCTAAAATTCTTACTTTTATTTCTGTTTCTTTCTGCATGAGGAATCTTAATAACCATTGTAGGTATTTAGTAATGTAACCAATGATTTCAACATTTCAGTTTATGGTTTAAAATTATTGTAGCAAGTAGTTAAATGAGTGTGGATGAATAGAAATGAAACAGCATATTTTGCCACAAGTCACTGCAAATACGAAGCCATTATATTTAATGGAAAATTACTTTTTGTGTTGTTAACCAGTTAAAAATTAACCTCTGCCTTGGTCACAGCGAAGTGTTGTAGGCTACACAAAAACTTAGGAAAAAGTGAACTAAAAGGAAGCCTCTGGAGTTGAGGACCCCAAATCAGAAGACCAGACAACAGGCTGTTGATGCAAGAGGATGCAGGAGCTGGTTAATTAGGTCAGATGAGAAGCCAGAA
Source organism: Chrysochloris asiatica (assembly GCF_000296735.1). NCBI lineage: Eukaryota > Metazoa > Chordata > Mammalia > Afrosoricida > Chrysochloridae > Chrysochloris > Chrysochloris asiatica. The sequence continues at coordinate 24,767,071 of NW_006408544.1, forward strand.
GTCAGAATGAACTGGAGGTCTGATGTGGTCAGAGTGACTGAGGGCTGCTATAACCCATAGGCATCCAGGTAGGTTATGAGTTGGGCTGCTAACCACAGGTCAATAGTGCGAATAAGAAAGCTGCTCCATGGGTAATCCACTCATCTGTCAGTTTGTCGTACTGACAAGTTTGTCGTACTGTGGAGGCTTGTGAGTTGCTGTGATTCTGGAAGCTATGCCACAGGTATTTTAAATACCAGCACGGTCACCCATGGTGGACAGGTTTCAGCTGTGCTTCCAGATGAAGAAAGACTAGAAGAAGGAAAGATGAACTACTTCCGAATATTTAGTGAGTGAACATTTTATGAATAACAGTGGACCACTGGTAACACCAGAATACTGAATGTTGAAACATGATGATGAACACAAGAACATTGTTAGATACAGTGCCAGAAATGAGCCCCTCAGGTCAGAAGGCACGCAAAATACGACTAGGGAAGAGCTGACTCCTCAAAGGATAGTTGACCGTGATGCCACGAATGGAGTAAAGCCTTAGGGACCTTCATTTGTTGATGGGAAACAACTCAAAAGCAGTTATAAACATCCATTAATAACTGGAACACGGAATGTAGAAAGTATGAATCTAGGGAAATTGGGAGTTACAAAAAAATGAAATAGAACACATTAACATTGACATCCTAGGCCTTACTGAACTGAAATGGACTACAATTGGCCGTTTTGAATGTGACAATCACATGATTTACTATGCTGGAAATGACAAATGAGGATGAATGGCATCATGTTCATCATCAAAAAGAACACATCAATATCTGTCTTGAAGTAAAATGCTGTCTGTGACAGAATAATATCCATATGCCTACATATTCATATTTATATACCAACTACTAAAATCAGTGATGATGAAATTGAGGAATTCGACCAACTTCTTCAGTCTGGAATTGATCTAACATACAATCAAGATGTACAGATAATTACTAGTAACTGGAACACAAAGGTTGGAAACAAAGAGGAAGGCTCAGTAGTGGGAAAATACTGCCTTGGTGATAGAAATGATACTGGCGATTGCATGATACGATTTTGTAAGATCAATGACTTCCTCACTGCAAATATCTTTTTTAAACAACATAACAAGTCTATACACATGGACTTCACTAGATTGAATACACAGAGATAAAATTGATTACATCTGTGGAAAGAGATGGTAGAAAAGCTCCATATCATCAGCTAAAACAAGGCCAGTGACAGACTATGGAACAGACCATCAATTGCTTATATGCAAGTTCTGGCTGAAGCTAAAGAAAATTAAAACAAGTCTACAAGAGGCAAAATATGACCTTGAACATATCCCACCAAAATTTAGAGATCATCTGAAGAATAGCTTTGATGCATTAGACACTAAAGAACGAAGACCAGAAGAGTTGTGGGACAACATCAAGAACATCATACAGGAAGAAAGCAAAAGGTCACTAGGCAGACAAGATATAAGGTAAAGGCAAAAATAGATGTGAAAAGAGACTCTGAAACTTGCTCTCTAATGTAGAAATACTAAAGCAAATGGAAGGAATGAGGAGGCAAAAGAGGTGACTAGAACTTTCAAAAAAGGTAGCTTGAGAACACAAAGTCACATATAACAAAACGTGCAAAGACCTGGAGTTCGAAAACCAAAAGAGAAGAACATGCTCAGCATTTCTCAAGCTGAGGGAACTGAATAAAAACATTCAAGATTTGACTTTAACTACTGAAGGATTCTATGGGCAAAATATTTAATGATGCAGAAAGCATCAAAAGAAGCTAGAGGAAATACACAGAGTCACTGTATCAGAAAGAGATGGTTGATGTTCTACCATTTGAAGAGGTAGCATAAGATCAAGAGCCAATGATATTGAAGGAAGAAGTCCAAGGTGCACTGAAAGTATTGACAAAGTATAAGGCACCAGAAATTGATGGAATAAAAGTTGAAATCTTTCAAGAAAATTTGGGCGGCACTGGAGGCTCTCACTCATCTATGCCAAGAAATTTGGAAGACAACTACCTGGCTACCTGACTGGAAGAGATTCATATTTGTGTCCATTCCAAAGAGAGGCGACGCAATGGAATGTGGAAATTATTGGACAACATCATTAATATCCCAAGTTAACACAATTTTGCTAAAGATAATTCAAAAACAGATGCAGCCATACACTGTCAGAGAACTTCTAGAGGTTCAAGCCATATTCAGAAGAGGACGTGGAATGAGGGCTATCTTTACTGACATCAGATGGTTCTTGACTGAAAGCAGAGAATACCAGAAAGATGTGCTTTAATGACTATTCAAAGACTTTTAATTGTGTGACTCATGACAAGCTGTGGACAGCACTGCAGAGAATGAGTATTCTGGAACACTTAATTTTCCTCCTGAAGAACCTGTGCATAGACCAAGAGGCAGTCATTTAAACAGAACAAGGGAACACTGAATGGTTTAAAGTTAGGAAAGGTGTGTGCCAGGGATGTATTCTCTCACCATAATTTTTCAATCTGTAAAATGAGCAAATAATCCGACAAGCTGGATTTTATGAAGAAATACATGGCATAAGGGTAGGAGGAAGATTCACTAACAATCTATAATATGCAGATGATACAATCTTACTTATTGAAAGTGAAGAGGACTTAAAATACTGATGAAGATCAGAGACTACAGCCTTAGGTATGGGTTGCACCTCAATGTAAATAAAACAAAAATCCTCACCACTGGGCCAATAAATGACATCCACATAAATGGAAAAGAGATTGAAATTGTCAAATAATTCATTTTTCTCAGACCAACCATTAACATTCATGGAGGCACCAGTCAAGAAATTAAATGCTGTATTGCACTGGGCAAATCCTCTGCACAAGGCCTTTTTAAAGTGTTGTTAATTGGAGGACTGAGGTGTACCTTACCCAAGCCATGGTATTTTTAATAATCTCATATACATGTGAAAGTTGGACCATGGATAAGGAAGACTGTAGATTTGTGCATTTGAGTTATGGTTTTGGAGGAGAATATTGAAAGTACCATGGGCTGCCAAAAGAACTAACAGATCTGTGTTAGAAGAAGTGCAGCCAGAGTGCTCCTTGGAGGCCAGGATGGTCAGACTTCATCTCTCAGACTTTGGACACATTGTCAAGAGGGACCAGTCCTTGCAAAAAGACATCATGCTTGGTAAAATGAAGGGTCGGAGAAAAAGAGGAAGCCCTCTGTGAGATGGACTGGCACAGTGACAGCAGCAATGGGCTCAGGAGTAGCCATGATTGTGAAGTTAGCCCAGGACCAGGCAGAGTTTCGTTCATAGTGTTTTGTGCATAGAGTCGCAATGAGTTGGTACCGACTTAATGGCACCTAAGAAGAACAAAAGGAAGACAGTGGACAGGTGACCAGAGTAAGGGACAAGGCTGGGATTCTAGGTCCTGATGTCTTCATTTGTAAAATAAGATGAAGAGGAGGAGGCTGTGGGGTGACAGTGTTGGTGGTAGATCTACTTGACTGAGACACTGAGATGCTTTGTATGGATACACGTCAGCATCTCTAACATTTGTGGGACCTGGACAAATTACCTAGCTTTTGTCAATTTTCTCATCTAGAACTTCATTATGGAGCTTTGGTGGCACACGTAGTTAAGTGCTCGGTTCGAATGGTTGGCAGTTCAAACCCACAGAGCAGGTCCTTGGGAGGATGACCTGGTGATATTCTGCCATAAAGATTAGAACCAAGAAAGCCCTATAAGGCACTTCTCCTCTGCCACCAGGGGTCATATATGAATTGAAACTGACTGAAAACATCTAACAACAACATCGCTTCATTAGATTGGGGTGAGAATGAAATACCATCATGCTTATAAATGTCTTAGTATTCTGCCTGACACCATGGTGCAGAATAGATGATAGTTCCTCTCCAGCTCAAAGACTCTCTTATCTAAGTTGCTTGTCATTTTCTGTTTGATCTCCCAATCTTTTTGTTTAAGGATTTTGATAAGAGAATGCAGTGGAGTGACAAGGATGAAAGGAAACTGACAAAAAAGTAAAGCTTAGGTTTCCTGTCCCAGCCTGGATCCTTGAATGGGACTCAATTTTCCCATCTGCCAAATGAGGGGGCAGGACTAGACCCCTCCGGTTTTGCTCTTCTTTTCAATGCACGATAGCAAACCCTTTAGTTTTCCTATTACTGCCAGACCTTTCTACTTAAATCAGAAGCTCTGAGTGTAATGCAGTGCCTTGCAATTTATAGCTGCGTCCATCCAATTATTTCCCATTTAATGCTGTGCAGCATTTCCCCAAATACTCCGCCAAACCACCAAAGTGGTAGGCTGAGCTCCCTGAGTACAAGGATCAATTGTTTCTCTTACACTAATTGGCCCCATGATTTGTTAGGCTGCTGCCTTGGAAAATGAACTGTCAGTAAAAGAAATTAGCACAACGTTGCCCCTTCTTTGAAAATGCACCTAGCACCATCCTACAGAAAACTCCTTCAACTCACCTCAGGGTTTCAGAGGGCAAAACTGACATGGATTAATATAGTCTAACTCTCAGGTCTATCATTTCCCTCTTAGGGATGAGAAAACAAAAGCTTAGAAGGGTTAAGCAACTTGTTCAATCAATGGTGAAGTTCAGAGCCAGGGTTTAAATGTATTTTGATACCAAATTTTATACCCATTTTACAACACTACGTTGCTTTCAAAAAGATAGTAATGATCAGATGCTGCCTCAGCAATCTGTCCTCTTCTCCCTCTTGTTTCTTCTTCCTGGCATGTATTTTCATCCCTGTGCCAGGCTCAGAGGCAGCCAGTGAAGGTGGTTATACAGCAGCCTGGCTTAGTCCCTAAGTGCTTTCTATATCAAATACCACCAGCTGCTGGCCCAGCTGACTTGCCACCATCATTCAATTCTAGTGATGTTTCCCCTGATCCAGAGGCACTGTACTAGGTGCTGAGGACACAGTGATGAAGATAATGTGGTCCTTATCCTTGGGGAGCTCACAGTCTATGGGGGTGGAGCAGAGAGCTTAGGTGCCTTTACTAAAGGTTAGTAAAGAAACCCATTCATTTTCTTCAGAATGCAAGCCACCACCTATAATTACACCTTCATGTCTATGACTCCCTGGTTAATATCTCTGTCTCTTTCATTAGATTGCAAAGACCAGGAAAGCAGAGTTCGTGGCAGTTTCTAACTCAGCAATGCACCTAGAATAACACCTGACATTTATTGTATGCTCAGTAATGACTGGTTGAATGAACAATGGTGCTCATGCAACCATAAAGGTAAGCACAGGATAAGGATGGGGATTTGAATGATCTAGATTGGTAAGAATTAACAAGATAAAACTTCCTGACTTTTGGGATGAAGGAGATCAAGTTGTTCCACCCAGTGAGATAACAAAGAGATGCGGAGCTGTAAAGTAGTATGGTATGTCCAGGGAACTGCCTGTAATTGGGGATTATTAAACTACCAAATGCTAGGCAGGAAGTGGCCATCTCTGGAAGTTAAAAGGTAAGCTGGGCCAGAGAATGTAGGATTCTGAAGGCTTGGTGAAAACAAAAACTGGAGTAGTACACACTGGCAGTTCCTTTCAAGTTAATTCTGCTGCTAATATTAACTGCAGTTCAACTTTCTACCATGCTGCAAATGGAATCCTTCTTCAGACTTGATCGCTGTGAGTTGAGCATCTTCCTCCCAATTTGCGATGAGTGTCACTTCCTGGTCTCAAACTACCATGGTGGTGTGCCAATGGGATGCTTAGCTGGAAAGTCAGGGTGAGTCAGGGATGGCCTTGCAAAACGATTGTGAGCTGAAGATGAATCCTGTCTCCTTATAATTCCGTACTGCCCACTCACAATCCCTGACCCACAGAAATCCATTCAAAGCTCTCTGGTAATGCGTGTCTTCAGAAAAAAATCTGAATGAACTCTCTTAATGAGCTGGAAACAGCAATTTTGAGAGACAACTGGGTAAGTTTTCTACCTCTTAGTGTAGGGTGCTGCAGGATAAGCACTGGAATTCTAACTGTATGCTCAGCAGTTCAAACCCACCAGACACTCTCAGAAAGCATATGCAGGGTTGTTAGGCGTGAGAAGCGACTTGACGATACACACAACAACAACAAAGCATAAGGCTTTATGTTATAGGCTCATGGTCAATGTGAAATGACAAATTCTAAAAGTAAGCATGGATTTGCAGTGTCAGATGGATCGGGATTGTTCTTTGGATCTGCCACTTTCTTCTCCATTGCACGACTACACTGTCTATTGGTGTGTCCATTTGTAAAATGGAGAAGATGCTGACAATTGTTGTCTTAGGTCACAGAATGATTACATGAGACAACCGATATCAAGAACTTGGGAAATTAGCACATGCTTGGCAGACATCAGCGACTGAGAGGAGGTTGAGACAGAACACCAGGCACAGAGCTACGCCTACTGGATTGTTTACCTCTTGTCCTTTAAGAAAACCTTCACTGAAGGCCTGGCTGAATGCCATAGAGGCACTAAACCAAAACTAGGAATTTGTTGCTGTCAAGTTAATCCCAACTCATAGTGGTCCTGAAGGATACAGCAGAACTACCCTATAGGGCATTCAAGGAGCAGTTGGTGGACCCAAACCAACATTTTAGTTAGCAGCTGAGCTTTTTTTTTTTTTAAGTTTTTATTGTGAATTATGTGATAGTTTACATGGGAGAACATTAACTTTACATTCATCCTATCGTATTTTGTTTCATTGCCATCGTTACAAATCCCTCCATGCCTCATCAAACATCCAAAGGGTAAACCCTGCAAGCTTACCCCCCACCTCATCCCGGTCGTCAGCACACATCCCATCTCCCTCTCTGGGTCTAGAGTCCCCAGCCATTCCCTCTCTCCACATCAGCCTCTCTGCCTCCATTTCTGCTGTCACTGCTCTCTGGGTAGGGTTCCACACTCTGTTCTTCTCCCTTGATGGTTCCAGGGACCAGGGACCTCTGCTCCTGGACAGCAAAGTCAATCACTCCTCTCCTTTTGTTACAAAACATCTACCTTTACATTAGCAGTCAAGCTCTTAACCACTGATGCACCAGGGTTTCTTCACAGGAGCACACATGAGCATTCAGACACAGCGCCCACAAGCATCCAGACGCAGGACCTGTCCTCCAGGAGCACATGGTCTGTAGAAGACAGGTGCACAGACAACTGCATAGCATGTGATGAGTTCTCCCACAGAGGAGAAAGCTGAGGTGGGGGTGAGGTAGCACCTAATCTGGCAGGCTATTTGGAAGAAGGGGCATTAGGATGGATCCACAGAAAATAAGGAGTTAGCAAAGTAGAAATGGGGATGGAGGAAAGACACTCCCAGGCATAGGTGTCAGCACTTGCAAATAGCAGTGAAGAGTAATGTGGCTCTGGGTATTTCTGAGGGTTACAGGGTGGGCATTCAGGGGTTGCCACTGTGAGACAATCTGTATGCACTCTGAAGAGTTACTTCCAATAAAGATGTAAAGATGAGGTCTTCCAGGGCCTGAGTGGGGGTCCTGCATGGTATCCTGAGGGCTAGGCACTGGCGTTCCTGCCATTTCCTTCTTCAGCTGGGTTAGCTGTCCCTCCTCTGTGCTCCCAGAGCCTCTTTGATTTTCTGTCACTCAGAACACTTGAGATTCTAATTTGCAGCAATCTATGATGGAATCCTGATGTGCTGTAGAATAAACACTGGACTGTGAACCACAAGGTTGGCAGTTCAAACCCACCAGTCAATCCTCAGAAACCCTAGACAGGGTAACTATGAATCAGAACCAACTCAACAGCAAATGAACAGCAACAATGATGGAGTCCTGGTGTGGCATTGCATATAAGCACTGGATTGCTAACTACAAGACTGGCAGTTCAAACCCACCAGCTGCTCCTTGGAAACCCTAGACAGGGTCATGATGAGTGGGAAATGACTCAACGGCACTTAACAAAACCGCCACCAGTGATGGCACTTAACAGAAACAGCTCCACCAATGATGTATACAGTTATCCCTGGATGGTACAGACGGATAAATACAAGGCAACTAGCTGAAAGGTTGGTAGTTCAAACCCACACAGAGGCACCAAGGAAGAAAGGCCTGGTAATCTACTTCCAAAAAATCAGCCATTGAAGACTCTATGGAGCACAGTTCTACCCTAACACACAAGGGTTCACCATGAGTCACAATCAACTTTATGGAAACTTTTTGTTTTTTTAAATATTATGTATACCCTGAAACCAAGCCCAGTGCTGTAGAGTCAATTCCAACCCACAGCGACCCTGTAGGACATAGTAGAACTAATCTATACAGTTTCTGAGACTGTAAATCTTTATGGAATCAGACAGCCTCATCATTTTCCCATGGAGTGGCTGATGGGTTTGAACTGCCAATCTTGTGGTTAGCAGCCCAATGCCTAACCTATGGCACCACGAGGGCTATGCACAATATGTTGGCGTTGTTAAGTGCTGTGTAGTCAGTTCCAACTCATAATGACCCAGAATAGGGTTTCCAAGGAGGATCTGGTGGGTTTGAACCACCAACCTGTGGTTAGCAGTCCAGTGCTAATCCTACAGTGCTACCCAGACGGTGAGACCAAGGACTTGGGCTAAGTGCTTTATGTGTGTTATCTCATTGATTTTGACCCTGGAATTGAAGGAAGTCTGCTAGGGATGAAGGCCAGGGCTGGTTTGCCACCATAGGTAGGAACATAGGCTCAGAAGCTAAAGTCTGGCCTCTCTACTTATAAGCAGTGTTCACAAGGGGAAGATACTCACCCTTCCTGCAACTTAGTTTCCTGTCTAATGGAACTTATGAGAGTTACATAAATGGACACATGTGACATGCTTAGCATAGTACCCAGAAATGCTTAATCAATGTGATACTGTGATTTCAAAATCATTTAGAGCATATCCCATGAGGGACTACCATCTATGTTTATGCAAAATGTATTCATTCACCTAACATATAGCCTGGTACATATACATATATATATGTGTGTGTGTGTGTGTGTCTGTGTGTGTGTGTGTGTGTGTGTGTGTGTGGCACAGTGGTTAAAATTCCCAGCTACAAACTGCAAGGTCAGCAATTCAAACCTACTAGTAGTTCTACACTAGAAAGATTGATGATTTGCTTCTATAAAGAGTTCTAGCCTTGGGAACTCTCCCTATGGGGCAGTTCTACTCTGTCCTATGTGGCTGCTATGAATTGAAATTGACTTGATGGCAGTGGATTTGGGGACATATACATGTATGCATTATGTATACAATATATACATATTTGCATATATGGAATACTGGTTTGGTGCTGTAGGATAAACCATCAACCACTCCTCAGAAATCCTATACAAGGTTGCTATGAGTCAGAACCGACTCAGTGGTACTTAACAACAGCAACAACATATGCGTTTATATATGTATATTACACATATAAACGCTTATTGTGTTCTGTTGCTCCTCCATACTTTCAGTCCCGCTCTAGAGCTGTCCAGTGATTGCTGGTTTGTTTATGCATAGGATCGTTTATGTCACCCTTGGGCTCCCATACACACAGTGTGCAGCTGTACGTTCTAGAACATGAGGGAGCTGAGGTGAGTGAGTACTCAGTGCACACAGCAGACATCCAGAGTGGGGTCCAGGAGCAGTCATGGTCAGAACAAACCTTTGCAGCTCTGGGCTCAACTGAGGAGCAGCAAAACTTGGCTTGAGACAGCTTCATCTCATTCTTCTTTGTATATCCAAATAGAATGAAGGGACAAAGTGATAGGAATTGTCACATCTTGAAATGAATAACAGGATGTCTTCAGAGTGAGGCATAGAAAAGAAACATGCTAAAAATATAGCCAGCTCCAAGAGCATCTGGGAAACAGAAGGATTACGTGCAGCTAAACAAAACCCCCTACTTCTCTTACCAGTTGCACCTGCAAGCAGGTAAGCAAAAGGATGGAAATGCAGGGTGTTTATTCTGAATGCCCTCTCCCCATCTCAAGGAATGAATTCCGAAAAGTAGGCATCTAACAATTTCCTATCATTTGGATATAATGGGAAACATCAAGGGGCTCAGTCAGTGGGGGTGGGGGAACAGATATTCTTGAAGTATCTCCTAAGTATTTTTCTAATAGAATCTGATTCCATTCTCACTACAACCAAATGAGCTAGGTTGATTTGGCAGAGGAGCACATGGAGGCTCAAATAGGTGAAGCTGCAGACTTACATTCAAATCCCATTTCTATCCCCTATGACCAATTTCACAATCCAAGAGCAAGTCGATATACTGCCTTTCCCGCAATTTCCTTGTTAAATGTCTTCAACCATAAGTATGTCTCTTAAAATACTGGTGAACTAGAGATGGAGGCAGAGATGAGGGCACGGAGAGATAGAGTAGCTGAAGACTCTAGACTCGTGAAAAAAGTTGTGTGCTGACAGCCAGAAGGCAGGCTTGCAGAATGTGTCCTTTGATTGTTTAAATGATTATTCTTAAGTATTTTTGTGTATACCCCCATCCCCCCCAAAACAAACAAACAGAGGGAATAGAAACAAATAATGTTCAATGATGATACATGAAGGAGATTGTAATCATTGCAATGAAAAGATGAGTGTAAAACTGATGTTCTCCCATGGAAACTATCATCCAATTCATAATAAAATCTTACATTACAAAAAGTATCCATGATCTATGTTTCTATCCATCCATCCACCCATCCATATCTACCCATCTATTACTTCATTGATCAAAAATTTCCCCATAACTCTTTTGGGTATACCACATGGGCAAGAGGCTCCTTATTGTGTCACTTAAAGCACTTTGGTATCCACTTCATACTTACAGATGCAAAGACATTATGTAAAACCTGCTGCCATAGAGTTAATTTCATTCCATAGCGATTTCCAAGAGTGTCAATCTTTATGGAAGGAGACAGCATTAGCACTCTCAGATTCACTTGTGGATTGGAACCACAACCCTTGTGTCTTTCATTAAATCATGATGAACTCCATGACAAAAACCAGAAAATTACTTTTCTAGGAAAGGCTAAGTAATCTGCCTGAAGTATCTGAAATCAGCACCCGGTAGGATGTTGGATCCCTAAGTCCAAGCTCCTTCGACATCATCTTGATAAAAGTAGTAAGGACAGAGGTTAAGACACTAGACAGATGTGTAAATTCAAGTCCTGGCTCTGTGGTTATGTGACCTTGGAAAGTGAGTATTCTCTCCATGCCTCAGTTTTCCCATCTGAAGAATGAGAACAACAATAGTTACTACTTCATGGAGTTGTAATGATTATAGACTATAATATTCAATATACTTAAAAAAGCACCTGGTAACAAAGAAAAATATGGCATCAGGATTGGAGGAAGACTCATTAACAACCTGAGATATGCAGATGATACAACCTTGTTTGCTGAAAGTGAATAGGACTTAAATACTTACTGATGAAGATCAAAGAGCATAGCCTTCACTATTGCATCTCAATGTAAAGAAAACAAAAATCCTCACCACTGGACCAATAAACAACATTGTTAGTAATGGAGAAAAGATTGAAGTTGTCAAGGACTTCATTCTTCTTGGATCAATGGAAGCAGCAGTAGAGAAATCAAACGACATATTGCATTAGGAAAATTTGCCGCACAAGACCTTTTTGAAGTGTTGAAAAGCAAATATTTCAGCTTGAGGACTAAGGTGCACCTGACCCAAGCCATGGTATTTTCAATAACATCATATGCATGTAAAAGCTGGACAGTGAGTAAGGAAGACCATAGAAGAATTGATGCTTTTGAGTCATAATGTTGGACGAGAATATTGAAAGTTCCATAGGCTGCCAAAAGAACCCACAGATCTGTGTTGGAAGAAGTGCAGCCAGAGTGCTCCTTGGAGGCCAGGATGGCCAAACTTCATCTCTCATCCTTCAGACATATTATCAGGAGGGACCAGACACTAGAGAAGGATATCAAGGTGCAGGGTCAGAGAAAAAGAGGAAGACCCCCAATGAGATGAACTGGCAAAGTTGCAGCATCAGTGGGCTCAAGCGTGGCAACAATTGTGAGTTTGGCCCAGGAGCGAGCAGTGTTTTCTTCTGTTGTACATAGGGGTCACTATGAGTCAATACTGACTCGATGGCACCTAACAATAACAATTATTAAATAAAGTTAGGCTTTTGTTTATGTTTGGCTATGCATCCTATCCTTAAGCAATACGGCTTTGTTCAGTTGAGAGGAATCTGTAGCAGGCCAACCACCACCAAGGCGGGAAGTGTCAGAGTTAATACTTAAACCTGGATCTGCCTGTCTGATTCTTTAGGATGTATCTAGGACTCTTTTTCTCTTCCTCTGGGACATGACATTAGATGCAACAGGTACAGGTTGGAACGTTAGATATAGTAATATTACAAAAAGTGAAGAGGACTTGACGCACTTACTGATGAACATCAAATATTATAGCCTTCATTATGGGTACCACGCCAACAAGAAAATAAAAATCCTTACAACTGAATCAGTAAGCAACGTCATGATAGAGAAACTATTGAAGTTGTCAAGAATTCCATTTTAAACGGATCCACAATCAATGCCCATGGAATCAGCAGTTAAGAAATCCAACAATGTAATATATTAGGCAAATCTACTTGGGAAAAAAGAAAGTTACAATGAGGATTAAGATATGTCTGCACCAAGCCATGATGTTTTCAATCACGTCATATGCATGCACAAGTTGGGCAATAAATAAAGAAGACAGAAGAAAAATTGATGCCTTTGAATGGTATCTGTGATGAATATTGAATATATCATGGACTACTGTTAGAATTAACATCGGGAGAAATACAGTCAGAATGCTCTTTGGAAGCAAGGAGGGTGAGACTTACTTTCGATGTGTTATCAGGAGGGATCAGTCCATAAAGAAGTATACTGTGCTTGGCAAAAGAAAGGGTCAGTGAAAAAGAAGAGGTCCTCAATGAGATGGACTGACACAGTGTCAACAACAATGGGTTCAAATACAACAATGCTTGTAAGGATGGCACAGGACTGAGCCTAGGGCTGTTATGAATTGAGGCCAACTCAATAGCACCTAACAATGACAATACTGGGATTGGCCAACTTCATGCCTAAATTATTATCACACATCCACATCCCTAGGGTGAGAACTTCTGTCTGATCATTTTTTTAATGCTTCTAATGTTTTGAAACTGACATGAGAGAGTCTGTGGTAGACTTCCTTGACCACTTCCTGAAGAATCTCAATGCTGCATCATGTAAAATCCTGTCTCCCATGCCCATTTCACACCAGATCAAATACAAATTCCCCTGGGATTGTAAATCAGTGCACAGAGCTTTATGGATTTGATTGCTGGGAAGTAGCTTAATCATTACAATATCTGGTCCTGCCATTCTCCTGCCACACAGAAAAGTAAGCTTACAATACTCTGGGGTTGATTGCCTTCCAGTTTCAGGCCTCAATCTCTTGCCCTAAATTATTTCTGCGCTGCATTTCCACTTACTCTGTTTTTTTTGTTTTGTTTTGTTTTGTTTTTTGTTTTTTGACTTCCTATTAAAATCTGTTCTTTGCCTATAGATTTTCAAGACTAATCTACAACTTCCCCACCTCCTGAGACACAGACCCTCCTTTAGCTAGGTTGCCTAGCTTTACTCTGGAAAAATTCAAGTACTCATCATGGAATTTACCATGGAAAGACACAGGACAGGCTTTCATCTAGAGCTGAAAAAATGCTAGGGCTCCTTTGATGGCTTTTTTTTTTTTTTTTTTT
>NW_006408544.1:24784877-24794946 GCF_000296735.1 Chrysochloris asiatica
TTGGGTTATTTGTCTTTTTCTTGTAGAGGTGTTGTAGTTTCCTATATATTTTAGAAAGAAGTCCTTTGTCTGATGTGTCATTGCAAAAGATTTTTTCCCATTCTGTGGGTTCCCTTTTTACTCTTCTGGTAAAGTCTTTTGATGCACATAAGTTTTAAATTTTTAGTATGACCCACTCATTCCAATTTTTTATTCAGTTCTTTTACTTCATCGTACTTTCAAATCATTTTAGCGTCTCTATTCAAGAGCATATTTCAGAGTCTCTTCTGACATCTATTTTGTGTCTGTATGGCCTTTTGGTGCTTTTCTCTGTATGATGTTCTTGATGTGATCCCACAACTCTTCTGGTCTTGAGTCATTAGTGTCTAATGCATCACATTTGTTCTTGAGATGATCTCTAAATTCAGGTGGGAAATATTTAAGTTCATATTATAGCTTTCATGAAATTCTTTTGATTTTCTTCAGCTTCAGCCTGAACTTGCATATGAGCAATTGATGGTCTGTCTGTTCTACTGTTGGTGGTGTTTTGGCTGACGTCATTGAGCTTCTCCCAGTGTAGTGCTATAGGATCAGCACTGAACTGTAAATCAAAGGTTGATGTTCAAACCCACCAGCTGCTCCTAGAAAACCCTATCCAGGGTCACTATGAGTAAAAATCAACTTACAAATTCAACAGTACTTAACAACAACAAATTGAACTTCTCCAACATTTCTTCCCACAGGTGTAGTCAATTTAATCCCTGTGTATTCCATCTGGTTATGATCATGTATAGAGTTGCCTTTTATATTGCTGAAGAAAGGAATTAGCAATGAATAGGTCATTAGTCTTTCAAAATTCTATCAAGTGGTTTCTAGCATATTTTTTTTTTCTATCACCAAGGCCATGTTTTCCAACTACTGATTTTTGTCTTTGTTGCCAACATTCACATTCCAATCACTAGTAATTATCAATGCATCTTGATTGCATATTTGATCAATTTCAAACTGAAGAAATTGTTTGTTGTTGTTAAGTACCACACTGAATTCTGACCTACAGAGAATTCTTCAATTGCATCATTACTGTCTTTAGTGGTTGGTGCATTAATGTGAATAATAGTGGTATTAACTCGTTTTCATTGTAGGCGTATGGGTAGTATTCTATCTCAGACAACAGTGTATTTCAAGATAGGTCTTGAAATTTTTGACAATGAAGGCGACACCATTTATCTTCAATTTGTTATCCCTGACATAGTAAATCATGTGACTGTCCAATTCAAAATAGCCAATACCCCTTCATTTCAGTTCACTAATGCTAGTATATTGATCTCTATTCATTTCATTTCATTTTTGACAACTTCCAATTTTCCTAGATCCTAACTTCATACATTTCACATCCTAATTATTAACTGATGCTTGGAGCTGTTTCTTCTCATTTTTCATTGTGCCCCATGAGCAAATGAAGGTCCTGAAAATTTTCTCCATCCAAGTCAATAAGGTCAACTGTACTTTGAGGAGGCAGTTGTATTGTGAGTGGCTTCAACCTGAGGGCTGCATCTCCAGCACTGTACCAGTCAATGTTCTGCGTCAATTCATAAGATTCTCAGTAGCTAACCATTTTGAAGTGTCTGTTGCTCTTTCCTCCTAGGCTGTCTTAGTCTGGAAGCTCCACTGAATCCTGCCCATCATGGGTAACCCTGAAGCTATACTATACCAGTAGTATAGCTTCCAGCATCACAATTAACATACAAACCACCAAATTATGATGAACTGACAGATGAGCGCTGATTTTTTTTTTTTTATATTAATACTGTGTTTTATTATTTTGGTAAAAATATAAACAGCAAAACCTGTTCCTACTCAACAATTTTTAGACATACTGATCAATGAAATTGGCTACATTCTTTACATTGTCTCACCATTCTCATAATTTCTGTTCTAGTTCTTTCTTTTCTACTGTCTTAAACTCTCTGCCCCTCAACCTTAGAATAGCTGTTGTCCATTTGGTTTTATATAGATGATTTTTTAAAAGAACACAATAATCAAGGGTGACAATCTTTACTTCTGGAGTTAAAGTGTCCATGAATTTATAGGTGACTTCATGGAACAACTAAAATTCAAAGTTTCAAGAGTAACAGTCTTGAGGACTCCTGAAGTCTGTATTCTTTAAGAACTTGAAATTCTGTTTTTCAGTTTTCTAGGTTCACTATGATTTGGAATCAACTCAATGGCAGTGGGTTTGTTTGATTTATTATGATTCATCTATTAATGTCACTTATCGGAATACCTACTGTGGTATCTGCACATCACTTAGTTCTGGTCTTGAGACAGGGGAGTCAGCGGTTCATAGAAACCATTAAGTAGTCCTGTAAGACTCAACCTAATATTGCTACAGTAAGTAAGGAGGACACATTCAATGCTGCATACTTGGTTTAAATAAAGTGTGGAGATTGGGTGTGAGGTATAAACTCTGTCAGGAGAGGGAGTTGGAACATGAAGCGGGTTAGCAACAAAGGGAGGTAGGGTGAAGCTATTCTGGTTGAATCAAACAATAAAGGATCTTGAATGCCAGGATGAGACGTTGGGAATTGATCTATCAGGAACAGTAGTCTAATGTAACTTATTAAATGAATGAAAGCAAAGCCCTCATATAACCCACTACAAATACAGAGAAAGAAATAAGGCCTTTCCTGAATAAATGCAGTGGGGATGATAGTAATGATGATGAAGATAGCAACAGTAATAATCATACTACCAATAGCTGAAAATGTCGACTACATGTTTTTTTCTTACCAATGACTGCACTAAGAACTGTTATGCATTATTTCATTTGACCTTCACAACAAACCTATAAAATATGTAGTGAATCCTGGGGTGTGGCACTGCAGATTAATAAGATGGACTGTAAGGTCGGTTTGAACCAAAAGGTCAGCAATTCAAGCTCACAAGCCACTCTTTGGAAATCCTATACAGGGTCATTAAGCTGGGGGAACCGAAGCCTTGACTTTCATTATTGAAGGATTCTCTGGGCAAATTATTGAATGATGCAGAAAGCATCAAAAAAAGATGGAAGGAATACACAGAGTCACTGTACCAAAAGGAAGTGGTTAATGTTCAACCATTTCAAGAGGTAGCATATGATTAAGGGTCAATGATATTGCAGGAAGAAGTCCAAGGTGCATTGAAGGAATTGGCAAAGAACAATGATCTAGAAATTGATGGAATGAAAATTGAAATCTTTCAAGAAAGTGAGGCAGCATTGGAGGCACTCACTCATCTACGTCCAGAAATTTGGAAGAGATCTTGCCAACTATCTTGCCAACTGATTGGAAGAGATCTGTATCTGTGCCCATTCCAAAGAGAGGTGAACCAACGGAATGCGGAAGTCATCAGACAATATCTTTGATTTCCCATGAGAGTAAAGTTTTACTAAAGGTAATACAGAAATGGCTGCAAACATTTCTGTATTAATTGACAGAGAAATTCTGTATCAATTGACAGAGAAACTCCAGAGGTTAAACCTGGATTCAGAAGATGTGGAACGAGGGATATAGTTGATGTCTGATGGATCTTGGCTGAAAGCAGAGAATACCAGAAAGATGTTTACCTGTGCTTTATTGACTACACAAAGGCTTTTGATTCTGTGGATCATGACAAGCTATGGACAGGATTGTGACGTATGAGTATTCCTGAACACTTAATTGTGCTCATGAGGAATCTGTACATGGACCAAAAGAGAGCTGTTCAAACAGAACCCTTGGAACACTGAATGGTTTAAAATTAAGAAAGGTGTGTGACAAGGTTGCATTCTTTCACCATACTTATTCAACCTATATGCTGAGCAAATAATCTGAGAAGCTGGGTTCTATGAAGAAAAACGTGGCATAAAGATTGGAGGAAGACTCATTAAAACCTGCTAATGATACAACCTTGCTTCTCGGATTATGATCAAAGAGCACAGCCTTCGGTATGGATTACATCTCAATGTAAACAAAACAAAAACTCTCACCACTGGACCAATAAATAACATTCTTATCAACAGAGATAAGATTGAAGTTGTCAAGGACTTCATTTTTCACTCTTCTTGGATCAACCACCAACACTCATAGAAGCAGCAGTCAAGATATCAAATGATGTATTGCATTAGGCAAATCTGCTGCAGAAGGTCTTTTTAAAGTGTTGAAGAGCAAAGATGTCAGCTTGAGGACTAAGGTGTGCCTGACGCAAGCCATGGTATTTTCAATAACCTCATATGCATGTGACAGCTGCACAGTGAATAAGGAAGACCACAGAAGAATTGATGATTTTGAGTTATGGTGTTGGAGGAGAATATTGAAAGTGCCACGGACTGCCAAAAGAACCAACAGATCTGTGTTGGAAGAGGTGCAGCCAGAGTTCTCCTTGGAGATCAAGATTGCCAAACTTCGTCTCTCATACTTCGGACATATTGTCAGGAGCCACCAATCACTTGAAAAGGATATCATGTTTAGTAAGGTGGTGGGTCAGAGAAAAAGAAGAAGACCCTCAGGGAGATGGGTTGGCAAAGTGGCAGCATCAAGGGGCTCAAGTGTGGCAATGATTGAGAGGTTGGTCCAGGACTGGGCAGTGGTTCATTCTGTTGTTGTGCATAGGGTGGCTATGAGTCGGTACCAACTTGATGGTATCTAACAACAACAACACATGAGTTGGAAATGACTCTACAGCACTTAACAACACAACAACAATTATTATCTCCATTAAATGGATGAGGAAATTGATGCAAAAGCAGAAGAGGTTGTTGTTAACCCAAGATCACGCAACTGAGAAAGCAGTGGAGTTGGGATTCAAACTCAGGCCTTTCTGTCTCCCAAACCCCATGGTTCTTCCACAGGTATAAAGCACACAGATGCCCTTTTTCTAACCTCTCTGCTTAAAAGTTTACTGTTCATTCTTCCCTGGCTCTGCTCAGAGCACTGCTTTCTAAAATGCCTAAAATAAAACACACAAGTCCAATAGTAGATACTCCATGGCAGGAGATAACTTTTAAGTTCCCTATTTCAAGGAAAGGGTTTTTAAAGAAAAATTGAAGCCAGCAAAAGAAAATTTGAGTACCTGCAATATCTGATATAAAAATTAAATCTGGATGTTTCTGCTCCACATCTCTGTCTACTTTGAAAGCTTCATTTACCACCAATTCTCCTATGATTTTTACTTACTGGGTCAGACTCATTAACAACCTGCGACATGCACATGATACAACCTTGCTTGCTGAAAGCAAAGAGGACTTACAAAACTGATAAAGATCAAAGACCACAGTCTTCAATATAAAAAAAAATAAAATCCTCACCACTGCACCAATAAACTGTATCCATATAAATTAAGAATAGTCTGAAGTTGTCAAATACTTCATTTTGCTCAGTTCAACTATCAACACTCATGGAAGGAGTAGTCAAGAAATCAAAGGACATAATGCATTAGGCAAATGTGCTGTACAATATATCATTAAAGTGTTCAAAAGCAAAGATAGCAGCTTGAGGACTATGGTGAGCTTGACCCAAGCTGTGGTATTTTCAATAACCTCTGATGCATATCAAAGTTGGACCGTCAATAAGGAAGGCTGTAGAAGAATTGGTGCATTTGAGTCATGGTGTTGGAGGAGAATATTAAAAGTACCATGGACCACCAAAAGAACAAACCAATCTGTGTTGGAAGAAGTACAGCCAGAATGTTCCTTGGAAGCCAGGATGGCCAGACTCTCTCATACTTTGGACATATTATCAGGAGGGACCAGTCCCTAGAGAAGGATATCATGTTTGGTAAAGTGAAGGGTCAGAGAAAAAGAGGAAGACCTCCAAGAAGATGGATTAGCACAGTGGCAGCAGCAGTGGACTCAAACGTGGCAGTGATTGTGAGGTTGGCACAGGATTGGGCAGTGTTTCATTCGGTTGTGTACAGGGTCGCTATGAGTTGGTGCGGACTTGATGATACCTAGCAACAACAACATTCAGATTAATATATGGCAATGAGTAAATGTTAAAATATTGTTTGTTGAATGTAAGAAAATGAGTGCATGGATAGATAAATTAACAAAGGGATTTAAATTAAAATATACACAATTTTTACCCATTGAGGTCTATGACAAAATGTATTAAGACAAAGTAGATTAACATTGATTTCTCAATGGCTTATTACAACAAAATGTTCATCTTCTGTTCAAACTATGCATCCAACTGAGTTGGCAGGGGTTCTGGTAAATAGACACACTAGGCCCAGTCTGATGGAGGCGTCTACATTGCTGCATCCATGATACAGCTGATACCTTGGATACTCTTGTTACCTAATAGTTTTCAAGGCAGCAAAGTAGGAGGATGGAGTGCTTGCTTAGGTCTGGAAGCAATGAATGTCAATCCAGTTCCTAGTAAGATATAGCCAGATGGATTCTAACTTCGGTGGCTGGAAATGTGGGGGGCCACAGGCATGAAGGGGGCAGCAACTGTCTTCTCCATATTTGGGTATTAGAAAGCTCCTAACGGTCAAGTCAGCCACTAATGCTTACATGTGCTCCAATTTTCGAGGAAATGGCATTTGAACTACTTTATGAATTTCTTATTGTCTAATTTTTATTTTGGAGTCCTCATGTGATGCTTCAGGGTAATGCAATGGACTGCAAAGTCGGTATGAATGGCAAGGTTGGCAGTTCAAACTCACCAGCCATTCCTTAGAAACCCTATACAAGGTCGCTATGAGCACTTAACAACAACAATTTTTATTTATCTATCAAAGACATGTTTAGCTACCAATTGGAGTTTTGTTTTTATTGTTTTTGCACAAGCTGAAGAGTGTATAACTATGTAATTGATGTAATGCCAACCGATGGTAGGAAAAACCTATTTTTTTATTATTAAGTAAAACTTTATTAGGGGTAAAAGACAGGTTTTCTCTTAGGTTCTTTGAAATAAATAACTCATGCTTATTAATTGACTGTCTACTTGGGGCCAGTGTACTTTGTTCTTTATTTATATGCTATGTAATCCTCACAACCATCCTATAAG
Source organism: Chrysochloris asiatica (assembly GCF_000296735.1). NCBI lineage: Eukaryota > Metazoa > Chordata > Mammalia > Afrosoricida > Chrysochloridae > Chrysochloris > Chrysochloris asiatica. The sequence continues at coordinate 24,791,885 of NW_006408544.1, forward strand.
TTAATATTATGATTGCAATTTTGCAAATGAGGAAACTGAGACTCAAAGGATTAAAGATTCTAGGTCAAGGTCACAAAATGTATAGGGTTCAAGTGGCATTTGAACTCAGCAGTGTCTGCAAACAGCTCACAGAATCCCATTACCATGTAACCAGAGCCCATTGAGTCTGGAGACCACAGGAAGGGAATTGCTGGGACTAAGTCTTTTGAATGTTCTTTTGACCTCTAACATGCTATGAAAACATTTTACAAGCCTCTGCAGGGAGAAAAAAAATCAAACTGCACCATATAAATCTCTGATTTATCATGCATAAATTATGACTCGTTCCTTCTTTAAAGATGTGAGAAGAACAATGGAGGATTACAATTTAAAGATGGATGTTCTGCCAGACTATGAAACAATCACGAGGCCCATTTAGAAACCCAAATTAATAATTGTCAAAACATGGCAGAATATTCTTAGATTTAAGTATATCCAAAACAAACTTCATCCTGACTTTCATCGGGATTATATTGTTTAATAAAAAATAAAATAAAATAAGCATGCATTATAACTCTATAGATTATTTATTCGGTAAAACTACTCTTTAGGATAACAATTATTTTACAAGGACATTATCTTTTCTCTGCTATTTCTTGGTTGTATGAACTGAAGCAACTTACTTAATTTCTGAGTCTGCATATCCTCATCTATAAAATAGAGCTCATGGAGTTAAGAAGGCATAATGGGTAAGATCGAGGGCTTTGGGGGCCAGAATGTCATTTTAAAAGTAGTCATTGATCCATCTAATTATTTATTTGATTAATACTTGCTGAGGACCTACTAAGAACCAGAAATTGTTAGATACTGAGGATATAAGGATGTGCAAAAACATATCCTTGTACTAATGGCAGGAGCCCAGGTGGCTCTTAGGACATGCACTGGGCTTCTAACCACCAAGTTGGAAGTTCAAACCCACAGTTGCTCTGAGGCTCTCCGGTCCCATAAAAATGTACAGTCTTAGAAACCCTATGTGTGTCATTAGAAGCAGGAACTGACTTGATGGCAGTAGATTCAGTTTACACTAAAGACATTTTTAAGAGAAAGTAACTCCAAGTTTTCATTGTATTATTTGTATACTGAGGATTATACAGTTATTGTAAGAATTAAAAGCAATCCACGTAGCTCATTGGCTTAAAGGGTTGGCTGCTAACCAAAAGGTCAGTGGTTTGAACCCACCATACACTTTGTGCAAGAAAAGAAGTGTGATCTCCTCTCATTCAGATTACAGGCAAGGAAACCCTATGGGACAGTACACTGTCTTATAAGGTCACTATGAACTGGAGTCAACTCTACAGCATATAGCAATAGGAAGTAAAACCCCAAATCACAACATCTGAGTAAAAGTAAGTGTTCAACAGATGCCAGCTGCTCTTTTTATTAGGAATAGTAGTAGGGGAAATAGAAATTGTCCACTCCTGAGATCATCCTGAGCACACAGAAGTTTTCATTGAAGAAAATAACAAATGCTGATGAGGTTGTAGGCTGATTAAAACTCTAATACATTGATGATGGGGTTATAAAATGGCACAAGCATTATGGAAAATGGTATAGCATTTTCCCCAAAACTTAGAAAAAAAATATGATCCAGTACTATATGTTCAATGCAGCATTATTCACAAAAACAAAAAGGTGGAAGCAACTAAGTGCCCGTCAACAGATGAACGGGTAAACACACTGTGGTACATACACTCTGCAGTTATAAAGAATCATGATGAATTCTTGAAAATATGTTAATAGATGAATCTGGAAGACATTATGCTGAAATAAGTCAATTATAAGAGGACCAATATTGTATGAGTTTGCTTTTATAGAAAGACAAGAACAGGTATATTACAGAAAGTGACATTTTTTGATGGTTACCAGGGATGGGAGGAGGATAAGGGGAAACCATTTTCTAGATAGTTGTTGTTGTTAAATTCATTTGAATCAGTCCTGACTCATAGCAACCCTGTATATGGTTTCCAGGAACGGCTGGTGGATTTGAACAGCTGACCTTGCAGGTGGCAGTCCAGCATTTAGCCTACATTGCCACACCAACAATCCTTTCTAGATAGTTGCTGATATTAAGTGCTGTTGAGTCAATTCCAACTCATAAAGATTCTGTACAAGGTTTCTGAGGAGCAGTTGGTGGGTTCGAACCACCAACCTTATGGTTTGTGGTCCAGTGCCCTTGTTAGTTTTGGTGATGGGAAAGGCAATACTCAATATGGGTGAAGTCTGCACAATATGAGTAAGGTAAGCGGTGACAATAAGATGTACACAAGAACAAGGTATGAGTTGTAAATGCCGTAACATACAATTTTGCAACAAGAGTAATAAGAATCAAAAATAAATGTGTGGTTACATAGGTAGATACCAAACCAAAAACCTAACATAGGTGGATATGTATGCATATATATAGGAGGAGTCCTGGTGTGCCGCTGTGGGATAAAGCACTGGACTGCAAGGTTGGTTTGAACCACCAGGTCAGCGGTTCAAATTTAACATCTGCTCCTTGGAAACCCTATACAAGGATGCTATGAGTCAGAATTGACTCGATGGCACTGAACAACAACACATGTGTATAGGAAGGCACATGTGAACACAGGGGTGTGCATGTTGTTGTTGATAGGTGCCATCGAGTCAGTATGCACAACAGAATGAAGCACTGCCCAGTCCTGTGCCATCCTCACAATATCCGTTACACCTGAACCCATTGCCACTGTGCCAACCCATTTCACTGGGGGTCTCCCTCTTTTACACTGACCCTCCACTTTACCAAGCATGCTGTCCTTCTCCAAGGACTGGTCCCTCCTGATAGGCATAATATATACATGTTTATGTGCGTTCAATATATATATGTGTAATAGGGAGCATGGTGGTTCCATACAATAAGCACTGGACTATGAAACACGAGGTCTGAAGTTCGAGCCTGCCACCTGCTTTGTGGGAGAAAGATGAGGCTTTGTGCTCCCAAGAAGATTTGAAATCTGGAAAACCCTGTATAGGGTCACGATGAGTCAAAAGGAGTCCTGGTGTGG
>NW_006408544.1:24795925-24804130 GCF_000296735.1 Chrysochloris asiatica
GACCCTGTAATCAAGCCCTTCTCTTACAGTGCCACATCAGGACTCACATGACTATTTACTGGGTTTGAAAGGGGCAACTTGGCCAATTAACATAACATAGTTCATAAAGTTATAGCTTTACATCCGACTATGGTGAGTAGCATCTAGGGTCTTAATGCCTGAAATTGGACATCTAAGATAAAGTCCATACTTACTTGGAGCAAAAGAGTAAAGAAGAAACAGGAGATTCAGAGAAGAAACTAGTTTACAGGAGTAATAGCTTACATGCACCATGGCCTCATCTATCTTGAGACTAGAGAACTAAACACTGTAAACCTACCCCAATGACAGTTCTTACCATGGACACAATAGATAGGCCCAGACAGAATGGGAGAAAAATCTAAAATAAACTTCAGATTTCTAATAAAGACCAGACTTACTCAACCAGTAGAGATTAGAGAATCCCCTGAGGTAATAAGGAACTCTGGTAGCATAGTGGTTATGAATTAGGCTGCTAACCTCAGGGTCAGCTGTTCAAAACTGCCAGCTGTTCCACAGGAGAAAGATAAGGCTTTCTTCTCCCGTAAAGATTTACAGCCTCGGAAACCCTGTACAGGGCCGCTATGAGTCGGAACCTACTTCATGGTAGTTAACAACAACAACAACATCTCCCTAAGATACACTTTCAACTTGGAACCAGAGCCATTCCTGGAGGTCACCTCTGAGTCAAATAATATTGTTGTTGTTGTTAAATGTCATCGAGTTGGTTGCGACTCACAGGCAGTCTACATAGGATTTCTGAGGAGCGGCTGGTGAGCTTGAATCACCTACTTTGCGGTTCAAACAGATCTTGCGGTCCAGTGCTTATCTTAGAGTGCCACACCAAGACTCCAAGGTGAGAGTTAAGGAACAGAAAAAGCCGAGACCACATCAACTCTAACACAGGTTCATACAAATTGGCACATACATAAGTTTTAGACCATTATTTGTTGTTTTTATTATGTGCCGTGGAGACAGTTCTGACTCAGAGCGACCCTGTACAGGGTTTCTGAGGCTGTAAATCTTTACAGGAGCACAAAGCCTCATGTTTCTCCTGCGGAACAGCTGGTAGTTTCAAACTGCTGAACTCAAGATTCATAGTCTGATTGGTAACTATGACGCTACCAGAGCTCCTCTTTTACAGACAGTGAATTGGGAGGATTAGGATTTTTGTGCAGGATGGAGTTGGCTCTGAAATTATCATGGGAGGTTAGATTTGAGGTGGGCTTTAAAACCAGTTCTAGTTTTATATGAAATTGATGGTAAAGAGAAGGGAGATATAAGTCTAGGCACAAAAATGTTGAAACCAGTCTTGATTCAGAGTCTGAGAACAGGCTATATTGGCTGGAAAATAGTTTCTCAAGGAAAATAGTAGGGAATAGCACAGGAATCATTGTAGGATTGTGGTACTGTAGGCTGTGGTACTGCAGTCCAAACTCACAGCTACTCCTTGCTAACCCTATACAGACTCACTATGAGTCAGAATCGACTTGATGCATTTAACAATAACCACCAGCACTGGAATGATTGTGAATGCCTAAGCAGTTTTAAATTAGCGGGAAAAGGTCAGTGATTAAAGGACAGACTTAGTAGCCACTAGAATCAGATTTCTGGTTGTGAAGTGCTGTCAAGTTGGTTCCCAGTCAGAGTGACTCTGTATAGGGTTCCTGAGGAGCAGCTGGTAAGTCTGAACTATCAACATTGCAATTCAAATGACGTTGTGGTCCAGTGCTTATCCTACCTGGGTGTTTCAATCTCAGCTCTGTCATAACTAGCTATGGGATCTTGGGCTGGGAGCTTAACCTTTCTGAACCTCATTTTCCTCACCTATAAAATAGAGATGAAGACTCTATCTCATCAGGTTATGAAATGATAGCGTGAGTAATAGAATTAGTAAATGTAAAGTCATTTCTATTGATGATGCCTAGCTATTGTTGAAGTCCTGGTGTAGTGCTGTGAGGTAATGCACTGGACCACAAGGTCGGTTTGAACTGCAAGGTCAGTGGTTCAAACTCATCAGTCACTCCTTGGACACCCTATGCAGGGTCACTATGGGTAAGAACTGACTCACAGCACTTAACAACAACAAAAGCGTTTGTTATGGTATTAGTTGCTGTTGTTACTTTTCAGACGTTAGCAATGTCGCCAGAATGGTAGAAGTCTCACCATCTATATGGAAGACGCAGGTTCGAGTCCTGATCAATGGAACTCATGCACACACAGTCCTTACCTGTCTGTCTGTGGAGATGTGTGTATTAATTACTACGATGAAGAATGGGTTTCAGCAGAGCCTTCAGGACAAGACAGACTAGGAAGAAAGGGCTGTCAATCTAGTTCTGAAAATCAGCCAGTGGAAGCATTCTAGATCATGATGGTCTGATCTACAACCCATCATGGGGATGACATAGGACTAAAGAGCATTTCATTCTACTATGGACTCACTATGAGTCGAGGGCTTCTTACCTAACAACACCAACAATGAGGTTGTGGTATCCAACCAAATCAAACACCTAGTTATACTATGTGTTCATTCATTCTCCTATTTATTCATCAACACCAATGGTGTACCTTGTCTAGGTGCTTGAGAATACAGACAAATAATAATATCAGATGTGTAACAAGCCGTGATGGACTATATCCACTCTCTAACATGTCAAAGAAGGCAAAAGAAATTCCAATTGCACAAAACGTGTCAAGATGTGAGAAAAAGGTTTCTTAAAATCACATAAACACCCTCTATTCAAGGGGGAAGAGGTACGGAGAGGGAAACACTGAGGCTCATGGGAACAACATGCAGCAGCCATCAGGGAAGTTTGGGAAATAGGATCCATGGAGGACAATGTTAGGACATAGGGCTGGAGGGAAAAGCAGAAAGATCATATATAATAATATTTCTTTTTGTAATTTGCTGCTGTCAAGTTCATGCTGTGTATCTGAGTAGAACTCCTCCATATAGGGTTTTCAAATCTCTGACCTTTCAGAAGCAGATCATTACGTCTGTCTTCCAAGTGCCTCTGAGTGGGTTCAAAGCGCCAACATTTTGAAGAATAGTATTGTGCTTAACTCGTATTTATCATTTGCCAGACACTGTTTGAGCACTTTAAACACCGAAGTATGAGGGTGATACCATTAGCTCCACCATTTCTGGTAAGAGATACATTGATATTAATGGTTGGTGGCAAAGTTGGAATTTCTACCCAGAGAGTCTGACTCCACAGCTCCTGCCAGACTTTCTCACCATAAAGACTCTGTATCATCTTTACCCCTGCCATATGTCAGGGTTTGACTTCTACTCAGAATACTGTGAACTGCAGCCAAGTCAGGACCAAGGCTCGATCCAAGCAGGACTTAGAACCAACAGTCAGTCCTTTTTTGAATCTCTCTGTAGATGGACTTTCTAGCAACTGTCCTCCTCTAGTGATGTAATTACTTTGGTATTTGAAAACCAGTAACAAATTAAGGGAGCTACATAATCAACTGTTACATTAATTAGTCACCCTTTGTTGAAAGGCAAACATCCTGTTAAATGTGTGAGTTAATAATGACTTCTGCATCAATTCTCAGTTTTGCACATTTGCAAAGGCTCAACTTGAGTCCCTGATGTGCAAGCCTCTTTGTCTCTCCCGATAGCTCTCTGAACCAAGTCCAATCATCCCCGGGCAGCCTGAAGTTCCAACAATGGGGAGGTCTGGATTCTGGCAGAGGCAGTGAAACAAAAAGAACGCTCTAGATTCAGATAGGTACTGCAGGCTGTGGATGCAAGCCACACGGCTTATTCGTCCTTCTATCCCTCCATCTCGCCATCCCGCACACATCCACTAACCATCTATACCACACCAACATTATTTTGGTCACTGCTGGTGCATTAACGAGATAAACTAGTTGTCTTCAAGTTGACTCTGACTCATCGGAAGCCCATGTATGTGTGTCAGGGTAGAACTCCAGATGGTCTTCAATGGCTAACTTTTCAAAAATAGATGGCAGACCTTTCTTCCAAGGTGGATTTGGATGGACTTGAACCTGCCACCTTTCACTTAGCAGCCATGTATATTAATCATGGAAGACTCTGAGAGAGATGAGATTAACAGCTGAGATTTACTGAGCATGTTCTAAAGGCCAGGCATCTTTCTAGGGTTTACTAACTTAATCTCCGTAACAACTCTATGAGGTAGGCATTATTATTATCATTCTTAACTTGCCGTGCTGTTGTGTACCAATAAATTGATTCTGACTCATAAGACCTACAGAGAAGAAATGTCTCATCAGGTTTCCAAGGGTAGCATCTTTATAGAAGCAGACTGCAACACCTTTCTCTGATGGAACAGCGGGTGCATGCAAACCTCTGATCTTTCAGTTAGCAGCTGAGTGCCTAGCACTGTGGCATCAGAGTTCCTTATGATTAGCTTACAGATGAGGAAATAGAGGCATAAATAAAAACCACTGACAGCCAGTGGATTCCTACGCATGGTGACCCAGGTGTACATAGTGGAACCGCTCCATGGGTAATCTGTTTGGAACCAGATTGCCAGGCCAGAGTGGGCACCACTGAGCGGACTCAAACTAGCAGCCTTTGGGTTAGTAGTTGGGCACTTAGCCACATTCCACCCAGACTTAGAGATGTAAAGATTTTCAAAGACATTCACTGAGCATTATTCCTGGACTAGGCACCTTTCTTAGGAGTGCTGTGGCTCTGTAGGATAAGCACTGGACTGCTAGCCACAAGGCCAGTGGTTCAAATCTATTAGTCACCTCACTGAAGACAGATGGGGCTTTCTGCTCTCATAAAGACTGACAGCCTCAAAAACCCTATACAGGGTGGTTATGACTCGGAATCCACTTGACGGTACTTAACAAACAACAAGGCATCTTTCTAGGGCTTGACTCACTTAATCCCCATAACTCTATGAGACAGGTGTTATTAGCAGAGACAGGTTACAGAGAAGGAAACTGAGGCACAGAGACGATAATTACCTACCCAAAGCCACTGAGCAAGTAAATTGCCAGTGGTTGTTGTTAAGTGCTGTTGAGTGGGTTCTGACTCATAGCAACCCTGTATAGCGAGCGGCTGGTGAGTTTGAACCACTGACCTTGTGGTACAAACTGACCTTGAGGTCTAGTGCATTATCCCATAGTGCCACACCAGTTGTGGTGGTGGTGGTTATGTGCTGTAGGTCAGTTCCGACTCATAGCGACTCTATACAGGGTTTCCGAGGCTGTAAATCTTTACAGGAGCAGAAAGCCTCATCTTTCTCCCGCGGAACAGTTGGTAGTTTCGAACTGCTGACCCTGCGGTAGTGCTGGGATTCAAATCCAGGTGTCTGGCTCCAAAGCCTGTGCTTATAATCACTCAGCCACATTGCCTACTACTTCAGAGACAAATAAGCAAGACCCCTGCACTTCCAGAAAGGCAGTAGCCCTGTAATCAATCCCATGCCAACCTTTGCAGTAAGGAAAGCATGTCTCTAGAAAGGTGTGGCTGGAAGAACTTCTGTTTGAGAACGTTCTCTATCTAAGATACCACGAAGTCACACATGTTACAATAGGAGAAACCCAGCCATGCTATTTCTGCAACAAAGCTCAAATAATGCTAAAAGGGCTTGAGATAAGATTCAACTCTTAAGACATGGCTCCAACTGTCATCCTGCAGCAATGTTTAAAGGGTATTATACTGAAATAGACTTCGCTGCCATCTTCATTATATTAACGCACTGTAATGATCCCATTCTGTAAATAGTGTTTGGAATTGACTGACATGGTACCAAATTTGCACTTGCATGCATAATGCTAGTATTTTATTATTAAACGGAGCTCACAGATTGAGCACCAGGATTTAAAACAAACAAAAATCCATAATTACAGCATATGAATTTTTCTCATTGCCAGTGGTTGTTCGACTGTTTTCATCAGGAAGCCTTTTCTTCTCCTTTCCTTTCATAGCTTTTCCTGCTGCCAGTGGAGGCCACTGGCACAAAGTATAGGATATCATGAAGTTGCAAAGTTCAGGGGATTCTCTTTCTCCTATTTTAAGTGAAAAAAAATAATGGTTTTCATCTCCTGAATAGTTCATTTATACATATAAATGGATTTCCAACTGCATATTCAAATATGCTGAAAGGCTTGTAAGCTAGGGGGGACTCCTGAAAATTGCCAGCTCAGTAGCTATCAGCCTGGTACCAAGTCCATGCCTAATATAAGACACAGAAAATGGCCAAGCCTAAGAAAATGAGTAAAGTAGCTCTCTCCTCCAAATGGCAGGGCCCAAAAAGAGGATGCGGAGGTTGTCTCAGTTATGACTGGGTCTTGGAAACCCATAAACTTAGGCCTTTCTGAGAAAATGGACAAAATGGGGCTATTTTAGTTGTTCTTCAGGCGCTGCCTAATATTGAATCCTTAGGTGCTAACAGCTGGATACTCTCGTTATTTAAGAGTACCTGAGATGAGATGCCAAAAGGAAGAAGGTGGTAAAAACAACCACAAGAAAGTGTGGGGAGAGAGGCAGACAGACTATAAAATCCCCTAATATCAGTGGAATGTCAGAGGAGGCAGCATAGTTAGGGCAGGGAACAGGATTTAGCTTCACCTAGGCTGAGTGTAGATCTCAGTAACTGGCTAATTGGTAGTCTGTGCAACACCAGGCAAGTGACTTAACCTCTCTGAGCTTTGACTTTCTTACTTTAAAAATAGGATTAATCCTATCTTGTAGAAATGAGGACTCCATGAGATCACTTTTTGCAAAGTACCTAGAACAGATTCCTGGAGCAATTATACGAGGGGGCCTTCAAAAAGTTCGTGGAGAAATGGAGTTGAAAGATAATGGATTTTTTCCACGAACTTGCTGAAGCCCCCTCGTAGGTACTGGGAATGTAGTGGGGAGAGCATTCGAAGCAAAAGCAACAGCACCAAGACTCTATGGTGTATGTGTTTAGAGGGGTCAGGAGGAGAGCACTTGAGAACCTGAAGGAAGACCAGGCATGGGGGTGGGGTGGGGGAGGTCAGGGAGAGAATGTGGAACAAGTGATGCAGGGGAAAGGGACAGGGGCCCTATCTTAAGCCTCCTTGTGGACGTAAGAGCTCTTGGCCTCAGAGTCACCAAAGGGTTTTGTTGTTGTGAAAGTGCCACTGAGTTGGCTCTAATGCATGGCAAACCTGCATAGGGTTTCTGAAGAGCAGCTGGTGGGTTTGAACTGCCGACCTTGTGGTTAGCAGTCCTGTGTTTATAGTACAGCACCACACCAGGACTCCAAAGGGTTTTTCTGTTGTTGTTAGTGCCATCAAGTCGGTCTGACTCATAGTGACCTTGCATAAGGTTTCTGAGGAGTGAATGGTGATGTGAACTGACTGTGCAGCTCAAACCAACCTTGTGGTCCAGTGTTTATCCACACCAGGATTCCATGTGTATTCACATCCATATACATCCAAGAGATGTTTGTGATTTGATTTTTCAGAATTGATTAAAAAAGGGCCCAGAAGGTACACAAGGAGGTCAGGTCTAGGTGAGAGAGAATGAGAGTGCAGACTCAAGTGATGATAGCTGACGTGGGAAGAAGTGGATGGATCTGAAAGGAAGGGAAGAGGCTAATGTAAGAACACATAGGATGCTAAGATTATCCGGTCTGTGCAAATGGAGAAACAGTGATGTTGGAGACAGGGGATGTTGGCAGATACTGGGCTTCTCTCATTGTACCATACTACATTGCTGATGTCCAATGGATCTTGGCTGAGAGCAGAGAATATCAGAAAGATGTTTACCTGTGCTTTATTGACTAAGCAAAGGCTTTCGACTGTATGGATCATGGCAAGCTATGGACAACATTGTGAAGTATGTGTATTATAGAACACTTGATTATGCTCATGAGGAATCTGTACCTGGACCAAGAGACAGTTGTTCAAACAGAACATGAGAACACTGAATGGTTTAAAATTAAGAAAGGTGTGCAATAGGGTTGTATTATTTTATCATATTTATTCAATCTGTATGCTGAGCAAATAATTCAAGAAGGTGGCTTATATGAAGAAAAACGTGGCGTCAAGATTGGAGGAAGACTCATTAACAACCTGTGATATGCAGATGATACAACCTTGCTTGATGAAAGTGAAGAAGACTTAAAATATTTACTGATGAAGATCAAAGAGCACAGCCTTTGGTATGGATTGCATCTCAATGTCAAGAAAACAAAATTCCTCACC
>NW_006408544.1:24804290-24818925 GCF_000296735.1 Chrysochloris asiatica
GCAAAGATGTCAGCTTGAAGACTAAGGTGTGCCTGACTCAAACCATGGTATTTTCAATAACCTCATATGCATGTGAAAGCTGGACAGTGAATAATGAAGATCATAGAAGAATTGATGCATTTGAGTTATGGTGTTGGAGGAGAATATTGAAAGTGCCATGGACTGCCAAAAGAACCCGCAGATCTGTGTTGGAAGAAGTGCAGCCAGAGTTCTCCTTGGAGGCTAGGATGGCCAAACTTTGTCTCTCATACTTCAGACATATCGTCAGGACGGACCAGTCGCTGGAGAGGGATATCATGTTTGGTAGGGTGGAAGGTCAGAGAAAAAGAGGAAGACCACCAGTGAGATGGATTGGCAAAGTGGAGGCATCAATCAATGGGCTCATGTGTGGCAACAGTAGTGAGGTTGTCCCAGGATCGGGCAGTGTTTTATTCTGCTGTGCATAAGGTCGCTATGAGTTGGTACCTACTCGATGGCACTTAACAACAACAACAACAACAAACCTTTCAAAAAACGGAGCTCTGATAGCATTAGTGGATTACGACCTGAGCTAAATCAAAGGTCAGCAGTTTAAATATACCAACCGCTCTGTGGAAGAAAAATGAGGCTTTCTGCTCCTATAAGATTTACAGACTCGGAAACCTTATACAGGGTCACTATGAGTCCAATCAACTCCATGGCACATAGCCACCACCATCACCTTTCCAAAAGAAATCGTGGTGTGGTGCTGTAAGATAAGTATTGAACTGCTAATCACAAGGTTGGTGGTTCAAACCCACCAGTCGCTCCTCAGAAACCCTACATAATGGTCACTATGGGTTGGAAATGACTCAATGTCACTTAACAACAACAACTTTTCACAGGGATGGAAAGTCTAATAACATCCTGGACACAATTCTGTGGTCTGCAAATGCATACAGGACTGAAAATTTTTACCGGTTTGTGAAGAGAAAAGTATGAAAACCTATGACAATTTTGTTAAAAATATCCAAGTGTGTGCTAAGTAGCCCATTTAACAAGTACTAGATTAGTTTGGTTACAGTCAAAATCACATGGTGAGTCACATATGGCATGAAGTATGCATTCTGAGACCACAGAAAATAAATTATGTCCTTCCTAACAGACAATTTACAAATCAAGCTGCTAACCTCAAGGTTGGCAATTCAAAACTACCAGCTGTTCCGTGGGAGAAAGATGAGGCTTTCTGCTCCTGTAAAGATTTGCAGCCTTGGAAACCCTGTGCAGGGTCGCTATGAGTCTGAACTGACTCCATGGTACTTACTAACAACAACAACAGACAATTTAAAGAGAAACATTCCTGTGCTCTAGGCTGCTATTGCTGTGTGCTGTCGAGTAGGTTCTTATTCATAGCAACACCTTAGAGGGTTCCCCAGAGCAACTGGTGGGTTTGAACTGTCAACCTTGTGGATAGCAGTCCAGTGTTTATCCTACAGCGCTCTTGCAATCCATATCTTATAATCTATACAAGATCATTTACTATTTTTTTTCAATGAGACTTTGTACATTTTTTTAACACTGAAGTGGGATGATGTTAAGAAAAAGTGTACAAGAGGCATGGGCAGGAAAGTTCTGGTTAGGGCCAGCTGGGGGATGTGGCCCTAAACCCACTTTCAAATATACTCTGCTTCTAACTTTGGCAGTTTGATTATCACAGGTAAAGGAGGTTCTCAGGAAAAACTGGCATCTGAGCACATAACTCTAGGCATAGAGTTGCAAGTTAGAATTAAACTCTGCCTGGCTGGAGTCATTCACAAGCAAATAAAGTCTTCAGGCTTCATGCTTGACAGCAATCTAGGCCCAGTAATTGAGTAAAGCTATTTATTTCAGAAGCACCCCTGGGTGGTACAAACAGTAAGGCACTTGCTATTAACCAGAAGGTTAGAGGTTAAATTCCTTTCAGAGGCAGCTTGGAACCAGAGGAATCTTGGAAGAAAGATCTGCTGTACGACTTTCCCCAAATCAGCCACCGAAAAGCCTGAGGAGTAGAGTTGTACTCTGACACACATGGGGTTGCCATAAAAAATTGGAACTATCTCCATGACAACTGGTTTGGCATATTTGGTTTGGTATGTTTCAGGCATAAACTTTATGGGGAAAGATGTGAGGACAGAGCTGACATGCAATGGCTGCACCTGCATAGCTCGAACTTCATGGCTTTGGGTTCAGATGAAGGTTAAGAAATGGGAGGAGATGCTGGGATTATGAGATTGTGAACATGTGTTATAGACAAAACTGGCTGGGAGTTGAGGGAACAGGCTGTATGGATTGGTTATAATTAGAGCATGAACTCCACCAATCAGAACTGGGATCTTTGGGAAGTCCCGGTCCTCAGGGACTTCACTGCCTGCCCTCAGAAACATTTGTCCTTGATACCTAAACCCGCTCCCCAGGCTGCCTCTAGGTCAAGTATCCTTGCAGTAAACTTCAGCATTTGTGCACACTTGAAAATGATCACAGCCAGGCGGAAGAGAAACCTCGAGGGTGGGGGGTGGTACTGGGGGAACAGTGAGAGTCCCATCCAGCTCATCAATTTGGTTCAGACTCTCAAATGGATGTGGGGTCTTTGTAGGTAAATCTGGATATTTTACAAATTCTTTTCCTTCCTCCAAGTACACAACAAACACCCTAATTGATGCAAAATACCTCTATGGCAAGAACCTACTGGGAATGGGGGTGGTGTGGTGTGGATTAATTGGACCCTGGAGCGAATGAGGGAAAAAAAAAGCATTTTTCAAAAAGCAAACCTCAAAGAGCCTGGAAAAGAACAAAGCCCTTTCAAGTGCTTCTCGTGTGTATTTTTTCTTCCATCCCCCTGTTGTTTGCTGCTCCAAGGAGAGGTGGGAGCAGCCGCGGTCCCCCTCAGTAGGTGCCTGTCACATTGTGTTATTACAATTCTATATTTCAATTAAAGCAATGTAGCCAATTTAAAAGTTCTACCGTGCGCTACTCATGATGCAGAGATCTAAGGATTTAACTTGCACATTTTAATACCCCACTTTTTCCTTCTTCTCATTTTCATGTAAATCAGGCTGAATGCTGTCTATTTTTCTTCTTCCTCTAATCTAACCCTCAAAATATAGCGCCAATTAAACAGTGCAAAGACAGCCTCCAAAGCCCAGCAGGACCTCCCAGTACCACTTTGATTTTCCTTAAAGTTTTCCATCCATCTTTCCTTTTTTCCCTTCTATTTTCATGTTTTAATTTTGAATGATGTGGTTTCCTCGTAGGGCACATGGGAGATTGAGAGGCAAGCTGGTCCAACTACTATGCCCAATACTTTCTTTGACTGTTTTGGGGGAAGAATATAAACTCTGGGAACTCAGAGTTGGCTTCCAGATTTAGAAGCTTCCTAGCTTGGGTGCCTTTGTTATTGTTAGTTGCCATCAAACCGATGATTCTGACTCATAGTGACCCATGTATGCAAAATAGAACTACTCCATAGGGTTTTCTAGGCTGTGACCTTTTGGAAGTAGATCACCAGGTCTGTCTTCTGAGTGGGTTGCTTCAGGAATAGGAGACCTAGTGGTGCAGTAGTTAAGCACCTGGATGCTCATCTAAAGGTCAGTAGTTCCAGCCCACCAGCCTCTCCAGAGGAGAAAGATGTGTTAGTCCATTTTCATAAAGATTTGTTGGTGTGGTTCAGTGTCACTGAGTTGGTTCCAACTCACAGCGACCCTCTATAGGGTTTCTGAGGAGCGTCTGGTGAGTTTGAACTTCTGACCTTGTGGTTTAAAACAACCTTGAGGTATATACTTATTCTACACATCCTTGGGAACCCTATGGGACAAACTTATTCTGACCTATAGGACCTTTATACCTCAAAATGGCTCCAATAGCAATAGGTTTAAGCTGCAGGATCCTGCTGTCCGATATGAATATAAAAACCTACCAGGTTGTAGATGCTCAGTTTCTATGAGTTTCTGTTCCCGTCTCTTATAGTAACACAGAGACAAGATCTTAGGTGGCACACAGAGCTTCTACTATTTCATGGGAATTTTCAGAAGTGCTATTCCTGTTCATGCATTCTCTCCCTTCCCTTAGTATTATCTCTTTGCAGGTTTGGGGGGATTTTAAATTCATTTAATCTCAACAAGATGCAGACTCATTTCAGCCATCTCTCTGTGTGTGGGGTGTTGGGAGGTGGGGGACAAGGAGCGAGTTTTTGGTTTGCCCAATTTAGCTGTTTCCTTGTAGGTCATTGCTAGTGTTTGGCAGGGTGCACAGCCTATCTTTGATGTGTATGGGTCAGGATCAGCCCCAGGTGGCCTGATGCAGGCTAACGGGATGGAGCCTCTCCTATACTCTCTGCACACAGAAGTGTGAATTTCAGAACTGTGAACGTTTACTCCAATAAGAGAAGACCTTCAAAAGAAACTGATTGAGACATAGAAAGAGGCTTCCCTTTGACAACATGGTAGGGAAAGCAGGGTCCATTTAAATGCTTTAAGGTGACAAAGAAATAAAGGAGTAGTATTCACTCATTCTTTGTTTCCCGAGCAGTGTCTAAGTGATACAGATGATGGAAACAGAGATAAAAAAAGAGACTGGTCTTGTGCTCGAGACTCATAATTTGATACACAGAGAGAGAGATCTAGAAAAATTGATCATTATAAAACAAACAAATACTGACATAAAGGAGGAGACAGTACAGAGAAGTACAGCTAATGTAGACAGTAGGTTCTATTGGGGGAGTTTCAGCAAAGCACTACTACTGGGGTGCTAACAACAGAGAGGTGGTCAGGTTCTCAAGAGCTGGGTAGGATGTCAGACATCATCTTGTCTCCCTTATAGATAAGATGACCAGGGGTCAGGACGTAGTGTGCTTTTCTCCAGTTTAGTAATTAATCCATCTATTCATCAGTCAAGTCACCAGCACATGGATAACTGCCTCTCAGGTGACAAACCAGGTGTTAGGTCTTAGGAGACACAGAGAGAGATAACACTCAAGAAGCTTCTGATATTATGAGGCAGTGCAAAGGTTGTTGGTGTTAAATGTGGTCAAGTCGGCTCCAACTCATAGGGCTTCTGAGGAGACTGGTGGGTCTGAACCACTGAACTTGTGGTTAGCAGTCTAGTGCTTATCCTACAGTGCCACATTAGGACTCCAAGGGCAAAGAAGTTGTTGTTGTTAAGTGCCATTGAGTCAGTTCCGACCCATAGCACCCTGTATAGGGTTTCCAAGGAGCGCTGGTGAGTCAAAAGGCAGTGTGGTAAGGGATATCATCAAGGAACAGGTGCGGGAAGACTTTTATCAGCTCAGACTAGGACTGAGGACCAACAGTTAGAATGAATTGTAAAGCTGGACGGGAACTCAAGGATGAGTAAACGATGCTGCAGAAACCTAAAGGATTCTCCCAGCACTCCCTGACAATGGGAACTCGTTGCACTCCTCTAGTCAGATGGAAAACTACAGTTTTGGAAACTACTGCTCAAATGAAATCAGAAGAAAGCAAGAACCTCATAGGCTTTAGGTTGGGACAGCCTGGGGTTGGAAGCTAAGCTTTGCCTCTTTGAGAACTCTGTGGCCATGGATACTTCAGCCTGTTATATACTTCTTTCATCTCATAAATAGGGATAATTGCATTGAACTATTGAGGGGGGAGCAATAACTGAAATGATGTGTATATTGTTCCAGGACCAAGGTAAATGGTCTTGTGCCCCACCCCTTCCTTCCCTGACACCCTGCTATTTAGTGTCAGCTTTGGGCATTTTCCCCCCATTAAAAAAAATCCATGTATATGGTCCCTGTGAAGAAAGGCTTTGTGGCAGCAGTCTCTCTGATCAAGGCTTGTTGTTGTTAAGTGCCTTGAGTCAGTTCCGGCTCATAGCAACCCTGTATAGGGTTTCTGAGAAGTGGCTGGTGAATCTGAACCACTGATTTTGCAGTTAAAACTGACTTTGCGGTCTAGTGCTTATCCCACAGTGCCATACCAGGACTCCAGATTAAGGTATAGGGTAAAAATGCAAAATATCCCAGCACAATTACTTACCCCACAAGGAGCCAATTAGCAGTCTCAGAACAAAACGCTCCAAAGGACCCACTGGGGGAGCTGTTATTTGTTAAATTCTGTAAATAGTAATGACCAAACCAAGTAAGTCCTCATAAGTCAATTCTCCATCACAGAAATATGTAATCACCAATGTCTTACCCACCTGCACGAAGCTGTTTGGAAGACTTTTTCTCCACTCTTCACACTACCAGCATCTCCTCATCCTCAGGCATCATTTAGCACATCTCCTCCCTGGACCCCAA
Source organism: Chrysochloris asiatica (assembly GCF_000296735.1). Lineage (NCBI taxonomy): Eukaryota > Metazoa > Chordata > Mammalia > Afrosoricida > Chrysochloridae > Chrysochloris > Chrysochloris asiatica. The sequence goes on from NW_006408544.1 coordinate 24,810,565, forward strand.
CTAGGATGGTTCCTTCCTATTCAACTCCATAGAGCCCTGTTCCCTGCACTTCACTCTACACACAGCTTTTCTGACATTTTTAGTCCTGTATTCTGTTTCCTTGACTAGAATGTAAACTCCTAGAAGGCAGGGGTGTGGCCAAAGCATATTGCTAGCTGTATCCCCAGCATCTAACACAGGGGTGGCTCAGAAAATGAACTCTGTAAGTATAGCCTGGGAAATTAAAAGAGTGGACTCTGGAGTCAGATTGTTTGGTCTTGTGTCTTGGCATCACCCATGGTTAACTGGGAAAAACTGAGCAAGCTACATAATCCCCTATGTCTTACTGTCTCTGACTGCCAAGCAGGGAGAATAATAGCACTTTCTGTAATGTAATGTTAAGAGGACTGAGTGTGAACTCGTGTTTGACTTCACAACATTGGTCTGCCACATTCCACCTCATGCCCCCTGACTGGTCCTCGTCACCCCAGCACCAAGGCCAGTGCTGACAATCATATGAAACTTGCTTTATCTTGTGTCTGATATACTGTCACTTTGAATTCCATCTCTGGAGAACTCTAGCTTTTTGGCTCAATTACTGGAGCCTTTACACTGCTTATGACCCTATGGATTGGTTTCTCCACTTGATCTCCTTGACATTTGAACTTGGATCTCCCTAATTGAAAAGGACTGTGAGGTGGCTCTGTAAGATAAATATTGGACTATGAACTACAAGGTCAGCAGTTCAAGCCTACTAGCTGCTCCTAGCGAGAAAGATGAGGCTTTCTGCTCCTGCAAAGACTGATAGCCTCAAAAACCCTAGGCAGGGTTGCTATGAGTCAGAACCAACTTTACAGCACTGAATAACAATAATAGATTGAAGAAATCCCTGCCAGAACAAATAGTTAAGTTCTAGACTATTAACTGAAAGGCTGGAGACCTGAAGCCACCTAGAAGGATAGTCTGTTCAAAGGAAAGATCTGCAAATCTGCTTCTGCCAAGTCACAGCCATGAAAACCCTAGAGAGCAGTTCTGCTCTGTGACATACAGAGAGGTCATGAGATGGGATTGACTTAAGGGCAATTGGTTATTTTGGATTAATAAACTGAAGTGTGCCTGACCCTCCAGCACACCATACTGCATCCAGAGTCTTCTGAGAGGCAAGCCCCCAGCCAGACCCAGATTTCTCACTCTCAGGACTCACAGCCACTGACTCCCAGTTTCTGATCCCTGGTTCTAACTTTCTCCCACTCTCCACTGCTTCATGTTGCTAGGGTTCACATGCTAGATTTCATATCTGTCTTTGAACACACAGCAGACCTTTCTGGTAACTTCTAGGTTTGACCATCTGGAAAACAAAGGTGGCTGGCTGATTCTCTTCATTCAGGCTTAACTTTTCCTCTCCACAGTCTGGTATGGGTAGAACTTACAGTATGAGTTTAAAAATAAATAAACAAGGAAGAGAAGAAGCTTTGCAGTGTGAGGACTCAAAGTATATTGTAGTAATTTGGCTGTTGGTTCACTCACAGGATCATCACTGTGATCTTGATAACATACAGGAAATGAAAACAATGGCCCATGCTGGGCATTATGCCCTGTGTCACACATGCATTGTCTCACAAGCCCTATGAGGTGGGACACAGTCTTGGTGAGGACAGGAAAAATTCACTGGAGCATAGTAGGTGTGCCTAAGTATTTGTTGAATGATTACAGGGATCGTATTCCCATTAAATGATTTTTAAACACAATCTGTCGTTCTCTGAAATCAATAACCCCAGGTGTCATTTAAATGCTTATAAGCCTTGGAATCATATTGATCAATGCATACTGACCCAAGAAGGGATAACTTTACTGTTTCCCTTCACCAGCTGGGCCATGGGGACGGGGCTAGGTATGAGACTTCAAAAGGCACTCTGTAACAGAGGCAAGATTATAGCAAATTCTATGTTTAGGCCAAACATGAGATCGATTTGCACACGAATATATGCACATTTATGATCTATAAATAAGGTGACCATCTGGGTCTATTTATTTAGCATATGTTTACAGAGTACCTGTTCTATCCTAGGATCTGTGCTCATTGCCAGGGATGAAAAAGGTGAATGAAACAAGTCTCTGCCACCATTTTTAAATAAACACAAGACCACATGTTCAGGATAAGAGAGCATTCTGACAGGGTTGTTGTTGTTAAGTGCCTTCGAGTGCATTTCAACTTATAGAAACCCTGTATAGAGTTTCTGAGGAGCGGCTGGTAAGTTTGAATTGCTGACCTTGCAGTTTAAACTGATGTGGTGGTCCAGTAAATGAACCCACAGGACCATACCAGGACTCCTCTGATGGGGTCAAATAGTCTAAATTCAGACTCCTCTAAGAGACAAGAAGTACAGTTAGCTTCAGAACTAGCTACAACCTACTTCTTCTACATCCACACTGCAATTCCAAGAGGGAACAGATTTTAGATCTACCACTCGTACGTTTTATAACTTTGAGGCTAACTCTACCTTCTCCATTTCCTTTGGTTTTGTTTTAAATTAAGACTTGAATTCAATGACAAGTAAAGATTCTTTCTAGTTCTGAATTCTATAATGCTGGAGTCTTTACAAAGGACCCCTGAAAGCACAGTGGTTGTTAACTAAGTGGTTGGAGATTTGAGTCTACCACTCACTCTGCAGGAGAAAGTTGAGGCTGTCTGCTCCTGTAAATATTTAGAGCTTTGGAGACCCTACTATGTCTTAGAGGGTCACTAGGAGTCAGGATCAACTCGATGGCAGCAGGTTTGGTTTTTGGTTTCTGTAGTACTTACATTCGTAAAGAAAGACTTCCACAATCCAATCATCCATCCATCCATCACTCAAATATTCATTGAACATTGTAGTTCAGAAAATAGGTTGGGCAAAACATATACAAAGGAGTAGGATAAACAGTTCCTGCTCTTACAATCCTTCCCACCAACTGCCACCAGATTGATTCTTGATCATGGCTACCCTACAGGGCAGAGGAGAAAGGCTTCTTAGGGTTTCAGAGACTGTAAATCAATCCAGGAGCAGACAGCCTCAGCTTTCTTATGCAAAGTGATTGGTGGATTTGAACCTGACCTTGCAGTTATCAAGAACCATCTGTGGTGAGGCATATAGTAAAAACAAGTACACTATTATTTGTACTTGTCGAGTGTTTAGTATGAACTATGCATTTTATAAGGATAATCTCATGTTTATCTTAGAATAACCCAATGCTATGGTGGTTGGTGGAGTTCTGGTATGGCACTGTAGGTTAATGCACCAGACTGCAAAGCCATTTGAACTGCAAGGTCAGTGGTTCAAGCTCACCGGCTGCTCCTTGGAAACCTTATACAGGGTTGCTATGGGTCCGAATCGACTCAATGGCACTTAACAACAACAACATGGTGGTTGTTGGACTCCTGGTGTGGCACTGTGGATTAATGCACTGGACTGCAAGGTCAGTTTGAAACACAAGGTCAGTGGTTCAAACTCACCAGCTGCTCCTTGGAAACCCTATACAGGGTCAGTGTGAGTTGCAACTGACTTGACAGCATTTAACAATAACAACATGGTTGTTGTTGGTTATATGCCATGGAGTCAGTTCCGACTCATAATAACCCTGTATAGGTTTCCCAAGGCTGTAACTCTTTAGAGGCGCAGAAAGCTGTATCTTTCTCCTACAGAGCAGCTGGTAGATTCCAACTGCTGACCTTGGAAGCCATTTCCCTACTGGAGCTATGTTGTTGTTGTTGTTAAGTGGCTTTCCAGCTAGTGAGCTTGAACCACTGACCTTACAGTTCAAATGACTTTGCAGTCTGATGCATTAGCCCACAGTGCCACACTGGAGCTATAGGCACTATTAATATGTCTGTCTATGGATGATGAAACTGAGGTCTGAAGAGATCATGCAACTTGCCTCAAACTATACTAGAAAGTTGAGTCTCAAACCCAGGGTCCCACCTAATTCTAGTGCCACAGTCTGGATTACAATACTCTGGTCTTGATGACTGCATAGAAATAAATATAATACTAAGAAAATATACTTAAACAAAAAAGAGGAGTTCAAGTCAAGAGTTTGAGAACAGTGGCAGGGCAGGTTTCCTAGAGAGACATACCCAGTCAGATCCTACAGCACGGGGTCAGGTTTTGGCAGGGAAGGTGGGGAGAAATGGAATTGTACACAAGAGAAACGAAAGGCTGATCAAGCTGTGAAGAAGGCTGACTAACTGCATCCTTATCTTTCCGCAAGCCGGTTACACAGTGAGAACCAGCATAGCTCACCAGTAAGGAAAAGACTATCATTTGTCCTGCATCCAGTTTCTACCCAGGAGTACAAGTACCTGTTAGCACTTTGTTCGTCTGCAAAACTCCTCCTTCTGATCTTCTCCTGCATGCATCTAGAACTCAAGTTGTGGCTTATTAGAGACCCCTTCCCTGATGTTCCCTATCTAATTCTGCAATCCCATCTAGTCACCCCCTGTCACACTATCCTGAGTTTTTAAGAATTCAACCACTTATTAAGACTTGAAATTATTTAATTGATTTATTCATTGCCTGCTTTCTTAATGAAGTAGGATGTGATAAGGGCTATGACTCCATCTGTCTTGTTCCCTCAGGGCGGATGCTCAATGCTTATAGTGTTTCGTGTATCATAGGTGTTCAGTAGATAGTTGCTGAACTCTTGCCCTGAATTTAAGATGCATTTCTGGTAGCTTGAGCTAAGTGATCAAGAGTAAAAATGCCTGCATTTGGCTCCAGGCTCTGAAATGCTCCACAGGGTAATCTCTACACCCACAAATCTGAGTTTCTACGTCAGCCAAATAAGAATCACAAAGGACTTACATGATTATGACATTTTTGCTGTTACAATTTCTTTTGCTCTAGAGGCTAATATGAAAATAAAAACTATTGGTTTGACTTCATCATTCCTTTCTGCTTACCTTAAAGTTTGTTTCTAGTCAATGAGACTAAAAGCCTAGGAGAGCCCAGGGGGTCTGGGTTCAGACTAGAGCCACAGGTTACGCCAGCGTGAACCTCCAGGCCCAGTTGTCCTTGAGCCAACAACATCAACAAGGTAGATTATTGCAGTTCTAGTCTCTCTCCATGAAGGTCTTCCAATACAGTTCAGCAGGTGACCCGCCACCAAGATAGGGTGGTCCCACACCTGGCCTCGGCGGGCCTTTCTGCCTTCTTTCAATCGCTAGACAGGTGGAACTGATTAATGTACTTGACTGAACAGAGAGGTTGGAGATTCAAGATAATCTAGAAGTGGCTTGGAGACAAAAGACTACTGATCTACTTCCATAAGTCAGCGACTGGAAACCTATGGGGCTCAGTTCTAGTGTGGCACACACATCAGTTGGAAATGACTGGACAGCAACTAGACTACAGATTAAATAGACAAGGGTCAAAGGAAAGCTGAAAAGTTCTTTCTCAGTGGGGAGGCTCATGTGTTTTATTAAATGTCTTGTAAGTTCAAGGGGTAAGTCCCCACTGAGTATAGTTCCTTTGCCCATGAACTCTTGGGCCAGCTACATAACAAATGTTTTATAACAATGCACATTGTCCAAAGAAACACAACGAGATTAATGTAAGAAAATAAACAAATAGTAGCAACAAAATCGTGTATTCATTTGTTCACTCATTCATTGATTCACTATTGTTGTTAAGTGCTGTTGAGTCAGTTTCGGCTCAAAGTGACCCTGTATAGGCTTTCCAAACAGTGGCTGGTGGATTTGAGCCACTGACCTTATGATTCAAAACAACCTTGCGGTTCAGTGCTGCAGTACCACACCAGGACTCCGCACCAACAGTGAGCCAGATACCCTGGTAGACAACAGTGGTAAGGAAGATGAAAAATTAAGGCTCCGATGTTGAAGACAACTACATTCAAGAAAGCACAGAAAGTCTACATTCTAGAAAGGCAAGAAAATTCCATCAATTGCCATACAACTATAAAGACTGCTTGAGATAGAAACATAAAGAACTAGGTATAATACAAGGCAGCATGACAGGGATGTCAAATACAGGTGTGAGGAATATACTGCTATGGGAGCAAGGGGAAGAAGAAAAGGACCAGACTCATTACCTGTCAAATACCTGAGGCTACATGCTAAGGTTGTTTAGACACAGCAGCGGACCCTGGGGATGGCCTGTTTCCTAACCCAGCTGTTATTTACTATCTGTAAAGGTTAGACAAGTCACTTAACCATCTTTTGTCTTAGTTTCCTTGTGTGTCAAATGCTAAATAAAAGTTGGCCATCACTGCTTCTATGGAGCTCTGGTAGAGTTGTGCGTTACAAGTTGGGCTGATAACCACAAGGTCAGCAGTTAGGAAATCCTAGCCACTTTGCAGGTGTAAGATGAAGCTTTCTGCTGCTGTACAGATGTGCAGGGTCACTGTGAATCGGAACCAGCCCCATGGCACATGACAACCACCACCATTATTGTTTCTGATAAACCAATAAATCCAAACCTGTTGCCATCAAGTTTATTCTGAGTCATAGCGACTCTGTAAACAAAGTAGAGCTGCCACTCAGGGTTTCCAAAGCAGCTATAAGTCTTTATAGAAGCCGATGGTGGAGTAACAGGTGGATTTGCACCACTGACCTTTAAGTTAGCCTATGAGCATTTAACCATTATACCACCAAGGCTTCTATAAAGTTATTAATGTTGTTGTTGTTAAGTGTTGTCCAGTCAGTTCCAACTCATAGTAACTCTGTATAGGGTTTCCAAGGAGCAGCTAGTGAGTTTGAACCACCAACCTTGTGGTTCACAGTCTAATGCTTATCCTGCAGGCTATCCCAATTTTATCTTTAAAAAAAGTCCTATAAGGTAATTACTATCTCTGTTTTACAGATGAACAATCTGAAGCTCAAAGTTTAACTCAACCAAAATCATGTGTTGCATGATTTATTGTGTGTCGACTTTGGCTGGAATTGTATTAAATGATTTATATTCATTATCACATTGAGTACCATGTTATGATACGAACACTACTGTTAACCCTGCAGGGTATTGTCTAAGGGTATATAAACAGCGATCCTACATTCAACTAAGACATTGCACAATATCTAAGCAAATGCACATGGCCATGGTGCAATGATCCTGAATTTATGGATGCTGATATTTGCATGTCATGTTATTTACACATGTTGTGAAATGTTATTATTCTTCCTATGTTTTCCTCTGCCATCAAAAAAAGTGTACAACTTATATGCTTATTGTTGTTGTTGGTGTATGTGCCATGGAGTCAGTTCTGACTCACAGTGACCCTGCATAGGGTTCCTGAGGCTGTAAATCTTTTTGGGAGCAGAGAGTCTCATGTTTCTCCTGTGGAACATCTGGTAGTTTTGAACTGCTGACTGTGAGGTTAGTAGCCTGATTCGTAACCACTACGCAACCAGAGCTCCTTATATGCTTATAGACCATACAGATATATATAGGTGGCAGAAGACAAGACTGCCCTTCGTCAGCACTCCTATTCAATATAGTGTTGGAAGTCTTAGCCAGAATTATAAGGCAAGGAAGGGCGTTAAAGCCATGGAAATTGGCAAAGAAGAAGTAAAACTCTATTTGCAGATGATATTATACTATACATAATGTATAGATGATATTATACTATACATAATGTATAGATGATATTATACTATACATAGAAAACCCAAAGACTCAGAAAAAACACTACTGGAACTCATTAGAAGACTCAGCAAAGTGGTAGGGTACACGATCACATTCACAAAAATCAGTTGCATTCCTCTATACTAATAAAGACAGCTATGAAAAGCCAATTAAGAAACCAATGCCATTTACAATAGACATCCAAAAGATGTAATATTTAGTAATAAATCCAACCAGAAAAACAAAGGACCTATACAAAGAAAACTACAAAGCACTACTACAAGAAATCAAAAGAGATTTACAAAAATGAAAATACCATAAACCTGGATAGGAAAACATAACATTGTGAAAATGTCAACACTACCTAAAGCAATTGATAGCTATAACACAATCCTAATCTAGATTACAATATCATTCTTTAAAGAGATGGAAAAAAAATGATCATGAACTTTATATGGAAAGCAAAGTGGTCTTGGATAAGCAAAGCTCTGCTTAAGAAGAAAAAAGTTAGAGGTCTTTCACTCCCTGATCTTAAAATTTACTACACATCCACAGTGATCAAAACAGCCTAGAACTGATACAATGAGAGATGCATATATCAATGGAAGAGAATTGAGAACCCAGAAGTAAATCCATTCACATATAGTCAACTGAGCTTTGACAAAGGGCCAAAACACATAAAGTTGGGAAGAGATATTGTTGCTGTTGTTGTTAGGTGCCATTGAGTTGGTACCGACCTATAGCAACCTTATGCACAGCAGAA
>NW_006408544.1:24819567-24824844 GCF_000296735.1 Chrysochloris asiatica
GAAGGCTGTGCTCTTTGATCTTCATCAGTAAATGTTTTAAGTCCTCTTCACTTTCAGCAAACAAGGCTGTATAATCTGCATATCACAGGTTGTTAATGAGTCTTCCTCCAATTCTGATGCCACGTTTTTCTTCATATTTGTGCCCATTCCAAAGAGAGGTAACCCAACAGAATGTGGAAATCATCAGATAATCTCTTTGATATCCCACGCGAGTAAAGTTTTATTAAAGGTAATACAGAAATGGCTGCAAGCATACATTGACAGAGAACTTTCAGAGGCTCAAGCCAGATTCAGAAGAGGCCTTGGACCTTGGGATATCATTGCTGATGTCCGATAGATCTTGGCTGAAAACAGAGAACATCAGAAAGACGTTTTCCTGTGCTTTATTGACTACGCAAAAGCTTTCAATTGTATGGATCACGACAAGCTATGGACAACGTTGTGAAGTATGAGTACTCCGGAAGACTTCATTGTGCTCATGAGGAATCTGTACATGGACTAAGAGGTAGCTATTCGAACAGAACATGGAAACAGTGAACAGTTTAAAATTAAGAAAGGTGTGCGACAGGGTTGCATTCTTTCAGCATACTTATTCAACCTGTATGCTGAGCAAATAATCCGAGAAGATGGGTTATATGAAGAAAAAAACCTGGGAAAAGGTAGTTTCCAACAAATGGTGCTAGCAAAACTGGAAATCCATTTGCAGAAGAATGAAACAAGACCCATATCTCATACCACATACATAAGTAAACAGAATGTGGATTCAAGACCTAAAGTTAAAACCTAGAACTATAAAAATCATCAATGAAAAAATACGGATAAACTTAGGTACTCTAATACATGGTATGGATACATTATATTAATTCAGACAGTAGAAGACAAAACAGATGAGTGGAACCTCCTAAAAATTAGACACATATGTACATCAAAAATTTCACCAAAGAATATAAAGGGATACTGCAGACTGGGATTTTTTTTTTTTTTTTTTTGAATGACATATCAGACAAGGGATTAATAGTCAAAGTTTATAGAAAACTACAACATCTACAAGAAAAAAATAAGCAATCCAATTTAAAATGGTCACAGGGCATGAACAGACACTTCATCGAGAAAGACAATCAGGTAGCCACCAAACATGAAGAAATAAATGTTCAAGACCATTAGCCATTCGAGAGATGCAAACCAAAACAACAATGAGATATCATCTCATACCAGCACTACTAGTGAAGTTAAAAAAAACACAATCAAAACACAGATAATAACAAATATGCTGGCAAAGAGTGTGGAGAGACTGGGACCCTCCTACATTGCTGGTGGGACTGTAAAATGATTTAACCACTCTGAAAAATGGTACAGAGCTTCCTTAGAAAGTTGGAAATAGAAATACCTTTTGACCCAGCATCCCTCTGTTTGTTGTATATCCACAAGAAATATGAACCAGGACATGAGTAGTTATGTGCACATCAATGCTCACTGTAGCACTATTCACAAAAACAAAAAAGATGGAGACAGCCTAAGTGCCCATGAATGGAAGAATGGATAAACTTTGGTATGTGCCACAATGGAATATTCTGCAACGGTGAAGAGTAATAATCACTATGAGAAGCACCACATATCATAGATGAACCTGGAGGACATTATGCTGTGTAAAATTAGTCAATAACAAATGGATAAATATTGTATGAAATCAGTATTGTAAAAACTTAAGAAAGGATTTTCGTATTAAAAAACAAAAATCTTTGTTGGTTACCAGGGGTGGGAGAGTAGATGCATGTTATCTTGGGTGATGGCGAGGATAAGATATAAGAAAAGGGAGGGTGGCAGAAAAATGATAAAAATAAGTTAAGACACTAGGAAGTATGTATGGGCTAAAGGAGACACAGATAAACAGCGATATATACACCATTTTGGACCAACAGTGTTCTGCGCATAGATGCATGGATTAAGACATGGGTTGAATGGGTAAAGGAGGCAGAGTGGAATATACATCCCATAAATATATAAGCATTTGAAAGAGCATATTTGTACATGAGTATTTATCTTTCCTGAAAACATAACTATGAATGTGGTGGGGCATACAGTAGGCAAAATGATGAACCTTCCTAGACATTATCAAACATCTTAAGGCAATGAATGAGCTTCTGGAGATGCAGTCTCAGGAGACACCATGGCCAACTAGCATAACATAATCCACAAAGCCAATATTCTATATGCTACTTGGGTGAGTCCTGGTGGGGCACTGTGGGTTAATGTGCCAGACTGCAAAGTCACTTGAATCCCAAGGTTGGCGGTTCAAGCTCACCAGCTATTCCTCAGAAACCCTATACAGGATTGCTATGGATTGGAACCAACTCGACAGCACTTAACAACAACAACAACTTGGGTGAATAGTATCTGGGATCTTGAATGTTCATCAGTGGCTGTCTAAGGTGCAGCTATTGGTCTCTCATGTGTGGAAGAAAGAAGTGATAAGAATTTAAGTGGTGTGGAATCAGTCACGTGGACTAATAGAATATATGAACATCAGTCTCCACAACTCTGAGACCAGAAGAACTGGATGGTGCCCAGCTACCACTACCAACTGCTCTGAAAGGGATTACATAACAGGGTCCTGGATAAAGTGGGAAACATGTGGAACAAAACTCAAAATTATTAGGGAAAAAACCCAAAAAATCCAGGTTTACTAGTCAAAAAGATACTGGAGGAACCAGAGCCTATGGCCCCTGAGCACTCTTGAGGTCTAGAAAGGAACTCATCTTCATGGTCCAATTTTTAGCCAAGCAGTAGATAGATACATAGGTGGGGAACAACAACACTAGTAAGGTATGCTCACCATGGAATGGTCAATCATTCAAAATCAAAAGGGCAACATTTCCCTAAGGATAAAGTTGAGAAGGGATGGAAAGCTGGGTGGAATGCAAATAGCAAGCATAGGGAGGAAGCAGGATAACTCTTACTACATGGAGGAGATTGCAATCCTTGGGATGAAATAAAGTGTATGATTGATTGAATGCAAAACTGATGATCTTGTCTGTAAACCTTCACTCAATTCAGAATAAAGAGCTTTTAAAAAAATAAAATAAGTGGCAGAGAATCTGGCCTATGGGCAATAGTTTGACAAGGAGCCCTGGTGGCACTGAAGGATAAGTGATGGACTGCTAACCACAAGGTCAGTGGTTCAAACCCAATAGTGGTTCCAAGGGAGAAAGTTGCATCTTTCTGCTCCAGTGAAGATTTTAGCCTCAGAAATCCTACCTAGGGTCACTATGAGTCAGATTGGATTGATGGCAGTGGGTTTCATTTTGGTTTCGGTTGGTCCTAGATCCAGGATATGAATCCAAACAGTTTGAATTGAGACACTTCCCAGCAGGTTTTGGTGATGCTTTAGAGTTACTATAAGAAGTCGTTTCTATGGAAACTGACCTGGTCTCCTTGCCTTGGTGATCCCTATTTAAATCCTTCTTCTTGGACCAAAACAGGAACATGGAGCTGGGGACCACTCACTATGCCCTCATCTATTTTCCCTAGACATTTTGCACTTGGGGTTAAGATACTTCTAACTTACTGATAGGATATATTTGTTAATAGACCACTACAGATTTATACAAAAGTGCAATAAATACTGGTTCATTTTTTTTTTTAAATTAGGCTCAGAGTTCTTAATGAATGAAAAGAGAATGCAGACGGTGTTTCTGTTTCTTTGCTGTATCTTCAAGTTCAGTGATTATAATTTAACAGATTAATTTAAGAGGAGGTTGGCAAATAAATTGCACTGAAAATGTATGGGAATTAACCTGAAAAGTATTTGCTCTCTCTTAAAAGAGAAATTCCATTTATGTAAAGAGGAAAAGGAGAAAAACAGCAAACCCAGAGCATGGGTCTGTAATCACTTTTCAAATTACAGAAGATGTTGTCCATTGTTGCGAAATGGGGCTCTGACAAGAAGTCAATCAGGTGTATTTGCTGCATCGATTAGCACTTGAGACGTGGAGAGAGAGGGCGAGTCAAGACCCAAGGCCAGCTCCCTCGGGGCTAGACAAGCCCATGTGTTCAGCAGCATCCACTCCACTCAGCCACTTTGCTCTGTTTACTCTCCCAAATCAAGCAGAGGCTTCATTGAGGTCCTCCATACTTATGAAAAGGTTCAAAGCCCTTCTCTTTGGAGTGAGACTAAATCAGGCCAAAATGGATCAAAACAGCCAGTCCTAGTCATCGTGACGAGGTTTCCAAGTCCAGACCAATCTGAGTTCCACTTCAGGGTCTGCCAATTACCAGAATCCCTGGATGGTAGGAGTGGTGAATATGCTCAAATGCTAACCAAAATGTTGGAGGTTCAAGTCTACCCAGATGTGTCTCAGCAGATACGCCTGCCAATCAACCTTTACAAAAATTAGCATTGCCAACACTAGAGGTCACAGCTCTACTCTGACACACGTGGTCTTGACATGAATCAGAAAGGACTCATTGTCAACTGATTGGTCGGTCACATTGCTTATTAGTTTTTTAGGCTGTGTTTTGTGTTTTTTCATTTATAAAATGAGGGTAGCCATATTACTGATGCAAGGTGTTATTATGATAATTAAATGGGATAATGATTGTAATGTGCTTAGCAATGTGCTTAATGAAAGAAAATGTGCAAAACTGATGATCAAGTTCATTCTCAGCATCACGTAATGCTGGCGTCAGCCTACCACCACATGTGTTCCAAGGAGGTCTTTGGTGCTATGGTCCAGGGGATAAGGTCCGTTTCTTCAGATTCACAGTTATACAAGTGTCCACCAGTGGGCAGCCTATACCAGAAGTGGGATAACTTGTTCCCACTAAACCCCAGAGAAAGAAAACCTAAGTAGGCAGTGATGTCACAAAATGATTAAAACAAAACCAGATGCTGCTGAGTCGATTCCAACTCCTGGCGGCCTCAGGTGTGTCAGAGTAAAACTACTCCATAAAGTTTTCAACAGCTGATTTTTCAGGAGCTAGCCAGGCCTTTCTTTGGACATACCTGTGTGTAGACTCAAACTACCAACCTGTTAGTGTGCATCACCCAGAGCCTCTCATGAAGTAGCAACATGTGATTACATCAGTTAATCTTAAGTAAATACGATTACTCTCCATAATGTGGGTGGGCCTCATCTAATCAGTTTAAGGTCCTAATAGCAAAAAAGGAGTTTCTTTGGGGTGTATTCTGGCTCCTGAATGTTACTAGACATGTGTGTAGTCTTTGCTGACAGCAGCAGAAAAGTGAACAACTCAGCGACAACCCCCACCCCCACCCCC
>NW_006408544.1:24824964-24835626 GCF_000296735.1 Chrysochloris asiatica
AGCCCAATATTCTCTTTCACAGACCAAGGCGATGATTACAACAGGAAAGAAAAAAAGAAAAAATGAAGATTATAGTCCAGTGGCTTTAATACCAGACTTACCTTGAATCTACTAGGCTTCCTGACATCCTTGAAATATACAGCAGGAGGAATAAGTAATTAGGTGGTTTTTTACAGCTCTCTATAACTGATATGAATTAAGAGGAGCACCATGGAGAGAATTCCTTTTATGTCCTGGCATATATCTTTCGGTACAAAGAAGAACTAGCATTTATCCTGAATAGAGATCTCAGTGACTTCACCCTAGCACTGTGCAAACATTGTCCGCAGACAGCAAAATGAGAGGCAAAGACAGCCACGGCTCTTCTAATTCACACCTACACAGATAAAGCCCAATGATCCCCAGCTTTGACTTCTATTTTCTTCCTATTCTCTCTCCAATTAAGATATGGAATAGGTGAGAAGAATCACTTGGTGGAGACAGCTAGATATCTACTTGCAGTGAAAAGTTAAGAGTTTTTTGTGGCTAAGTTTATTGCATTTATTAAAGTGTCTTTTGGACTTACAGAGAGATGAGGCAGTCCACTGGCTGGCATGGTGGCTAGCAGTTGCAAAAGCATCCCTGGTGGCACTATGGGTTCCTCATTTAGTTACTAATCTCAAAGTCAATGGTTCAAACCCACCAGCCTCTCTAAGAGAGAAAGACGAGGCTGTTCATCAATCCTGTAAAGATTTACAGTCTCAGAAACTGTATATAAGGTCGCAATGAGTTAGAATCGACTCAATGTCGGTGGATTTGATACTGAGTTTTTAACATTTGCAGAATGCTTTAGAGTTCCATTTTTAAAAGAACACGTTTTTTTTATAGCTTCACAACTACTCTGTGAAACATGGGCGGAACATTACAACTATTTTGCCCATTTTACAGATGAATAAAATGAGGCCTAGGGAGGTGAAGTTCCAAAGATCACATAGCTAGTATGTTGTGGAACTTCACCACTACTTACTGTCTTTAAATGTTGCCTGCCCTCTATCCACTCTGGTAGCGTAGTGGTTATGAATCAGGCTGCGAGTCGCAAGGTCAGCAGTTCGAAACTACCAGCTGTTTCGTGGGAGAAAGATGAGGCTTTCTGCTCCTGTAAAGATTTACAGTCTCGGAAACCCTGTGTAGGGTCACTATGAGTCCGAACCGACTCCACGGCACATAACAACAACAATCCACTTAGTGGTAATCAACACGTGAGGGCATGTTGCAGTTTTCAAAGCATTCTTGCATGCACAATAATAATATTATGTTTGTGTGGGCCTGCATGTTATTATTTCCACAACAAGAAATGTGAGCTCCAGAGCATTCGTATAGCCTTTGCAACACTTGTTTCAGCTTCCAATCTTCCAAGTGGAATCAGGACTGAGCTTCCATATCCCTAACCCACTGCATCTTCCTTACCAACCCTTCACTGGTTCCAAGCAATTGGGGACCAGTGTTGTAGGCAGACAGAGCAATTATAACAAAGGTCCTAAGGCCAGGCAAGCACGCTTATCTGGAGAAAATTATAGGATCTGGTGAGACAGGAAAGGAGATGAGAAACATGGTAGCGGGTAAAACAGAAATATTGGTGGCGTCAGTTCACACAGGACCCTGTGGAAATCACTTAGTGTGTTCTTAGACACTGTTCTAAGACCGGGCTCTGATGGGATCTGATTTACACTATTAAAAACTTACTCTGGTTGATCTGTAAAGTATGGTTTATATCATGGTTGTTCATATTGTAAGTGGACAAGGGTCAAGAGCAGAAGGAGGCTTTTGGACTAGACAACAAAGGATGATGCTGGACAAGAGTAGGGGGAAGGCAGTGGGAGAGGAGAAATGGAGTATGTGTTCAGAGATGGGTGTGGTATAGTCCCCACCCTTCAAAAATGAACCAAGGCGAAGTCTGGAAAAGAATCACTCCAGAAAGGGAAGGAAAATGGACCACTTTTCAGTCACATACAAGAAGTGGCCCAAAGTCACACAGCTCAGAAGGGGCAAAATATGAATTAGAACCCCAAACTAATGGCTACTTGGAGATTCAAAGGCCTAATGGTAGGTATCTGCTCCTTGGTTTCTAACCCCACACCCTTTGGAGATAGAGACAACAAAAAGCTGACCTCCAGATCCAATATTCACCTCATATTTAATGTCAAGGGAGACCTAACTCGGGAGCCCAACTTGATCCCTCTACTGGCTACAGGATAATTGGAGGGCAGTGGAAATCAGGATATTGAGCAGCCTCATCATTTAGGAGAGATCAGGTGCCAACACCCAGAGGAGGATAAAAAAGAACTGATGAGTCAGTTTTGACTCATGGCAGCCCATGTATGTCAGAGTAGAACTGCTCCAAAGGACCAGACTGTTAGATTTTCCTTCTGAGGCTCCTCTGGGTGGGTTAGAATTGCCAATTTTTTCTGTTACCAGAGAAATGCTTAACCATTTGAACCACCCAGGAAAACTAAGACCATTATAGGTACCTCCTATAACTTCTAGATCATAACATCAAATGCATTTTAAAATCTAGGAAAGGTGCAAGTAAACAGAGCGCAAGGAGAGAGAAGAATCGTAACAAAGGTAATGAGAGAAGAATTCTGAAAGGGTGGATTCAGGATGGCTTTCCAGAAGTGGGAGCCGAGCTTCCATCTACTCAGTTGTCAATTTCAGAGCTCCTACAGGAGCTCTGGTAGTGTAGTGGTTACGAATCAGGCTGCTAACCTCAAGGTTGGCAGTTCGAAACTACCAGCCGTTCCGTGGGAGAAAGATGAGGCTTTCTGCTCCTGTAAAGATTTGCAGTCTCTGAAAGCCTATGCAAGGTCACTATGAGTTGGAACCAACTCCATGGTGCTTAACACAACAACAACAACTGGCACTGTGGAGTCCTGGTGTGGCGCTGTGGGCTAATGCAAAGTCAGACTGCAAAGTTGTTTGAACTTTGAAAAGGTCGGTGGTTCGAGCTCACCAGCTGCACCTTGGAAACCCTATAAAGGGTCACTATGGGTTGGAATCAACTTGACGGCACTTCACAACGATGACAACTGGCACTGTGCAAGGAACTGGGGACTCAGAGGAATCTGTAAGGGCATCTGTTTCCACAGCTTGACGAGAGCTACATATGTAAATAACAATGATGATGTTGGAAGGGCTAAAGACTGTCAGGGCTGAGCTGAAGGTGGGCACAAGGTGGACAGCCTGAACAAAGCCTTAAAGATGAGTGAGTTTAAAATAAAAAAGAGTGTAGTGTGTAGGTTCTGTTAGGAGATGAGGGGTTTAGCAAGAGGTAAAGCTGAAAGAAAAAAAAAAAAAAAAGATTTGCAAATGAAAAAAAATTTCCATTCATCAAAATCACTCAGGTCTTGAGGCTATCAGCTGAAGACACCTGGAACATGTCCCCAAATTTGTGTACAGTTCCTTTTGGAATATATGAGTCCCAGTTAGCCATACCCAACTCCAAGTCCTTCTTGGACCCTACTAAACACACATTATTCTCTTTCTCTGCAGGAATCCTTTGGGTAGCACTTCACTGATCTCCCAGTCTTCAGCAAATTAAACAGACAGTGCTGAATTCACTAATGCCCTAAAACAATTACCCAGAAGTCCTGTGCAGAGGAGAACATTTTGATCAAATTTTATCAAAGTGAACTTTCTAAATGTTGAAATCTATTTAATTTCTGGTTGTTTTTGTTGATGAAGTGCCATTGAGTTGATTCCTACTCATCGCGACCCTGAGTAGGGTTTCCGACCTTGTGGTGAGTAGTTGTCCAGTGTTTATACTACAGCACCACAAAAGCCTCATGAAAGGGAGGGAGCCACAGAAAAGGCGGAAGTCATTGCTTGGGGGGTACTGAGCTTCTATTAGTAGTGTTGGGATCATTTGGAAAAGGAGGGTGGTTATGGGGTCTTGGAGGGATGTAGGATATGCACCGGACTGCTAACTGCAAGGTCAGTGGTTCAAACCCACCAGACCTCCTTGGAAACCCTATACAGGGCTGTTCTGACTTCACAACACTCTACAACAACAACAACAAATGGGGTTCTGGTGTGGTGCTATAGGATCAACACCGGACTGGTAGCCACAAGGTTGACAGTTCAAACCCACCAGCCCTCCTCAGAAATCCTATACTGAATCATTATGAGTTGGAACCAACTACAGCACTTAACAACAACAACAACAATAGTTATAAAGCATGATGAATATAATCAACATCACTGAATTGTCCCTGTATGAATTGTTGAACCAGAAATGCTTTGCTATATGTATTTTTAAAGCAAAGTCTTGTGAAGATCAGGGAGTTCTTTGCAGGGTATGTACGGTGTTGAGGGAGGGGTGATAGGCTAGCAGTGCCGCTGTCTCAGCATTGCCCTGTGACCCGAAGCTCTCCTGGCTCCACAGTTCTAAGGATATCTTAAGGCAACAATGAGGAAACCGAAGTCCAATGACTTTCTTAGGACACACTGTTAGAGGAAGACTGGGCAGTAATCTGTATCCTGCATCTCTGACTCTTTGTCTTATACTTTTTCTACCTGATAAGACCAATCTCATTGCAAAACAGAAACAGTGGGAGAAGAAAAACATACAACCATGGCAGTGACAACAATGAATATTCATGATTAAAAGCAGACCCTCTGGTAAGAATGCAAAGCTACTACAACAAGACCCAGCCGATTTTCATGAGGCAGAACAGGAAGTGCACATCACACTGAGAAACAGATTAGAACATTGAAAGTTTTGTTCAAAAGATTGAAACATTTGGACAAGGCACGGAGTTCACCAAACTCAAGGCTGAGCTCAGTGGAACTAAGGGAGGTCATTGCCCCATTGCCTCCCTCAGATATGGAGAAGAGGATCAAAAGGGAGTTAGAGACAGCAAAGCTCCAGACTGTCAGGTTCAGAAGGTAGAACAAGGACCAGAGTGTGGAAGCTAATATGGAGAACTCAGCAGACAGACAGTGAATATGGAACAAACTTAGACCTTGGAATGAAAAAGACTCTGCTTCAGACTCAATGTTAGGTACGTAGGGCAAATTTCTGAACCACTGAGTCACTGGTTTCCTCTTCTGTCAAGTGCTGATGGTGATATTAACAGCTCTTACTCACCATGTTCCAGGCACTTCCATATACAACTAGTCCCTGACTTACAACATATGAGAAACTTCAGAATGTACTTCTTATGGGGATATGTGGTTGATAACATATTCCTGGAGACATTGAAAGCATCAGTGTCCGATCTGTAAGTTTATATGAAATGTTTCCAACCCCCAAAGACAAAAGAAAAGAAAAATACCAGACTCATAAAGATACTGATAATAAAAGGCACTATAAACTAAAAAAGAAAAAAAATCTGAGGTATTTGACTTCAGAACTGATTTACAATGGCATCAATAGAATGGAACTCTGTCTTAAACTGGGGTCCACCCATCTACCCTTCCCTTTAATCCTCCCAACAACACTGGGGTGTTGCATAAATATAATCCTTTATATTTTCAAATGAATAACCTGGGCTGCAAAGAAGTTAAGTAATGCGATTTACACAACACAGCTCGTAATATCTCCCACATAGAATTGTTTTCAGGATAAACAGCATATATAAGGTAGTTGGCATGGCAGCAGGAGCCCAGTAAGTACCAGTTACTTTTGTTGTTATTAATATTATAATTAACAGCTACAACCCAACTACAAGGGTGAAGTACTGAGCCCAACACAGTTGTGAATATTTAAACTGAGGCTAGATGATTGTTGGGGGGCCATTTGTCTCCACTGGATTTACATCTTTTCCAGCCACTTGAATCTTTTAAAGTATTTACACATAGGGGCAGCCTCCACCCTGACTTCTGCCGGCGCCAGCACGTGCTTAATCCAAACAATGCAAGATTTATGGCATTCCTTTATTTGAATTGATTCCAATGTGTCAGCAGATATGAATTGCAACATAAAATAATTGCACTTGAAAGTGAAATGCGGGTCTAAGGATTCTGGTTGGCTATTTTTTTTTTTTTTTTTAATGCCAGCAATTTCTGAAAGGCTGGATTTATTTAGTGCCTGTTCCCCCCTCCTCTTGAGCACTTAGAGACCTCACCATCTAGGGATGCGATTTCAGCTACCTTTATTACAGACTACTTTATCAATTACCCTGACAGTTATTCATACTATACACGAATGTACTTTATAGTTGTCACATGCGCTCTGTACACCAAGTAATAAAATGTATAATGCATCTTTCTTATCGGTGCATCCTAATGGGTGGTACAAGCCAGGGACTCTTGAATGGGAACTAGTGACAGAATCAAAGTAGCCTGAATTTATATATAAACAAATTAATGGAGTCTTTAATGTAGCACAAGAAGGGGGTTCCCACAAGGAAGATTAGCAATTAGGGCGGGAAGAGGCCTATTAAATCATTGTGTTCTCCCCCAACCATGTGGGCTGTTCCCTGAAGCAAAAACCCCTTCCAGGCTAAATTACCTAAGAGACTGGGATTCTGTGGCTACCCTTGGGAACCAACTGATTGCCTAATCAATCTCCTCATTCCAACTCTTTCCATTACGTGGCGAGAGATGGTGGGAAAACAAAAACACAAACATGGAATGACTGTATCCCAAGCAAAGCTTCATATCGGCCTTTTATTGGTTTGGTTTTGTGTTCCCTCTCCTGCTTCCTTTGAGCCTCCTGTTTCCAGTCTTCTAAAATCATTGTGAATTTACAAAATGGCATTTCAGGATCATTTATCTGCCGCTACCTCCTCTGGTTTTAAGTGTGGGTAAAAAAAGCTGACAGCAAATAAACACTGACATATGAAGAGAATACTTTTGGATGGGGGTTCACGATATCTGGGTTTAAATCCTGACTTAGAATTGACCATTATGTAGTCTTAGAAAGGTGCCTCTTCCTTCTTTCCTGAGTTTCCTTATCTGTGAAATTAGTCTTCTGCATTAATACTAGACAACTTCTTTATTCCCTCAAGGAGTTCTGAAAGCGTGCTCTAGGATAAGTAAGTCGGCAGTTGACACCCACCAGCTGCTCCTTGGAAACACCATACAGAGTCACTATGAGTCTGAACCTACTTAACGGTACTTAACATTCATAATGGGTCCCTGGTGGTACAGTGGGTTAAGCGCTTGAGCTATTAATCGTGAGGTTGGTGGTTCAAATGTATCAACTACTCCATGGGAAAATGGGACTGCCTGCTCCCGTAAAGCTTAAATGTCTTGGGAAACCTATGGATCAGTTATACTCTGTCTTCTAGGATCACTGTAAGACAGAATTAAATCAGCAGTAGTGGGCTGTATTTATTCATTTATCTAAATGCCTTGTGCTTGTTTTTAGTGAGCACCTACTATCTGTAACACGGGAGAAAGATGAGGTTTTCTGCTCCAGTGAAGATTTAAAGCCCAAAAACCTGTATACTGTTGCCGTGAGTCGGAACCAATTCAACAGCACTTAGGAACAACTATCTGCAAGGTACATAACTAAGCACTGAAAATACTCTGGAAAACACATGGGCACTGCTCTCAAAGGGCTGGAACATTTTATCATAGTACATTTTAACATCGCACAGTAGAATAAGCACTGTACTGCTAACTACAAGTTTGGCGGTTCAAACAAACTGGTAACTTGTTGAAAACCCTATCCAGGGTCGCTATGAGTTAACAACACTAAAGAAGTAGAGTGCTGGTGTGACACTCTACGGTAAGCACTGGACTGCTAACTGCAAGGTTGGTGGTTCAAATCCACTAGTTACTCTTTGGAAACCCTATGCAGGGTCAGCTAGGAAACGGAACTGATTCGATCGATCGCACTTAACAATAACAACACAACTTATGTGGAAGTCTAGATAAATACAGGTTATCTAACCTTGGTTGGTGCATTAGGGAAGCATTCTTGAGGAAATAGCATCTGGGATTACTAGCCTCTAGGATGTAAGTCAAATACAGAAAGAGGCAAAGAGAAAGACAGAGGGAAAGACAGGAAAAGAATGCTCCAAGTCGGACACAAAACAAAACAAAAAACACCAGGTCAAGGGCACAGGCTTTTGCAAAGGTGTAGAAACACTGAGAGTGTTCCCTTTGGTTGCAGGGGCTGCTGGAGACGGGACTTATATGATTTTCACTTCCTGATATTTTCAGCTCTGTGATTCTGTTCTCTGCATTGTATCTCTATATTGTCTCTCTTATATTACCAACATTCCCTGTATGGATCAATTAAATATCATCTCTTGGTGTGTGTGGCACTGTAGAATAAGCACTGGGCCACAAGGTTGGTTTGAACCACAAAGTCAGCAGTTTAAACTCACCAATTGCTCCTTTGAAACTCTAAACAGGGTCGCTATGAGTCAGAACCAACTCAATGGCACTTAACAATCACAACATTTTTAACTGAAGTCTTGACGCGGTGCTGCAGGATAAGCACTGGACTGCTAATTGCAAGGTCAACAATTCAAAGCCACCAGCTGCTCCTTGGAAACACTAAACACTGTTGCTATGAGTCGGAACCAAGTGGTTCTGACACTTAACAACAACAACTCAGTTGAATAAAATAATTTTGTCTGTTTCCCTTTTCAAGTCATTAATAAGAGGCTGAAGTGAAAGAACCTGAAGCAAGGCAATCTCACCACAGCTTTTCATTTCACACTAATTGGCTGCTTACTTGGCTGCTCAATTATGAATCCTATGGAGGAAGGGGAGTTCTCAGATTCACCTTTGTAGCCCTTCTACCTGGCACAGAGTATGTGCCCAGCAAATGCTTCATATAGAAATTTTAATTTCACATGTAAGGGTATAGGGAAACCTGAATGGTTTATGTTTTTAAGGATGAAGTTTTCACATCCTACCAGCCATGGCACAGGAGAAAGATGAGGCTTTCTGCTCCTGTAAAGATTTACAGCCTAGGAAACCCTGTACAGGGTCGCTATGAATCAGAACCAAGTCCATAGCACATAACCACCACCACCACCATGGAATAGTTAACAACCTTAATTCTCCTAATGTTGCTTATATAGTTTCATAAAACATATAAAAGTGAAGGTATATTTGTATAGAAAGTATGCTGAGGCTGAATAAATAGTCCTAGGAGATTTGAAGGAATATTCATCTGAGAATCAGAAATACAGAACAGTGGATCAGAGA
Source organism: Chrysochloris asiatica (assembly GCF_000296735.1). Classification (NCBI taxonomy): domain Eukaryota; kingdom Metazoa; phylum Chordata; class Mammalia; order Afrosoricida; family Chrysochloridae; genus Chrysochloris; species Chrysochloris asiatica. Next base: position 24,834,115 of record NW_006408544.1, read on the forward strand.
CGAAGCTAACGGATGTCATGGGGTTATTGAAGATGTCCTGAAAGAGGCTTGCATAAAATCTCATTATTTGAAATTCTACTAATTCTGAATTCAGACAGGAGCTGGGCTGCATTCCCTTAGCTCAATAAACTTGCTCCCCATAAAGTTACTCATTCACAAACATTTACCTAATACCAACTTTATTCTTCTCTTGTGACCAGAATAAATAGACCATCCATGGGTGCTTTGTAATTTGCAAAGAACTTTGTTGTACATTTTCTTTACCTCAGACCTCTGAAGAAGGTCATGGTCTTCCCCATTACAGTCTCATAACTGAGAAAACTTCAGCTCAGAGATGTGAGATGACTTGTCCAAGATTGCTCAGCTTTTTGTGAAGGAATAAATATGTAAATAAATTTAATTCTACCAGCAAGTAAAAGATCAGTAATCTTAAATCAAAATAATACAACACTTTGGAATTTTGCCTCTTGGTGACATTTTGTACATACGGAGAATATATCATATTGCTCTAAACATTAAAAAAAAAAAAATTAAAACACAAACTTATTGCTGTTGAGTGGATCCTAACTCACAGTGACACTATAGGACATAGCAGAACTGCCTCACAAGGCTTCTAAGGCCATAAAGTTTTACAGGAGCAGACTGTGACATCATTCTCATATGGAGTAGCGGGTGGGTTTGAACCGCTGACTTTTCAGTTGTCAACTAAGCACTTAAATATGGTGCTACCAAGCCTCTTTGCCCTAAACATAGGGCAGAGAAGCTATATGACTAACAGAAAAGTGGTAGTCTGGACAGTTACCATCTTAGGAGTTGATCAAAAAAGCCCAGTAAGAAATTTAATTACAGCCAACGGTCCAAGGCATCAGTCAAATTTGTAGGTAAAGCCAAGGAACTGTTGGTCTCAGCAGTATGAAAGACGGTGGTTATGTGCCCTGGAGTCGGTTCCGACTCATAGAGATCCTGTACAGGGTTTCTGAGGCTGTAAATCTTTACGGGAGCAGAAAGCCTCATCTTTCTCCCATGGAACACCTGACAATATCGAACTGCTGACCTTGTGGTTCACAGCCCGATACGTAACCACTACGCTACCAGAACTCCATATGAAAGATAGAGTTTACAATTATATTGTTGCCCAGTAAAGAGCAGTTTCTGAGATTACTACAGAGGCACAAAGATCAAAGTTTAATACCAAAGAGATTAAAATGTTACTACCGAAATAAATTAGGTTCTCTGGTAGCGTAGTGGTTATGAATTGGGCTATGAATCGCAAGTTCAGCAGTTCGAAACTACCAACTACTCAACGGGAGAAAGATGAGGCTTTCTGCTCCCATAAAGATTTGCAGCCTTGGAAATCCTGTTCAGGGTCGCTATGGGTCAGAACTGACTCGACAACACTTAACAACAACTGAAATAAATAGCAATACTATTTGCTGGGAAACATGTAGTGAAAAAGACAATATTATACATCCAATAGTACAACTTTTCTAGAACAGTTACAAACAATGATAG
>NW_006408544.1:24835726-24851052 GCF_000296735.1 Chrysochloris asiatica
AGCAAAGTCGATTTGAACTGCAAAGTCAGCAGTTCAAACTCACCAGCCGCTCCTTGGAAACCCTATATGGGTTGCTATGGGTCGGAACCGACTTGACAGTATATAGCAAGAACAACAACACACGCTGACTAAGTAATTCTGGAATTTAATAGCAGGAAATACAGATGTACAGAAATACGTGCCCAAAGTACATCTACAAAAATATGGATACAACCTGCCAGTTAACAATATCAAAATCAAACAAACCCATTACCCTATAAGATGGCTTATTAATAAATAATGACGTGAGCTTGAAAGTGTTGTAGAGAAATAGTTAATAAAAGTAAAGACGTGATTTAAAAGGTAAGTTAAAAAGCAAAATGTACAGTATAATAAAGGAGCTCTGTTAGTGTAGTGGTTATGAATCGGGCTGTGAACCTTAAGGTCAGCAGTTCAAAACTAACAGCTGTTTCACGGGAGAAAGATGAGGCTTTCTGCTTATCTTTACAGCCTCGGAAACCCTGTACAGGATCACTATGAGTCGGAACCGACTCCACAGCACATCACCGCCGCCACCACCACAGTGTAATATAAATTTTAGAAAAAAATGTATGTCCGACCCCAATTCCTTAGTTATAGACATGGTTAGGTTGAAAGACTAGATAGCTACACAAAAATTGGTGTAGTGTGAAAATGCAAGAAGATCACATCAAATAACAAACTGGAGGATGACTACATCATTACATAACTCCTAAATTGCATCAGTGCATAAATGCCAATCTACTGAGAACCATGGCCGAGACAAAGTAGCATACATATAATCCAAACTAATCACAGCATTGCTCTCATCTCATACCTTGTTATTTATTACTGCAAGACATACATAGTTACTGAGCAAAATAGTCAGATAGTAATTTTTTTGTTTTTTACCATTGCTGTAAATGCAAAATGTTGGATAACAAGATAGTTGGTAAGTAAGCAGCACATTTGTATGTATGTACAGGTATATATGTGTGTGTACATGCGCTTAAAACACCTTTGTAAGGTGTTTATGAAACTACCTCCCAGGGAAGGGAACAATTGACAAGCAAAATAGAAGGTATGTGTTACTTGAAAAATAATATGGTTTTCATGTAAAGAAGACTGGTGACCTCGGTACATAGGGTCTACAGTGATAGGCAACTTAGATACTGGCTATCCAAAATGGCCAAGAAATGACTGGCTTAAAAGCTTTCAATAGGGAGCCTAGTTCCAGAGGGCATGGAGGAAGATAGAATCTCCACTGAGTGGTTTCCAATCTGTCTGGATGAGACTGGTGAAAGGAGATGGGGCTGAGACTCCTGTGGTACAATAGTGAATAATTGCTATCAAGACTGACTGTGAGGGTTGGAAATGTAAAGGTAGACATTTTGTAACAAAAGGATGGTAGTAGTTGATTTTGAGTCCAGGACCAGAGGTCCCTGAAACCATCAAGGGAAAGGAGTGGAGTGCGGGACTCTATCCAGAGAAACAGTGAAGGCAGAGATGGATGTAGAGATGATAATATGGACAGATGTAGTGGCTGGGGACTCTGGACTCAGGGAGGGAGAGGGGCTGTGTGCTGACAGCTGGGGAGCAAGCTTGTGGGGTGTACCCTTTGGTTGTTTGAAGATGCATGGAGGGGATTGTAATCATTGCAATGAAACAAAATACAACAGGATGAATGTAAAGCTAATGTTCTCCCATGTAAATGATCACATAATTCACAATAAAAACTTCTAAAAAGAGAAGACTCGTGACCTATATATATACTCCACAACATTCATTTGGTTTATGTTTAAGTGGTAGAATTTTAGATAATTCCTATTTCCTTCTTCACAATTTCTGTATTTAAAAAAAATTCTACAATAAATATATTTTAAATCATTGGTTCCATGGTAGAGTTCTTGCCTTTAAAGTGAGAGATGTGGTTTCAATTCCTAGACAATGTACCCCAAGCACAGCCACCACTCCTCTGTCGTTGGAGCTTTGTGTATTGTTGTGATGATGAATAGGATTCAATGGAGCTCCCCAACTAAAACTAGGAAGAAAGGCTTGGCAACCTACTTCCACCAAAAAAACCAGCCAAGAAACACCCTATACTTAACAATGGTCCAATCCTATTGTGCACAGTTTCCAGGAGTGAAAGACCAATTTAACACAGCAGCTAACAAGAACAATACTTTTATAAATAGAAAAGATATTAAACATAAATATGGATCAGGCTCCATCAGCTATACTGGTGAGACTGGGCTAGCAAATAAAGCCTCTGAGTTCTAATTTCATCACCAGTCCAATCACTTGTATAATACGTAACTTGTAAGATTAGTATGAAGATCGAAAACAAGAAGCAAACTCACTGCTATGGTTTACTCCATCTTTTAGTGACCCTACAGAACAGAGTAGAACTGCTCTAAAAGGTTTCCAAGGCTGTCCTCTGTACTGAAGCAGCCTGCCATACCTTCCTCCTGCTGAGTGCCTAGTAAGCTCACACCACTTGCCACCAGGGCTCACTGTATGACAATTAGGTGTAAGAAGAAAAGTGAACGCACTTTGAAAAGAAAGAGATTCTCAAACATGAGAGTTTCTTCTTATCATTGTACTAGACCAAGTTTTTGTTATGCACTAGGATGGTTGTATGATAGGCTACAGATAAGCGGAGGGGAGAATAAAAGCACAGGCACAGACTTTGACAGCATCTAAATAAACATGAAAGAGCGTGCACCTCTATTCACATGGGTAAATATATCACCATGCGCCCTCGGAGGCAGGAGATGATGCATCTCCGTATCAGAGCTGCAGACACTCTGGTTGGAGCCATTTATACAAAAGATGAAGTAGCTTCCTCTCAAAAGTGAGCTTATGACTGTCTGGAGTTTAGACAACTGCAGGAAAATCTTTAGTTTACAAAATTTAGATCTATAATTTTAAAATAGTTGGCAAATCTCTTAAGATATCATAAAAAATGCACACTTTTGTCTCTGGGAGTGCCAGCATTTATTATTATTATTATTTAAAAGTTGAGTCTGCATTGCTGCTGTAATCTCTAACAGATTTGAAAATCTCCTGGTTTTCTACATGTTGTTGTTGTTAGGTGCCATTGAATTGGTACTGACCCATAGCGACCTTATGCACAGCAGAACGAAACGCTGCTTAATCCTGGGCCAACCTCACTATCGTTGCCACACTTGAGCCCATTGAGCTGCCACTTTGCCAATCCATCTTGCTAGGGGTCTTCCTCTTTTTCTCTGACCTTCCACCTTACCAAACATGATATCATTCTCCAGTGACTGCGCCCTCCTGACAGTATGTCCAAAGTATGAGAGACAAAGTTTGGCCATCTTGGCCTCCAAGGAGCACTCTTGCTGCACTTCTTCCAACACAGATTTGCTGATTCTTTTGGCAACCTATGGCACTTTCAATATTCTCTTCCAACACCATAACTCAAAAGCATCAATTCTTCTACAGTCTTCTTTATTCACTGTCCAGCTCTCCCATGCATATGAGGTTATTGAAAATACCATGGTTTGGGTCAGGCGCACCTTAATCCTCAAGCTGACACCTTTGCTCTTCAACACTTTCAAAAGGTCTTGTGCAGCAGATTTGCCTAATGCAATACATCATTTGATTTCTTAACTGCTGCTTCCATGAGTGTTGATAGTTGATCCAAGAAGAAGGAAGTCCTTGACAACTTCAATCTTTTCTCCATTGATAAAAATTTTGTTTATTGGTCCAGTTTTCTACACAATTGAAGTCAAATCCATTCTGGCAGGTGCTAGAAGCACCTGGAGGAGGGGCTATTCCAATAGAAATACTTAGCTGAACCAGAGTAGGTGGGGGTGCATACAACTGGAGTGGCTACATAGTATACTTGAATCAGAACTGTGATACCACTGGTCTTTGTCCCTTCTCCATGGTCACAGCCTCACACAATATAATGGGGTTACTAAGTTGCTTCAGCTCTTAGTGACTGTGTATAATAGAACCAAATGCTGTCCTGTCCTGCATCATCTTCATGCTCACTGGTATGTTTTGAGTCTATGGCTACGGTTATTGTGCTTGCCATCCCATGGAGTATTTCTTTGGGTTTTACTGATAGTCTGTCTACTTTACGAAATGAAACAATGACTTTTAGCCTTCACCAACAGTTCATCTTGTACCTGTGAGAGTTGACAGAGACAACATATTTAAATTACTCGCTAGTGACCCTTAGCATAGTTGGTGAGCTGTTCCCAGGGCCATCCTCTCAACAGCCAAGCTAGGCTAACCCTTTCCCTCTCACCCTTAGATCAGCATGCTTGCAAGTAAGTGCTCCAGGGCCCACAGAGCTACCAGGGACCTGAGCTTTGAAGTGCAGACTCCTTAAGTCCCTGAACTGATCCCAACCCTTGAAGAGGCTTCCCTCTCTGGCAGGGCATAGGAGAGACAGGGAAGGAAAGTGAGACACACTGCTGGAAATGGACATATAGACACAATCTCCCTGTTTTCTGCGCCCTAGAAATTTACACAGACATGAAAGCACAGTGCTTGATACACAGATAAGGCTGTTGTTAACCACCAACCTTGTGGTTCAAATCCATCTTGAGGTTGAGTATTTATTTATCCTGTGGCACCACTTTGTAAGGGCTCAAGAAACATTTCCTAATTCCTATTTTCACTTTGGACTCATGGTGTGGCACTGTGGGTTAATGTGCTGGACTGCAAAGGCAGTTTGAACATCAAGGTCGGCGGTTCACGCTTACCAGCTGCTCCTTGGAACCCCTATATAGGGTCACTACGGGTTGGAATTGACTAGACGGCACTTAACAACAATTTTTCCTTTAATTTGTGTAATGCCTGATACTTATTTTAAAGCAGGTTATGCTTTTTATTTTATAAGTTGTAGGTGGCTGAAAACATTTGGCTTTGGGGGAAGAAAATGCATTAGCAATGGAAAAATGGTGAGTAGTACTCTGACACAAAAAAGGCATGCGTGATATGATTTTTGCAAGCAGTGTGACTCTCTCCAGCATTAAGTTTCTATGTGTACTAGGCACATGACGTGTGTAATATGAACACGATATGCATGTGCAGTCATTTACCATGGGCATGCCGTGTGGGAAAGATATGCACGTCTGCATATGAAAGCAGGAAAAAAGGGATGAAAAAAGATAAAGACAAGATGGATAGGCGAAAGAAAGGAAAGAAAATGACAAAGACATTAAGATCATTAATAATTCCAGATATTGAGGTTTAATACATTAAATAAAGCCCTCTACTCATCTAGAATTTAAAGGAACCCTGAGAAGGACAGATATGGCTGAAACAAAGTGAACTGTGCCATTCTAGCTCACTAAAAGGAGTAGAGTGTCCATTATCTGTCAGGGAGATGACAGTTGACAGAATTTAGATGTAGCCACTCACAATGGTCAAAGGTTTGAGGTGGATGATGCTAGACTAGGAGGTGAACCAGAAGTTGCCTGATTTTGACAAGGAAGAGTGTCGGGGTCTGACCTCAACATAGTTGTGTTGTTCACAAGTATTTGGTTCACGAGGAGGGGAGATCCAGCGGCGATAGAGATAGCAAAAGAGACACAGAGACGCAAAGAGAGAGACAAAGAGACACTCCAAAACCAGAGTGAATGCTGGACTGGCATCAGGCAGATCCTGTGTTGCAAACATCTCAGCCACGAAGGCCGTAATATCCTGCATAGTAAACATCTTAGCTAAACAGACAGTATGGTTGCAAGGCTGGACTGTGCTCCCTGCATGCTGTAACGCACGCCTTGCCAGTCGTAATGCACCTGGATTCGTTCTGCACCTTCCTTTTTATTTAGGGGAGGTACTTTACACAAAGTTAGGAGGGGCTAAGACAAGGTACAGCTGTCAATCTTATTTTTCCAGACATTCAGGCAACTTTACATCGTATTTCACAGGTTCGAATCTCACTACCGCAACTTGGTTTCTCAAGCTTAATTAACATACCTTTTAGCACCTAGCCTCAAATGAAGGGAAGAAAGGGAGGATTGGGAGGATTCCTATTGTGTCGGCTGCCCAGCCCAGGTTCTTCAGGAAAAGAGGCGCCTGGGTGAATAGGCAGCACCTGGAAACACTTTAGGGAGGGCATTCCTATTGTCCTTGGAACAGACCAGGGAGCCACCCAATTTACCTTGAATGAATTCTCTGAGGGAAGAACTTTGCCTGTTTGGAATTTTATAGTCTTGACTTTTAGGAAAATATTACATTTATCTGTGTATATCAAGAGCTTCATGTCTGCAATTAATAAAACATAACTGGATATTAAGATGAAAAATAATTTGTTATTAACTGCCAGGTGGCTAGATCTGTTCCTCAGAGCCTGTGGCCTCCATTGTCTCGGCCCATAGGGCCTTGAACTTCTGGCCAGGTTTACACGGTCTGCAACAGAAGAGTATGGTATAAGTCCACATGGGTGCTCAGGAAAGGCCAAGAGGTGGGACAAATGATCAAATCATGTGTCCTGCCTTCAAGTCACTCACAGTCTGGAATCTGTTTGTTTCTTTGTTTAAAAATCTTTTAAGCTTTCATATTTACAAATAACCAGGGCATGGGAATGCTTTACGAGATTAGCATTTTGTTGTTGTTAAGTGTCTTCAAGTCATTTCCAACTCAAAGTGACTCTATGAACAACAGAATGAAACACTGCCTGGTTCCAAACCATCCTCACAATTGTTATTTTTTAAGCTCACTCTTGTGGCCACTGCATCAATCCATCTTGTTGGGGGATAGTTATCCCTAAGCCAAAGCAGGTAAATGATGCAAGAATTATAGCCAATATATCAGAGATGGAGGCAGAAGTGATGGCATGGAGAGACTGAACCTCTGAGGACTCTATAGACACATGGAAAGAGGAAGGCTGTGTGCTGGAGGCTAGGACTCTGGCTTCCAGAATGTGCCCATTGGTTGTTTAAACAAGTATATAACCCTGTGTGGTTTTTGTTTTTGTTTGTACATTAAGGAGGGAATAAAAACAGGGGTATTTTCTTGATAAAAGAAACACACTATGATGGTTTTGGGGGAGGAGGAAATGACACATGCGCTAGAGTGTAGACATGTGTTGATATGGATGATGGGCAGGCAATATACAACCAGAGGGCAGTTGGCAGAGGAAAGATGGGGGTGACAGGAGGCAATGGTTAAAGTAAATAAAAGTCAATGCTGTTAACAGTTGGTGCATAGAGTAGATTGCAACCACGTAATGAAGCAAAGTATATGATTTGTTGAATGTAAAACTGATGATCTGCTCTGTAAACCTTCACTAAATTCACAATAAAAAGTTTTTTTTTTTAAATAAAAGCACGATAGTCAAGAGAGCAAATGATGACAAAGCCAGGCAGAAAATCATGGAAGTGTTTTGTTCCAGAAAACATGAAAGGCATATGCATGTACCAGTTCACTGCAAAGTGAAGTGGGTGGTATGAAACAATGCGGTGAAAGGGACAGCCCTTACTCACTGAGACATCTTAGACAGTTCCCCTACCTCTCTGAACTTCAGAAGTGGCATTTTCTAGCACATAAGACAAAATGGCTCTATTTTGCAAGACTGTTAAGAGGCTTGGATAGTTAATTACTGTCCTTATACTCCAGAGAAGGACACTGAGCTTCTAAGATGTTTAGTGATTTATACAAGAATTAAATGAGATGTATGAAAAGCTCTCAGCAAAACACCTGGCTCAATAGTAAGTCCTCAATAACTGTGAGCTGTCATCATTATCCACTGTCCATCTGTCAGTTTGTCATATGGTGCTGGCTTGTGTGTTGCTGTGATGTTGGAAGCTATGCCACCAGTATTTTAAATATGGGCAGGGTCACCCATGGTGGACAGGTTTCAGCGGATCTTCCAGACTACGACAGACAGGAAATTAGCTAATGAAACCTTATGGATCACAACAGAATACTGCTTGATGTAGTACTTTCTAAAGATGAGCCAGCCCCACTTAGATTGGAAGGTCCTCAAAATAAACAGTGGCCATAACAATGGTCTCAAGCACACCAAGGTAGTGAAGATGTACATGGGTTGTGAGCGGGAACCAACTTGACAGGAACTGGCAAGAGCATGGTCACCGACCATTGTTACTATTCTTACAGTTCAACCTGGATATCTGTAACTGAGTGAAGGTTCACATTCCGGCTTTCTGGCATCAAATTCAGTCCTCTTCCCAGTAGCTCCCACACTGTACCCCACACATTTCCCCAGACTGAAAGCTCTCCACACCTGGAGGTGGATATTAACAGACTCTCACCTTGTCCGAGTCTCTCATTTTCTCTGACAACACATTACTTTTTTATAAACCAGAGGATGAATGTGGCTCCACCTTTGCAGGCTGCCACTGCAAAGTACTTTCGAGAAGCACAAAGAATCATCATATCAGTGCTCTGCCTAATTACGGTATCACCGTTTCCATACACACAGCTCTGGTAAGGAGTGTCTTGGTAAAAATAGAAGCGCTTGTTAAATAACCCAGGCACAGTCTCTGAAAATGAGTTTTAAATTAAAATTTAAAATAAATGGGCGAGATAGAAAACAATAAAGAGTAGACCCCATACAAGCAATCAACCATCTAAATAAAAACAGAGACACCCAACCGGACAGTTCTGATTTATCAAGCATAACGGCCTCAGGAATTTGGATGAGAATTTTCAGAAGTGTCTTTCTCCATTATTCAGTTGACCCTCAAAAGTGCAGGAAGCTCACAGAGCACATTAATATTTGTGATTTACAGTGTACCTGTGTCAGAGGCCCTTGTACAAGGACAAAGATCCTATGCCGGGACACCTTGACCTTGCTGTCCTTTTTCATCTCCCCCGTACTCTTATTACATTTTAACAACACGTGTCTGTGTATTTATGTCTATTGTTTCTCTTCTGTGTGTCCACATTAGAATGTAGTCTCAACAGCAGGGGCCTTTGTTTCATTCACATTTGTATATTAATTTTGCAGAACACTCCTGGCACATAGTAGGTGCTCAATCAATATTTGTTCAATGAATGAATGGATGAAAATTTAAGAGGTGCCTTGGTCAAGTGTCTTTACCTACCTGAGTCTCAATCACTTTATATGTGACAATCCAAACCAACCCATTGTTGTCAAGTTGATTCTGATTCATAGCAACTCTACTGGACAGCGTAGAACTGTTCTATATGGTTTCTAAGACAACGGAGTCCTGGTGTGGTGCTGTGGGTTAATGCACCAGACTGCAAAGCCATTTGAAATGCAAGGTTGGCAGTTCAAGCTCATCAGATGCTCCTTGGAAACCCTGTACAGTGTCACTATGGGTCGGAATGGACCTAACAACAATGAAATCGACCTAACAACAACAACACACTTTACAGAAGCAGACTGCCTCATGTTTTTTCAACAGTGCAGCTGTGGAGTTTGAACTGCTGACCTTGTAGCTTGCAGTCTTGTGCGTAACATACCGTGCCACCAAGGCTCCATTCAGATGTGAAATGGGATAATAATACTAACTTACTATGCTATGTGTGTCTCTGGACTGCAAAGTCGGTTATAACCGCAAAAGGCAGGCAGTTCAAGCTCACCAGCCACTCCTCGGGAACCTTATACAGGGTCGCTATGGGTCAGAACAGACTCGACGGCACTTAACAACAACAACAGTATGCTTATCGCAAGAATTCAACAGGAAAACAAGCACAATGCTTTTACACTTGATACAACAATTTACAGCAATAAATAAAGGAATTTATCAGATGAAAATGTATCTTCAGAGTATAAAGTACTTTACAGCTAACTCTAAAAGTCAGTCACCAAAGAGTAATGAATAAAGGGCTGAGATATAAAGAACCAGAGACCTTCACCTGGTGTTCAATCCTCTATCTTACACTGCTTGTCAGCATATTATAGTCAGAATTACAGCATTACAGGGATTCGTAATAATCAAAACAGGGATAAGCAAACAATAGCTTAATAGCTTAACAAAACAATAGCTTAATAAAGTTTAGTTGGAACACAACAATGATCATTCATTTATATATTGTCTGTTTGTTTTCAGGCTATCATGGCAAAATAAGTAGTTGAACTGCTTAAGAGACCATATGGTTTGTAAAGCCTAAATACTTAAGAAATAAGTTTGCTCTTTAAGGAAAAAAATTGCCACCCCTGATATAGAACAATACTCTTATATTTCAGATGGGAAACAGAGAATGGGCCACATCCAAAGCCAGGCAGCATTTTTAGGTGACACTATGGGTTTGTAGAGCTGAAGAGAAACATTTAAAGAGCAGCTCGGGAAGCCAAAGTCAAATATTATAATGAAATGTGCAAAGAGCTGGAGGTAAAAAAACTAAAAGGAAATAACATTCTCAGCATTTCATAAGCTGAGGGAACTGAAGAAAAGATTCAAGCTTTGACTTGAAATATTGAAGGATTCTATGATCAAAATATTCAATGATACAGAAAGATCAAAAACAGATGGAAGGATTACAAAGAGTTACTGTATCAAACAGAAATGGTTGATGTTCAACCATTTCAAGGGGTAGCATATGATCAAGAGCCACTGATACTAAAGGAGAAGCCCAAGGTGCATTGTAGGCAATGGCAAAGAACAAGGCTCCAGGAATTGATGGAATACAAATTGAAATCTTTGAACAAACTTTGAACAACACTGGACGTACTCACTCATCTAGGCCAAGAAATTTGGAAGATAGCTACCTGGCCAACTGATTGGCAGAAATCCGTATTTGTGCCCATTCCAAAGAGCAGAGCTCTGGTAGAGTAGTGGTTACAAGTTGGGCTGCTAACCTCAAGGTCAGCAGTTTGAAACTGCTAGTTATTCCATGGGAGAAAGACGAGACTTTCTGCTCCTCTTAAGATTTACAGCCTCGGAAACCGCAGGGTTGTTATGAGTTGGAACCAACTCCACGGCACACTACCATTACCACCACCAAAGAGAGGTGGCCAAATGGAATGCAGAATTGTAGAATATCATTAATATCACATGCAAGTAAAATTTTGCTAAAGATAATTTAAAAAGGGCTGCAGGGGGACATTGGTAGAGAACTTCTAGAGGTCCGTCCTGAATTCAGAAGAGGTCATGGAATGAGAAATATCGCTGATGACTCCAGATGGATCTTGGCTGAATGCAGAGAATACCAGAAAGATGTTTATCTGTACTTTATCTATTACACAAAGGCTTTCCATTGTGTGGATCATGACAATCTACAGACAACATTGCGGAGAATAAATATTCCAGAACACTTAATTGCGTTCATGAGAAACCTATACAGAGAGTGAAGAGGCAGTAGTTTGAACAGAAGAAGGGAACCCTAAGTGGTTTAAAACCAGGAAAGTTGTGTGCCAGGGATATATTCTTTCACCATACTTATTCAATCTGCATGCTGAGCAAATAATTTGAGAAGCTGGATTATATGCAGAAAAATGTGACTTTCAGATTGGAGGAAGATGCATTAACAGTCTATGATATGCAGATGATACAACCTTGTTTCTGAAAGTGAAGAGGACTTAAAATATTTATTGATGAAGATCAAAGACCACAGCCTTCTTTCTGGGCTGCACCTTGTTGTTAAAAAAAAAAACAAAAAAACAAACACAAAATTCTCAAAGCGGAATCAATAAACAACATAAAGATAAATGGAGAATTGAAGTCGTCAAAGACTTCATTTTGCTTGCATCAACTATTATGAAAGCAGCAGTCAAGAAACCAAACGACATAATGCATTAGGCAAATCTGCTGCACAAGATCTCTTCAAAGTATTCAAAAGCAAAAATATCAGTTTGAGGACTAAGGTGCACCTGACCTTAGCCATGGTATTTTCAATAACCTCAGAAGCATGTGAAAGCTAGACAATGAATAAAGAAGACCATAGAAGGAATGATGTGTTTGAGTTACGGAGTTGGAGGAGAATATTGAAAGTACCATGGACTGCCAAAAGAACAAACAAGTGTGTGCTAGAAGAAGTACAGCCAGAATGCTCCTTGGGATCCAGAATGGTCATACTTCATCTCTCTTACTTTGGACATGTTATCAGGAGGGACCAGTCTCTGGAGAAGGACATCATGCTTGATAAAGTGGAGGGTCAGCAAAAAAAGAGGTAGAGCCCCAGTGAGATGGATTGGCACAGTGGCAGCACAAGTGTGGCAGTGATTGTGAGAAAGGTGCAGGGCAGGGCAGTATTTTGTTCTGTTGTACATAAGGCCGCTATGAGTCGGTACCAACTCCACAGCACCTGATAGTGATATCTTGTAACTTTGAGACTAGTGGCTCACATACCAGAGACCCCATCAGTTCCTGATAAAACTTCAGTCATGTTTCTACATTAGGACAGCTTCAAGGAGCAGCTTGACTTCTTCCCTGGTGAGCAGATGAATGCCAGTGTGCATGCAAGAGACCTTAACTATGACCCTGAAGGAGAGAGAACAGCACAGGATTTATAACCAGCCCAGTTTGTTGTTGTTGTTTAGTGCCATTGAGTAGGTTTTGACCCATCGCGACCCTGTACAGGGTTTCTGAAGAGCAGCTGATGAGTTTGCAACATTAACCCACAACGCCATACCAGGAGTTCAACCAGCCCTTAAAGGGGTCAGTTTGCAGCTTTGCCATCTTGTTGGCTGTTTGATTTTGTACATGTCACTTAATCTCTCTGAGTGTTGTTTCCTCATGACTTAGTTGTGAGGACGGTACAGGCCTGGGCAGTGCTTCCTCTGATTGTACCTAGGGTTGCTATGAACTGGGACTGACTTGACAGCACCTAACAATAACTGTTGAGTTCTCAGGAGATTAAACTAAATGAGACCTAGCATGTAAAAGCAGCTAGCACTGGAAATATTACCTCTTCTCTTCCATAAAGATCAAGATTAATAACATGATCCATTAAGAGTAAGACAATACTTGCTTGAGTTTTACCAACTCTGCTGGAAAACATTCCTGTTCTCAGACTCCAGAGCCCTATGAGCATCCTTCTTCCCCTGTCATGAACTACAGACCTTGTCCCCTAAATTATCTCATGGACCCAGTGTCCTGACAATGCCAATGTCTAAGAATATGTTGGTTTTGAGCTATAAATTGATTTTTATTGTGATAAATTAAAATCCAATATCATCCAACATGACAGCAAACAAAAGGAAGCCAGGTGCATGCCCTACATGTTCAGCTTCTGTGATATTCAAGTTGATCTGGGGCCACCATGGGGCCTATGAGAGCCCTGGACATAGGTGATCCAAGTGAAAGGTGTACGATGACACAGAGAGAAGAGACTGTGCAAGAAAAAGGAAGGCTGGCAAAGACCTGGAACGGGGAGGAGGACATTTCATACTTCCCAAGTTACGAGCATCAGAAAGAGGCCCAGATCTGCCCAGGGAGGTGTTCAAATCTAACCAGTTGCTGCCTGGTCAGTTCTGACTCATGGCAACCCCTTGTGGCAAAGTAGAACTGTGCTCCATACGGGTTTTCAATGGCTGAATTTCTGGAAGGAGATCACCAGGCCTTTGCTCCAAGGTACTTCTGAATGGATTCGAATCATCAAGTTTCTGGTTAGCCAGAGAGCATGTTAACAGTTCGTACCATCCAGACTCTGATTCTTAATTCTAGACTTTTGCAAATAATTTGCTAAGAGGAAGTGGTCTTTACTTCTTTTCTTGGGCTCTAGGTTTGCTCATTTATAAATGATTGAGTTAGTTGATGCTTAATGTGATGCTGTAATATAAAGCACTGGACTGCAAGGTTGGTTTGAAGTTCAAGGTCAGAGGTTCAAATGCACCAATCACTCCTTAAAAACACTATACAGGGTTACTATGAGTTGGAAACGACTCTATCACTCAACAATAGTGATAGAGTCCTTGTGTAGCGCTGTAGGATAAGCACTGGTACACAAGGCTGTTTGAATTGCAAGGTCACCAGTTCAAACTTACCAGCCACTCCTCAGGAAACCTATACGAGATTCACTATGAGTCAGAAACAACTAAACAGAATTTATCAACAACAAATGATTGCCCACCTCTGAATTTTGAAAATTACTCTTTCTGTACTCATTGCCTATACAGCAAAATTAGTGTCCGCTGTCTGTAGTATCTTGATTTCAAATGTAAGGCCCAGACAATTAGAATTTCACAATCACCTGACTTATTTCCTTGTTCCTTCCTTCCCTCTGTGATTCCATCACTCCCCAACTACCTATGTTTGCCATTCAATAAAAATCTCTGTGACATTCTAGGGCCTATGATAGAGTTCACAGAAACAGCGATGCCCTCTTCTTAAACCTCAGTCCCCTGAGCACTGCTGCCACCTCTGCTTCACCTATGTCTTAGGAGTTATCAGTTTGCCTTGGGTGTTTGGTTTTGTCACTGGACTGTGAATCCCTCAGAGGCAAGGATCACATCTGATTCATCTTTGAATTCTCGGACGGCAGAGTAGCATATGGCAGAGACTAGGCATCCGCTATGATGCCGCCTAACCAGCAAGTGGCAACGTTATATCTATTCATGACAGACTACAGGTATGTTCACAGATAGGCCTCACTTCATAGAAAGACCCAGCTGTAATCCCATCCCCTCTAAGAAAAGTACATCAAAGTAAACAATCATGGCCATAAGAGAGCGATAACTGCACCTGCTCTAATACATATGAAACTAAATCATTTACAGAACTGATATACTATTATTAGCAATATGTTACTATTAGTAAGATTCTGGACCAGAGTAGCTAGATTTGCATCCCAGTTTTGTACTTATTAGCTGGGTAACTAAAATTATATGGACCTCAGTTTTCTCATCTATAAAATGGTAATAGCAGTAATAACTATTTCATTGGATGTCTGTAAGGTACTTAGCATGGCACATGTAGTAGCATGAAACAAGTGTTGGCTAAATCAACATACACGTGGACCTGTCCATATGTAATACACAGGAATCAAATCAACTACATCAGTGGGAAGAGATGATGGAGAAGCTCAATATTATCAGCCAAAACAAGGCGAGTTGCCAATTATGGAATGGACCATCAAATGAGAGACAGAAGAGGAAGGGCTGGTTGGTCCAAAGTACAATGAGACCTGGGGATACATGAGCCCATGGACAAAGACATAGCTACAGAGGGCTAGAACTGAGAGTGCAGCATCCAGTTGATAGGAAGTGAGGGGAGATGAACAAGAACACCCAAACTTGTAGATGTACCCATTTGACATAGCCTCAATGGCTTGATAATCAGAACTTGAGTAGAAGAAGATAAAACACACACACAAATTTTTCATAAAGGAAACAAGGGTAAATTGCTACAAGTGGATGAACCTCACCTATACTCATGGAGGTAGTAACTCTAAATACCAACAGAGTGGGAAGA
>NW_006408544.1:24852438-24876683 GCF_000296735.1 Chrysochloris asiatica
AAAAAAAAAAAAAGGTTGGAAGTTGTCAAAGCTTTTATTTCTCTTTGATCCACATTGAATGCCCATGGAAGAAGCAGTCAAGAAATCAAAGGACGAACTGCAATGGGCATATATGCTGCAAAAAAACAAAACAAAACAAAACAAAAAACTACTTAAAGTGTTAAAAAGCAAAGATGTTACATTGAGGATTAAGGTGTGCCTGACCTAAGCCATGGTATTTGCATGGTCTCATATGTGTGCAAAAGTTGGACAACAAATAAGGAAGGCAGGAGAAGAATCGATGTCTTTGAATTATGGTGTTGATGAGAAATATTGAATATACCATGGAGTGCCAGAAGAACATACAAGTCTGTTTTAGAAGTATAAGTTCTCGTTAGAAGCAAGGATGGCAAGACTTAGTCTCTCATACTTTGAACATGTTATTCAGGAAGGGCCAGTCCCTATGGAAGGGACATCATGCTTGGTAATGTGGCAGGTCAGCAAAAAAGAGGAAATCACTCAATGAGATGGATCAACACAGCGGCAGCAACATGAGGCTCCAACGTAACAACAACCATGAGAATGGTACAGGACCATGCAATGTTTTGCTCTGTCGTACACAGGGTCACTATGAGTTGGAAATGACTCAACTATACTTAACAACTACAACAAACCAAGTTATCAGCAAAATGCACAAATATTATTATGGCAATAAGGATATGGCATAGTTTTTAAATGTTAAAGATCACTGCCTTACATAATAAGAAATGAGCTTATCATTGTAGTCCTGAAGTTTTCATGATTTTTACGGCATACAATTTGAGTAGTTGTATGGAATAAAATTTATAAATGGAGAGAGAAGAGTGATGAGTTTTACTGGAAAGATACAAAACTTGGTGTTGGAAAATCTGTAATGAGTCCACAAACACTCAAGGACACTCACAGAATCTTCAGTGGTTCAGCACAGTTATCAGCCTCACAATTATTGATCACACAGTGATGGTTTTTGCTTTTTTTTTTTTTCAGATATGAAACTCCTGTCTACATGTCTTCTTGCGTATGATTTGAAAATGAAATACCATATTGATGTATTTATTTATATTCCTGATTTGTTAATGGGAATTATTACTGTTCCTTCTTGTAATAACAGAATATTAATAAATGACGTATTTCCAATGATCCTTAGTTAATACACGTTGTTGTTGTTGTTAAATGCCATCGAGTTGATTCCGACCCATAGCAACCCTGTATAGGATTTCCAAGAAGCAGCTGGTGAGCTTGAATCACTGACCTTGCAGTCCAAAAGACTTTGCAGTCTGACGCATTAGCCCACAGTGACACACCAGAACTCCTAGTAATACCTGTTGTTGCTAAGTGCCATAGAGTCTATTCCAACCCATAGCGACCCTGTAAAGGGTTTCCAAGGAGTAGCTGGGGAGTTTGAACCACCAACCTTGCAGTTCAAACAACTCTGCAGGTACCCCAAAATATGAATATTTTCCAATATTGATTAATTCCCTTTTGTTGTTAAGTGTGATCGAGTCAATTCCTACTCATAGGGTTTATGAGAAACAGCTAGTGGTTCAAATCAACTTTGCAGTCCAATACAAAGACCTGATTTCAACCTGCTCAGCAGAGCCCTGGTGGCAAAATGGGTTAAGCATAAGGTCGCAAAGTAGGTGGTTCAAACCTACCAGTCACTCTTGGTGGAGAAAGATGAGGTTGTCTTTTCCTGTAAAGATTTATAGTCTTGGAAACCCTAAGGAGCAACTCTACTCTGTCCTATAAGATTGTTATGAGTCAGAATCAATTCAATGTCACTAGGTTGAGTTTTTTATTCAGTAGTGGTACCATGGTGATGGTGGTGGTGGTGGTGGTGGGGGGATTGTTCATAAATAGTTCTACTCTGTAGTGCATGGGGCTGTTATAAGTTGGAATTAATTCCACAGCAACATATTAAGGTTGTTGTGAGGATTAAATGATCTGAGACATATAAAAGACTCAGACTAATGCAGGATACATAACATCTACTTGAAGAAGTAGTTTTTATGCTCTCATTGGACTATTGTGAAGATGAAACTGAGTAATGTGTTCACCAACATGCACTGACCTAGACACTCAACATATGGGAGTGGCTGTTACTAGTTATTTAGGAGACATTAATCTTCAGTATTTTTTATTTTTTATTTTTCAAGAAAACTAATTTTACTTTTAAGTGATGATCCTACTACCCTTACGGAATCCTAATACTAGTCAAGACAAACGAGAGAAAATGGTAATCCAAAATAAGTCAGGGTAAGAAACTTGGTTGGTTAATTGTTTATAAAGTGCTTGATAAATTACCTTTGTGAAGTTCAAAGGAGGTGTTTTATAAGCTATAAAGCACTGAATGGATAAGAAGAAAACATGTTCATCTAACTCTTGTCCTCTCAGCAAACTGGATCTTAGCACACTTTTCTGTTTTCCTTTACTGTCAATGAACAGGCCTGGCTACGTCAGATCAACTCTAGGGATGAGACGGGGAGCTAATTGCAGCATCGAGGGTGATGCAAACACAAGTCACTTCTTTGGTGGGTTCAATACACATACCAGCCTCACATTTCCTGGTCATGCAGTAATAGATTTTTTTTTGTTGTTGTTTTGATTTTAAGGTTGAGAATTCTATTTATTCTTTTCGATTACAGCAATTGCTTGGTGCCACAGGTTATACTCAAGAGAGTCTGATACGTTGACTGAGTCAAAAGCCCTACATGTGTTTCCCTCTAGGACATATGTCATTAAAGTTGCCAAGCCACAAAGATATTTAACTTAAACTGTCACACTCCCCGCTGCTCTTCAAAGGTCATCAATCTCCCATTAGATTACCTGGATGGTGTGACACTTTTATCACAATTACCCTGGAAGAAACACGACACCATAACACTGTGGCCAAGTCAGGAAAGAAGTTCCCTTTGATGGACGATCACAGTTGATCGAGTTTGTCAGTTGCTTTATGTGTTTTTATGCTTGTTTGATATTCCTACCCAGAGAGCAGAGACTTTTACCAGCACATCTATCAATGGATTTAATTTCACAATGCCATGTGATCCTTTTACTTACCCCTGTCTTCTCATCAAAGATTTTGATTCCTCCAAAGGAGATGGTTAAAAAGATTTTCTGTTTGTGCTCTCCTTTGGAACGAGCGCCAGCAACAACGCCCTGTTGAAAGGAAGGACATGGTTTTTACTTCAGTCTTTTCATTTGAAAATTCCCTCTGGTCCCAAAGACATGTCGGATACCATCAACTGATGCCACCAATCATGTATATCCCTTTGCCTCACCCGGTCCAGGTTTCTTTATGCAATGTGCTAACATCTTGATGGGTTAGGATAATATTGTCCTAGGTACACTAGCACTGAATGTATAGATATATGAGCATCCATTTATTCACTCATTTAATTAACCAAGATTTAGAGAATGCCTACTTTGTGCCTGATACTCAGCTCAAAACTGGCCGTCCTAAGATAAATACAATAGGGTTCTCATATTAACAGGTAGGCTGGATTTTGTTGACTGTGGTTTTAATTTTTTTAAATAAAAGTGAGCCACTAAATACATTCTTAAATGTGATTTCAGTTTTATACTTTTGGATAAAGTTTTCACATGAATCAATTTTAGAGATTAGAAAGGAAATAAAACATACTGCCACACTGTCTCAATTTTGCAAAAAAATATGGTCATTGTAACTACCATATGTGTACACAAAAGACATTTGTATTCTATGTTCGTATGCCAACCTACCCAGTCCACCTCTATATTTATTTTTCGTAAGCACACTATACCAATATATATTTTAATGTTGCTGCAAAAACAGTAGCAGAGAGTACTTATGAAAATAGTGAGTGGGACAGGTTGACAAATTAACACAAAACGCACACTGTCGTTTATGCAAAACTGCAGTATATGCCATGGTTTACCAATTTTGTCCAAAGACATTTCTTCTTTCTTTTTTTTTTTTACCTCTTTCCCTAGCATTTCTATGATTTCAAAGATAAGTACCTATCAACTATATTACATATATTAAAATATCTGTTTCCTCACATTTCCACTCATTTTATAAACCAGAAATACGTATATAAGTTAGTAAGGATGTAAACTTTGTAAACTGAGGGATCGTTTTTCTCTCACTTAGTTTTACAGTGGTCTGAAGGGAAAGAAGTGCTCAGGAAATAACTGTTAAATGGATGTGTTACCCAGAGTCTCCCCAAAGTTGATATGATTCCAGTTAAGAGTCAAGGCACTTGCTTTTTAAATTAGGCTTTGTGCTGATTAGTTATAGGTAATCATGGGCTTCATGCTAGGGGACAACTCAGAGAGCAATGCTATTTCAAGGGATTTATACTGATACTGATGCCATATTATGTGTTTTGGGGCTTCTAGACCCTCACCACTGTTTTTCTCAACAGACGGCAAAGACTAAATTCAAATTTCAGCTGTTCTGATTCTGGGCTTTTGGAGTAAAAAAGTGTACAATAAAGATAATTTCTTATTTCCAAGAGATAAAAGTAGTTTCTGTTGTTATCAGAACAGTATGTTCTCCACATCAATCTTAGAGAATGGCTGGTATTAGGCAGCAATAGGTCAATAGGTATGACCAGAAGGCACAAGACAAGCACATACTCACAAAGTTGGCTGGCCATTCTCTCTTTGAGTATTGGAGATATTTTGTGGAGTCAGAAAACTGGATTATACTTCTAGCTCAAAGTGATTTTTGACAAATCACTTCACCTCTCAATTCAGCTTCCTCAAGTATAAACAATTATTTGCAGGCTTGAGAGGATTAAGAACCATGAATAAGGCAGGGATGCCTTAAAATAATTTCTTCTACTAAATGCATGAATCCTTGTAGAGTAAAGTATGTTAGGCTAGTTTCTTTTTGGATTCTTAAATTCACTGTCAACAAGTAGATTCATATTCATGGAGATGCCACAATTACAGTATGCAACTGTACTCCATACAGTTTTCATTGCTATGACTTTTCAAAAGCAGACTGCCCGTTCTTTCTTTCAAGGCACTTTTGATTGGGTTCAAATTAACAATTTTCAGATTATTAGTTGAGTGTCAACCATTTATGACAGCCAGGGAACCATGTTAGGATACTTACTAGATGGAAAATCACTCTCTCATAAATGGCTTACTTATTGCCAAGCACCTCTTAACCACTCACAAACATGCAGCATGCTAAACCAGTTGCCCTTGAGACCATTCTGATTCATGAAAACACAATGTATATCTCAGTAGAACAGTGCTCTACAGGGTTTTTGGTGTTTGACTTCCTAAAACTAGATCACTGGGACTTTCTTATCCACAGACATCTTATACCAGTTGCCCTTTAGTTTATTCTGATTCATGGAAACACTATGTGTATTTTAGTAGAACTGTGCTCTGTAGGATTTGGCTGACTTTCCCACACCATGTCAATGGAGCTTTCTTCCCAGGTACCACTAAGTGAGCTCGAACCCCCAACATTTTGGTTAGCAGCTGTCTGCCTTAACCATTTGTACATGCCAAAGTTTCAAGAACAATGTTAGAACCAGAGAAAACCATTAAATTAAACTACCCAGTCTCTCTATTTGGTAGATGAAGAAAACGATGCCTTAAAAGGTAACAGGATAGTGTGGAGGTACCAGAGGGAGTTGGTAGAAAAGCTGAGATAGACAGATAATGGAACTTTCTCTCACCAGCAAAGTCTTAGTGGCCACATCAGACTTTGAACCTGGAATACTTTGACTTTGAAATCTGCTCTTGGTTGAATATGGAGCAAAATGACTTAAACTCTTGACACTCCTCTACCCCAATCTCCATCCTTGGGAATCTGGAAGTCACAAAGGATATAATTAAGAAGTAGCCACTTCATAAATGAAGGGATTGGAAGAAGAGTGTCAAAAGGGAAGCAATCTCTGTAGGTGGAATCCTGATCCCTATTCAGAATCTTCTGAGGTGGGAAATTTCCATTTGAAAAGACAAGCAGACCAACCTGGAGCAGCTAGAAAAACAGAAGATACTTCAAAGAAAGACCAGCAGGAAAAAAAACAAAAACAAAAACAAAGAAACAATAAAGGCAGTCTGATTGACTACTAGAAGAACAAGCAAGTTGCTCACCTGGGAGCCATCAAGGCAAGCAATCAAGTCCCCTTAGGGAAAACCCCCTTCCAAGACTGAAATTCAAAGAGAACACAAGAGCAGGCATGTAATCTTGCTGGTGACCACGTTGGTCTACCGATAAGGGGAAGTGGGGGAAAAACAGCAATGAAGCTGTGAGCTCAGTCCAACCACATTCAATAGACTCCTGTCAAACTGGATCGTGACTTGGGTGGCCAGCAGTATAGCGAGACCTGGAGACTCCTGAGCCCAGGGACAGGGACATAGCCACAGAGGACTAGAGTGGAGAATGAAGTGTCCAGCTAATATGAAGTGAGGGGAAATACACAAGAATCCCCATACTTGCAGATAGTACCAATTTGACCTAGCTTCAATGGCTGGATGATCAGAACTCGACCAGAGGAAGAAAGAAGAGAAGAAAGTGTAATCCACTACAATTTGATGAACTTGACTTATACTTATTGATGTTGTTGTTGTTGTTGTTGTTGTAATGTGCCAAGGAGTTGGTTCTGACTCATAGCGACCCTGCACAGGATTTCCGAGGCTGTAAATCTTTATGGGAGCAGAAAGCCTCATCTTTCTCACGCAAACTGCTGACCTTGCGGTTCGCGGCCTGATTTGTAACCACTACGCTACCAGAGCTCCTTACTTATTGATGTAGTGGCTTAAAAGCAGCTTAAAAGAGGGAAAGAATCTTTATAGCAATGATCATTCCCACCCGCCTTGGTACCCAGGGTTGATGGGGATGGACAACTTAGATATTGGCTACCTAATATGGGGGGAAGGGTGCTACAAAGGCATGAAGTGACTGGCTTACAAGCTTTCAAGAGGGAGGCTAGTTTCAGAGGGCATGGGGAAAGGCAGAATCTCCAATGAGTGGTTTCCAACCTGTCTAGACGGGGCTGGTGAAAGGAGATAGGGATAAGACTCTTGTGGTTCAATAGTGAATAATTGCTATCAGGACAGATTGTGAGTGTTGGAAATGTAAAGGTAGATGCTGTGTAACAAAAGAAGAAGATTGGTTGATCTTGCAGTCCAGGAGTGGAGGACCCTGGGATTATCAAGGGAGAAGAGCAGAGTGTGAAATCCTATCCAGAGAAGCAGTGTTACCAGAGATGGAGGCAGAGATGATGATGTGGAGAGACAGAGCAGTTGGAGACTCTGACTTAAGGAGGGAGAGAAGCTGTGTGCTGGTGGCTGGGAAGCAGTCTTGCAGGATAGGATATACCCTTTGGTTGTTTGAGGTTATATATTTCTGAGTGCTTCGGTGTACATAAAAACAAAATAAAACAAAAAACCCCAGAGGGAATGGAAGTAAATGCTGTTGAATGATGATGCATGGAAGGGATTGTAATCATTGCAATGAAATCAAATATGATAGGATAAATGTAAAGCTGATGTTCTCCTATGTAAACTGTCACTCAATTCACAATAAAAACTTTAAAAATAAAAAAGGGAAGGAGTCTCAGCTTTTTGTTTTATTCTTTCATAGGTAAGAACATCATAGGATGGAGATAAGGTTGCAGTACTGGTTACTATGATGGTTAATTTTATGTGTCAGCTAGGCTAAGCAATGGTGCCCAGGTCTTCAGTAAACACTAGTCTAGTTGCTGTTATAAAGTTTGTTGTTCTTGTTGATAGGTGCTATCTCATCAGGTCTGACTCATAGTGACCATATTCACAACAGAATGAAACACTTCCCGGTACTGTGGCCTCCTCATAATCATTGTTAAACTTGAGCCCATTGATGCTGTTATGGTTCCAATCCATCTCATTGTAACATGCAATTAAATCAGTTGGCCTCAAGTAAGGCAGATTTCCTTCCATAATGTGTGTGTGTGGGGGGGGGGGGGGGGGGGGTGTCTCAATCAGTCAGTTGAAGAACTCAAGAACAATAAAAGTATTTTTTTCTGGGGCATATTCTGCCTCTAAACAATAAATCGACATTTTACCAGAATACTCTAACATTTCACTCTTCTCATCACTTGACCTATGGACTTGGGGATACATCTCTGCAGATGTCTCCAGCTTATTACTGACGTCTGAATTTGGGACTCTAATCCCTTCAATCACATAAGTCAATTCCTTATAGTAAATTTTCTCAATCTCTGTGTGTGTGTTATGTTATATATGTATTTATATATAAATGTATGCATTTATCAATAGATATGGCAATATTTACTGATACAATAGGAGCCTTCATAGTTAGTTGGTAACTACAAGGTCAGCAGTTCGAATCTACCAGCTGCTCTGCAGGACAGAGATGACGCTTTCTGTTTCAGTAAAGACTTACAGCCTTGGAAGGCCTAGACTGGGTTGCTATAAGTTAGAACTGACTTAGTGGCACACTACCACCACCATTCACATTCAGCACTTAACACAGTGTGTAGCAAGGTGAACACAGAGCTCAGTAGAGTAGTCACTGTTATTACTAGTACTATAATGATATCATTAAGCAATGCTATGATCAAGACTCTGTGTAAAATGATGGACACAGAGAATCCCTTAGGGAGTCACAGGTAGGCAGTGGCAGGATAAACAGAAATCTGCCCTACACAGTTTGGTGTGCCTTGGGACTCAGATGAGATGGTGTATGTGAAAAGACCTTGAGAATACATAGCCCGGAACATTCACCGGACCACCATGGAACGAACATAAAAAGCACATGTGTGAATATCACAGGCTTTGACTATGGATGGCTGAAAACCTAGATGGCTTTTCCAGGAAGGGTCATGTAACAAACCTGGTCTGCAATCTCAGTCTTGATCATTATTAATAGCTGTATGATCTTAGGGAAAAAAGCAATCCTCAGTATCACTTTTTCCAGTTAAAAAAGATAAATACAAATGCCCATCTGGCTTTGAGCATCCCTGGGTGGTTAAGCACTTGCCTACCAACTGTAAAGTTTGTAATTTGAACCCAAGGGTAGACTAATTTATGCCTGGCCCAAGTCAAGGTATTTTCAAGCACCTCATATGCATGTGCCACCACTTGACTCTCAGCTTGTCGTACAGCAGTGGTTTGCATGTTGCTGTGATTCTGGAAGCTATGCCACCAGTATTTTAAGTTCCAGCAATATCAATCATAGTGGACAGATTTCAGATGAGCTTCCATATTAAAACAGACTAGGAAGAAGGAGAGACAAACTACTTCTGAACATTTGGTAGTGGTGGTGGTTATGTGCCATGGAGTAGGTTCTGACTCATAGCAACCCTGTATAGGGTTTCCAAGGCTATAAATCTTTACTGGAGCAGATAGCCTCATATTTCTCCTATGGAACAGTTGGTAGTTTTGAACTGCTGATCTTGAGATTAGCAGCCTGATTCATAACCACTACGCTACCAGAGATAGTAGTAAAACACTCTCAGCACCATAGTATTAAAAATTGAAACATGATGAAGAGCACCAGAATACTGTCACATAAAGTGCCAGAAAATGAGTCCCTCAGATTGGAAGGCACTTCCCTCAGATTGGAAGAGCTGCCTTCCCAAAGTAGAGTTGACTGTGATACTGAAAATGGCATAATGTATTCTGGAACTTTATTTGCTGATGGGGCACAACTGAAAATTAAGTGAAACAGCTGTAAACAACCATTAATAATTGGAAAATGAAATCGGTGACATACGAATCTAGGAAATTTGGAAGTTGTAAAAAATGAAATGGAGTACATAAACGTCAACCATTAATGAGCTGAAGGAGACTGGTATTAGCCATTTTGAATCTATTATATGGTTTACTATTCCAGGAAGGACAAATTAAAGAGGAATGGCATTGTACTCATCATCAAAACGAATATTTCAAGATCTATCTTGAAGTACAACACTGTTTGTGATAGGATAATATTCATATGCCTACAAGGAAGACAAGTTAATAAGACTATTATTCAAATTTACTTACCAACTATTAAAGTCAGCAAAGATGAAACTGAAGTTCTTTAAAGAACTTTGATTAATCATGTAATCAAGATGTATTGATAATTACTGGCAATCAGAATGAAAAGATTTAAAACAAAGAGAAAGGATCAGTACTTGGAAAGTATGGCCTTGGTGGTAGAAATGATGCTGGAGATCACAGGATAGAATTGTGCAAGATCAGTGGCTTCATTGCAAGTAACTGGTTTAAGCAACATAAAAGATGACTATACACATGGACCTCACCAGATGGAATACACAGAAAATAAATTGATTACATCTGTGGAAAAAGATTGTGGAAAACCTCCATATCATCAACACAAAGAAGGCCTACGGTAGACTGTGGAAAAAACCATCAACAGTTCTTATGCAAGTTCAGGTTGAAGCTGAAAAAAATTAAAATAAGTCCATGAGAGCCAAAATATGTCCATGAACATATCCCACCCGAATTTTTAGATCATCTCAAGAACAGATTTGATGCCTATGACTGAAGACTAGGAGAGTTATAGGATGACATCAAGAACATCATACAGGAAAAAAGCAAAAGGTCATTAAGAAGACAAGAAAGAGAGAAAAGACCAAAATGGATATCAGAAGAAACTTTAAAACTTCCTCTACAGTGCAGAGATGTTAAAGTGAATGGAAGAAATGATACAAGAGTTGAACAGATCATCTCAAAGGTCAGTTTGAGAAGCCAAAGTAAAATATCATATTGTCATGTTCAAAACCTGGAATTAGAAAAGCAAAAGGAAAGAACACACTCAGCATTCCTCAAGCTGAAAGAACTGAAGAAAAAATTCAAGCATCAACTTGAAATAAGGATTCTATGGGCAAAATATTAAGTGATGCAGAAAACATCAGAGAAGATGAAAGGAATGCACAGAGCCACTATACCAAAAAGTAATGATCGATGTTCAACCATTTCAAGAGGTAGCATATGATTAAGAGCAAAGGAAAACACCAAAGGTGCACTGAAGGCATTGGCAAAGAACAAGGCTCCGGAATTGATGGAATACAAATTGAGATCTTCGAACAAATTGAGGCAGCACTGGAGGCACTCCCTCATCTATGCCAAGAAATTTGGAGGACAGCTACCTGCCCAACTGACTGGAGGACTTCCATATTTGTGCCCATTCCAAAGAGAGTTGACCCAGCAGAATGCAGAAATCATTGGACAATATGATTAATATCACATGCAAGTAAATTTTGCTAAAGATAATCTAAAAACAGCTGTAGCAGTACATTGACAGGAAACCACCAGAGATTAAGTCCGGATTTGGATGTGGTCATGAAATGAGGGCTATCATTGCGGATGTAAGATGAATCTTGGCTGAAAGCAGAGAATACCAGAGATGTTTACCTATGTTTTATTGACTATGCAAAGGGTTTCAACTGGTGGATCATAACAAACTTTGAACAGCAATGAAGTGAATGAGTATTCTTGAACACTTAATTGTGTTCATGAGGAACTTGTACATTGACAAACAGGCAGTTGTTCAAACAGAACAAGGGGACAGTGAATGGTTTCAAATTAAGAAAAGTGTGCATCAGGGTTGTATTCTTTTACCATACAATCTGTATGCTGAGCAAATAATTCGAGAAGCTGGATTGTATGAAGAAGAACGTGACATCAGGATTGGAGGATGCTTCTATAACAACCTTCAATATGCAGATGATAGAATCTTGCTTGTTGAAAGTGAAGACTTAAAATACTGATGAAGATCAAAGACCACAGCCTTCACTATAGACTATACCTCAAAGTAAAGAAAGCACAAATCTTTACAACTTGACCAATAGATACCATCAAGATAAATGGAGAAAAGATTGAAGTTTTCAAAGACTTCATTTTGCTTGGATCAAGCATCAACACAGATGGAATTTTCCTTCAAGAAATCAAATGGCATGTTGCAATAGACAAATCTGCCACAAAAGACCTCTTTAAAGTGTTCAAGAGAAAAGATGTCAGTTTGAGGACAAAGATGTGCTTGACTAAAGCATGGCATTTTCTATTATATGCATGTGAAAGTTGGACAAAGAATAAGGAAGACAATGAAAGTAGAAGAATTCATGCATTTGACTTATGGTGTTGGAGAATATTAAAAGTACCATGGGCTACTAGAAGAACAAGCAAATCTGTGTTGAAGTAGTTACAATCAGAATGTTCCTTAGAAACTAGGATGATGAGAATTGGTCTCTCATAGCTTGGAAATATTATCAGAAGGGTTCAGTCCCTGGAGAAAGCGATCAGGCTTGGTTAAGTGGAGGGTCAATGAAAAAGAGAAAGACACATATGAAATGAATTGGCACAGTGGAAGCAGCAATGGGCTCAAGTATAGCAATAGTACTGAGGAAGCTGCCAGACTGGACAGTGGTTCATTCTTGTACATAGGGTCCCAATGAGTTGGGACTTACTCAATGGCATCTAACAACAACAACATCATGGATATTTCAGAAAGAACACCTGCTTCCAAAAAGTCACAATCTTGAAAGCCCTTTGGACTCTAGTTCTTTTCTAAACATATGAGGTCTTGGGGAGCTGTAGTTGTGTGTACCCTGCTTTGTACCAGAGAATGGTTCCTGCAGACCGCACCTCTAGGCTCCTGGAGTCTCTCCTTGCCATCTGTCCTCCTGTTTGAGGATTCCTCCAGGCAGGAGATCAGAGATCATGAAGAGACAGAGGTCATTTCTTCCCAGCTCCTTTCCACTTTTGAAGCTTTATCGCTATTAGTAGCTATGTTGCTACCAATTTTATCTGTTGCTGTTATAAGGGAAGGTCTTTCGCTGTGCTCTAGCTCTCACTGAGTTTTCATATATAGTTTATTGATTTCTTCCTAGATGTGGTAAGGACTTACTACACTGGTAAATCTCTGGGTGTTTCACTGCTCCTTGTTTGCTACCTTAGCCTTGTCTCCCATGTCTCAATAATGCCTTCATTTAAGAATCCTTGTCTGAAGTGTCCAAAGCAGATTCTTTTTCTGTCAAAGCCCTGACTGGCACACTCATGGTTCTATGCTAAGCCCTCCAGGCACTATCTTTGGGAGTTCTCATCTCCTGTCAGAACTTCAGCTACCATCATTTTGTCCAATGTCTCTGGAAGGTGACTTGTTTAGGAGTCAATGGTATATGGCTATTGCAAAGGAGTTTGTTGTCTGTAGCTTAATATCTAGTTGGAGACCAAAGATATATTAAATGAAATAGAAAATAGACTATAATTAAGCACTAAGCTTAAATTAATTACCAGATACTTTATAGGATAAACACTGGACTGAAAACCAGCAGGTCAGCAATTCCAGCACACCAGCTACTATGTGAGAAAGAGGAGGCTTTCTGCTACTGCAAAGATTATAGCCTCAGAAACTCTATACAGGGTTGGTATGAGTTGGAATTGACTCAGTGGTGCTTAACAGCAACAGCAACTAGACACTAGGCCAAGTCTCTGGAGATAATATATATGAAAGTGTTTTGTAGACTACAAATTAAAATACGATGATGATGGTGGTGGTGGTGCTGGAAGTGGTAGAAGAGGAGGACAGTGAATATGAATATGAATCTCATCTTAATCCTTGACAATCCCATAGGAAATATGTTAAAACAGGACAGAGTACCAGTGTTGGAGAGTCTAGCAAAGGGAAAGTGTTATTTTTTCGTTTTCATACGGTTTTAACATGGACAAGTGAGCCTTTTTGCAAGGCTAAGAGGCATTTTGTATTTTGTCTTTTCCTTTTCTGGGCAGGTAGCCAAATGGAGAATCGATCATTTATGTTTCTGTATTTCCTACAGAAAAACCACTGGGAGATGAAATGTCAACATTCTTGGCAACTTGCAAATAATGAAACAATTATCTGGGAACCAAGAACTCCTCAACAAATTCAGCACATCTGACAGGAGTGCATCATGGCAGGGAATTCTCTCAGGGTTTTGGATACCTCATGGTTAGGAGGGGTGACAGGTGAAGCCCCTCACTGCAGGCATCACACACACACAGTCACACAAACATGCACACACACACTCACGCATAGGTACATATGCATGTGCCCTGGGGTCCAGCTAGCCTGGTCCAATGTAAAGCCTGAGGGAGACTCTCCAGGAAGCACAGTTTGGTTTCTGCCTCTTAATCTCTCAGACCTCAGTGCTTCTGTGAAGGCAACTGGCAAATGAGGAGCTCCAAGATGGATGCCTCCTGACTTTCTATCTCCCAAGATGCATCAGTTTTTGTTTTTGTTTTTGTTTTTTAACCTCAACAGCCATTCAACTCTGTATAAAAACTAGATCTTTGGAGATGAAGGATTAAGTCACAATATCTTCTTGATTTTTAAAAATTAATATTTGTCAGAAGCAAACATCTATTTTTCCTGGACTTATATTCAGGATAGAGGAACTTTAGCAAGAATCAAGCTTTTGGCCTTTCTCCTCATCTTTCACTCTGGTCTCCTCATGGAGGTAGGCATGGCTCTAACAGGCTGGGAGATTTGAGAGACTGAGCACCTCTTAAATTATTCATTTGTGGGCTCTCTCTGTAGAATCTGCTCACAGGTCTAATCTCTTACCTGAGTTACAGGTCTTACTCTGGAGTGTGGCAAAAGTCAACATTTTCATATAGTAAGAGGATCAACCTGTCTACTTCACTGTACATCTAAACCAGGTCCTAACGCCACTACTACCAGTTGCTACTGAGTCCCTTATGATTCATGGTGACCCCATCACTCAGAGTACAACTGTGAAAACTGTTTGCAAAGGATGGGGTTTTATTTTTGTTTTGCTTTTTATGTTTATTTGTTTTTAAAACTTTTGATTGTGAATTGAGTGAAGATTTACAAACAAGATCATCAGTTTTACATTCAATAAATCACAAACTTTGTTTCATCTCAGTGATTACAACCCCCTCCCTGCAACAACTGTCATCCCACTTCCTCCCTGTGGTCCTATCCCCATTCTACGCTACTTCTCATCCTTGCTCAACTTTGTCCTTAGGAAAATGTTGCTCTTTTAATTTTTAATGACTGATCATTCCATGGTGAGCATGTCTTGCTATTGTTCTTGTCTTCCTTATACAATTATCTACTATTTGGCTGAAAATTGGGCCAGGAGGTGAGTTCTGTTCCAGACTTGAAGTGTGGTCAAGGGACATAGTCTCAGATTCTTCAGTCTTTTTCTGACCAAAGGCTAGTTTTGAAAATGTAGACCACCAAGCTTTTCTTCCAATGTACATCTGGGTGGACCAGAATCTTCAAACTTTTCGTTAGCAGCTATGTTAACTGTCTGTGGCATCCAAGTCCTCCAGCATTAATAAGTTATAATGGTGAAAACTGGAAATCTTCTGCTCACACCTTTGTCTAACTTTCAGTATAATTCGAACTTGGGAGAGTAAGAAGATGGTTCTTTATTGTATTGCCCTAAAATCATAGCATGTTGTTCTTAAGTGCTGTTGAGACTGTTCTAACCCATAGCGTATAGTGTATAGCGTTTCCAAGGAGCAACTGGTGAGTTTTTGAACCACTGACCTTGCAGTTGAAACCGACTTTGCAGTCAAGTACTTATCCTAAGTGCTACACTAGGACTCAAGAACCAAAAATAATAGTTGTGTGATTTATTAAGTATCTATGAAAAAAATGGTGATACTGTCTTATTCAGTACTTTTAGGCACTTTACCAGTCTTGGTTTATTTTGTTTTCTTCCTTCCTTTTTTCTCTATATTAAAAAAAAAAAAAAAAGTTGACCAACTTCTTCTATATTCAAATATTATTCAAAGATGCAAAAAAATGTTATCTTAAATGTAAAAATGAATATGTTGTTGTTAAGTCATTCTGACTCATAGTGACCCTATATCGGGGTTCTGAGGCTGTAAGTCTTCACAGGAGCAGAAAGTCTCATCTTCCTCACTCAGAGTGGCTGCTGGGTTTGAACCACAGATCTTGTGGTTTGCAGTACAGTGCTTATCACATGGAGTCACTGTGCTCTCCTCAAAAGTATATAAAACAGTATAGTGATTCCTATTTTATTACATACTTGTGCATAATTCATATATAATGTATGTGAAAACACAGCATTGTAAGTTATACATAAAAATGTTCATATTGATTTTCTTTGTGTTGTGGAAATTTCTTCAACTTCAAATATTTCTAAAATGAACATGTGAATTTTATAATCAGAAAGTAATTAAACTGTTTTAAATGCATATTTTATATAATTATTGCTGTGTCATTTGGTTTTCTAATATTTTATATCACTTTTCAAAAAAGAAAACAGATGATAGGGAGAATGGAACTTGGAAGAGTGTTCTTTTTTGTGTTTTTAAAGTCCATTTAACAATAAGCTTTTATTATTCTGCACATTGGTTCAATTTCCAATAGATTTCAAAATTTAAAAAAGTTTCTTGAAAGTATTTAAAGACAGAAACCTTTCTGTGAGATCCTGAAATCACAATTTATGGTTATTTATTACTTGAAAAATATTATTCCTTTATTATAATGTGGCCAGAGTACATTAGCAGAAGTTACAAGGATGAAATTTGCTTTTACCTTTTCCTTATTTACTTTTTGCCTTATTTATCATACAGCAATATATATATAATTCTATTAAAAAATAAATATTCACAATATTTGAGGGGCTAAATTATTTGATCATTTTTCACTTCTATTTTTTGCAGGGGTTCCACAATGAAGCTAAAATTGACAAAATGTGTTGTCCTTAAAAAAGAACAGAGCCTGACAAATTATCTGCATATAGTAGGTGTACAATAAACATTTGCTGAATAATTGAAATCTTTTCCTGATGAATAAATGAGATGATTCATCAGGGAACCAAGTAATCTGCCAATAAATGAACAATCAGAATGATTTACCCTAATGATCATTAGTATCATTTGTTTTTCTCCACCATGCTAGACACATGATATTTAAAATAAAATATTGGCACAGCACCTTGAGTTTCATCATGGAATCTTGACATAACTTGTCTCCCCGTGCTGCAGAGACCTCATCAATCCCGATCAGTTTGGCTTTGTACCGGACACCTTCACCTTTAAACCTCTTTATCAAAGTGGCTTCACTGCGATCCTGACCTAAAAACAGAGAAAAATAGGATTCAATCATGGCAATGATCAGGGTCCAAAGGCTTTAGAGAGCCACAGTTCCAAGATTCGTTCTTTGGTTTTATCTACGTTACAGGAACTGTTATTCATCTGTCAGTTTGTTGTGTGTTGCGTTGAGGCTGGAAGCTATACCACCGGTACTTTAAATACCAGCTGCCTAACTCACAGTGGACAGGTTTCAGCTGAGCTTCCAGACTAAGACTAGGAAGAAGGAAATGCAGAACACTTTTGAATGGTTAGCCACTGAAAACGTTATGACTAGCAGCCAAACACTGTTAGATGTAATGCTGGAAGATGATTCCGTTGGGTTGGAAGGCACGCAAAATAGGACTGGAGAAGAGTTGTCTCCTTAGAGTACAGTTGACCTTAATGATGGGAATGGGACAAAGCTTTTGCTAAAGGTGTACAATCAGAACGTGGAATGCACAAATTATGAATTTAGGAAAATTGAATCTAAGAAAACTGAAACTCATCAAAAAAGGAATGGAATGCATAAAGATCAATATTCTAGGCACTAGTGAGCTGAAATGGACTAGTATTGGCCATTTTGAATCAGATAATAAATAAATAGATAAAAATAAATAAATAAATATGCTGGGAGCAAAAAATTGAAGAGGAATGGTGTCAGATTAGTGCATTTCAAGATCTATCTTGAAGTACAATGCTGTCTGTGATAGGATAATATCCATACACCTACAAAAAAGGACAGGTAATACCACTATTATTCACATTTACACACCAAACAATAAACCAAATGATGATAAAATTGAAACATTCTACCAACTTCTTCAGTCTTAAATTGATCAAATATTCATTCAAGATGCATTGACAATTAATAATGATTGGAATACAAAAATTGTAAATAAAGAGAAGGATTAGTAGTTAGAAAATATGGTCTTGGTGATAGAAATGGTGCTGAAGATCACAGGATAGAATTTCACAAGACCAACAACTTATTCACTGTAAATACATCTTTTTTAAACAATCTAAATGCTGACTATACATACTGACCTCACAGAAATCAAACTGACTGCAGCTGTGGGCAGAGATGATGGAGAAACTCAGTATCATCAGCCAAAATAATGTCAAGGGCCAACTGTGGAACAAACCATCAATGGCTCATATGCAAGTTAAAAATGAAGCTGAAGCACATGGAACATTCTCCAGAACTGACCATGTGTTAGGTCACAAAGCAAGCCTCCATAAATTTACAAACATCAAAATACTACAAAGCATCTTTTCAGACCACAATGCCATAAAATTAGAAACAATAATAAGAAGACCAAGGAAAAAAAAAGAAAGAACCAAAATTAACACATTAACACAACATCTCCAGGAACTAGAAATAGACTAACAGAGGGAACCTACAGCCATCAAGAGAAAATAAATAATAAAGATCAGAGCAGAAATAAATAAGATAAAAAACAGAAAAATAATAGAAAAAAAATCAACAGGACAAAGAGTCGGTTCTTTGAAAGGATTAATAAAATTGACAAACCATTGGCAAAACTAATAAAAGAAAAGAGGGAGAAGACACAAATAACTCACATTAGAAACCATATGGGCGATGTCACAATGGAACCAAATGAAATCAAAAGGATAATAACAGAATACTAGGAAGAGTTGTATCAAACAAATTCGAAAACTTAGAAGAGATGGATACATTTTTAGAAAAACATTACCTACATAAACTCACACAGAGTAAACTTGAAGACTAGAACAGACCCATAACAATAGAAGAAATTG
Organism: Chrysochloris asiatica; assembly: GCF_000296735.1. Classification (NCBI taxonomy): domain Eukaryota; kingdom Metazoa; phylum Chordata; class Mammalia; order Afrosoricida; family Chrysochloridae; genus Chrysochloris; species Chrysochloris asiatica. The sequence goes on from NW_006408544.1 coordinate 24,871,306, forward strand.
ATCGGATAATAAAAAAACTCTAACCAAAAGAAGACCAGGTCCAGATGGCTTCACTGCTGCATTCTACCAGACATTTAGGGAAGAGCTGTCACCAATTCTACTCAAATTATTCCAGAATATAGAGGAGGATGAGAAACTTCCTAATACATTTTATGAAGCAAGCATAACCCTCATACCAAAACCAGGGAAGGACATCACTAAGAAAGAAAATTACAGACCAATATCCCTCATGAACATAGAGGCAACAAATTTCAACAAAATCCTAGGCAACAGAATCCAGAAACACTTTAAGTAGCATTCATATCAGGGATGCAAGGATGGTTCAACATTAGAAAAACAATCAATATAATTCACCATATAAACAAGAAAAAAGAAAAGAAAAGAAAACACATATGATCATATTGATAGATGCAGAAAAGTCATTTGACAAATTACAACATCCATTCCTTATAAAAACACTCAGCAGGTAGGAATTGAAGGGAAATTCCTCAACATAATCAAAAGCATATATACAAAACCTACAGGCTATATTACTCTCAATGGAGAGAAACTGAAAGCCTTCCTTCTGCAAACAGGAACCAGAGAAGGATGCCCTTTGTCACCACTCCTATTCAATACTGTGCTTGAAGTCTTAGCCAGAGCTATATGGCAAGATAGGGAAATCAAGGGCATACAAATTGGCAAAGAAGAAGTAAAACTCTCTCTATTTGCAGATGATATGATCCTATATATAGAAACCCCAAAGATTCAGTAAAAAAGCTACTAACCTCATTGGAAGATTCAGTAAAGTGGCAGGATATAAGATCAACATACAAAAATCAGTTGGATTCCTCTATATCAAAAACAACAGTGCTGAAAAGGACATTAGGAAAACAATGCCATTTATAATAGCCACCCAAAGGATGAAATATCGAGGAATAAATGTAACCAGAGAAACAAAGCATCTCTACAAGGAAAACTGTAAAACACTACTATAAGAAACCAAAAGAGGCCTACAGAAAGGGAAGAATACACCATGCTTCTGGATAGGACTTAACATTGTGAAAATGTCAATACTGCCCAAAGCAATTTACACATATAATACAATCCCAATCCAGATTCCAACATCATTCTTCAAAGAGATGGAAAAAACAATTACAAACTTTATATGGAAAGGAAAGAGATCTAGGATAAACAAAGCACTACTTAAGAAGAAGAACAGGGTGGGAAGCCTCTCACTCCCTGATTTCAAATTTTACTACAGAGCTACAGTGGTCAAAACAGCCTGATACTGGTATAATGAAAGCTACATAGATCAATGGAACAGATTTGAGAATCCAAAAATTAACCCACCCCCATACAGCCAACTGATTTTCGACAAAGTACCTAAGTATATTGCATGGGGAGGAGATGGTCTCTTCAACAGATGGTGCTGGCAGAACTGGAAAGCGATATGCAAAAGACTGAAACAAGACCTTTACCTCATGCTTTATACAAAACCCAACTCAGCATGGATTAAAGACCTAAATGTGAATCCCAGAATTACAAAAATCATCAATGAAAAAAACAGGGAACAATGTGGGAGCTCTAATACAGGGCATACACAGACTACCAAACATTTTGAGACTTACACAAACAAAAACAGACAAAATAGATCAATGGGACATACTAAAAAATAAAAACTTGTGTGCATCAAAAGACTTCATTAAAAGAGTCAAAAGGGAGCCCATAGAATGGGAAAAAATCTTTTGCAATGATACATCAGTCAAGAAATTAATTTCAAAAATATATAGGAACCTATAACACTTCTATAAGAAAAGGACAAATAACCCAATTAAAAAATGGGCTCAGAGCATGAATAGACACTTTATAAACGAGGAGATCTGGGCAGTCAACAAATATATGAAGAAATATTCACGGTCACTAGCCATTAGAGAGATGCAAAGAAAAACAACAATGAGATATCATCTCACCCCAGCAATAATAACAAAGATTAAAAAAAGTAGAGGACAATAAGTGTTGGCAAGGATGTGGAGAGACTGGGACCCTACTACATTGCTGGTGGGATTGCAAAATGGTGCAATCACTATGGAAAACAATATGGCACTTCTTCAGAAGGTTGGAAATAGAGATATCTTATGATCCAGCAATTCCTCTACTTGGTATTTATCCTCAAGAAATACGAGCCATAATACAAGTACATATATGCACACCAATGTTCATAGCAGCACTATTTACAACAGCAAAAAGATGAAGACAGCCTAAGTGCCCATCTATGGAAGAATGGATAAACAAACTTTGGTACATACACAAATGGAATATAACGCTACCCTGAAGAACAACAAAGAAGCAGCAAACTACCACATAACATGGATGAACCTTGAGGGCATTATGCTGATTGAAATTAGCCAGTCACAAAAGGAGAAATATGGCATAGAGCCATTATTGTAAAAAATTAAGAAAAAGCACCCACACTGAACGGGGGAAACTTATCTTTTATTATTTTATTTTATTTTTAATGTTATTATTATTACCATCTTTTCTGTTGTTGGTGGTGGTGATTACAGGGGTGTAGAGGGTGGGATGGGGGTGGAATGGGAAGGTGGAGCACAAGGTAGGGAATAGGCACAGGATAGTGGAACACAGGGTATGGTATAGACACAGGACAGTTTGGTGATGGTGGGGGCAATACACTAGAAGAGGAAGGGGAAAAGAAAAATAAGGCAGATGGGAGAATAGCTCAGCAGGTTTACATGGGCTAAATGGGACAGCAATAAATAACAATCTTAGCACAAACGTGGATAAACAGGGTTCGTGGATACAAAGATTGAGGCATGGTTTGAATGGGTAAAGGTGGGGAAATGATGTTAAGATGCTTGCCTGTTTGTTGAATCTTGGTTTCCCTTGTCTACTATTGTAAAATAGACACTTGGAGGGGAGAGATAGGAATAGCCAGAAACATCACCAGAGAAAGCTTGTAAGTCTGTCTTCAGCCAATAACTGTTTGCAATAACTAAAATGGGGCTAGAACTTGCCCAATGAAGAAGGCTCCCTGCAAAGCCTTTGCATTGCACAAGATCATAGGTAGGATCCTAATCCTCATCCAAAATCATCTGAGGTGGGATATTCCCACATGAAAGGACAAGCAGACCGGTCTGGAACAACTAGAAAAACAGAAGATACTTCTTGAAAGAAAGACCAGCAAGAAAAACAAACAAAGAAACAAATAAAACAATAGCAGCATTCCAATTGACTACTACAAGAACAAGCAAGTTGTTTCCCCTCAAGGAAAACTTCTTCCAAGACTGAACTCAAATAGAATATACTAGCAGGCATATATATGGTCCTGCTGCTGACCACGTTGGTCACCAATAAGGGGAAGAAGGGAAAAGCAGCAATGAAGTTGTGAACTAAGTCCGAATACATTCAATAGACTCCTGTTAACCTGGATTGAGACCTGGTTAACCAGCAGTATGAGGAGACCTGGAGACTCCTGGGCCCAGGGGCAAGGACATGGACCCAGAGAACTAGAACAGAGTGTGAAGCATCCAGCTGATATAAAGTGAGGAGGGATGCAGATAGTACCTATTTGATCTGGCATCAATGGTTGGATGATCAGAACACAACTATAGGAAGAAAGAAGAGGGGAAAAAAATAAAGGAGTAACCCAGTATAAGTGGGTGATCTTGACCTGTGCTTGTGGATGAAGTATGACAAAGGAGCAGACAAATCTCTACTGTGAGGATCATTCCCACCCTCTTGGTACACAGGATTGACAGGGACGGGGAACTTAGACATTGGCTACCCAAAATGGGGGGACTACAAAGGCAAGAAGTGACTGGCTTACAAACTTTCAATAGGAAACCTAGCTCCAGAGGATACAGGGTAAGGTAGAATCACCACTGAATTGTTTCCAACCTGTCTGGATGGGGTTAATAAAAGGTGAGAGGGAAAGGACTCCTGTGGTTCAATAGGGAATGATTGCTATCAGGTCTGACAGTGAGTAACTGTAAATGTTTGGGAACAAAAGGAGGGGAGTGGTTGATTTTGCAGTCCAGGAGCAGAGATCCCTGGAACCATCAAGGGAGAAATCAAAGTGCAAGCGAGACCTTGTTTGGAGAGGCAGTGACACTAGGGATGGAGGCAGAGGCAATGATGTGGGCAGAAGGAGGGGCTGGGGACTCTGGACTCAGGAAGGGAGAGGGGTTGTGTGCTGGCAGCCAGGGGGCAGGAGTATGGGGTGTATCCTTTGGGTGTTTGATGATGCATGCAGGGGATTGTGATCATTGCAATGAAACAAAGTACGATAGGATATTGTAAAGATAATGTACACCCATGTAAACTAATGCATAATTCACAATAAAAATTTAAAACAAAACAAAACAAAAAAACTCAAGAGTGGCCATCTAAGGTGCAGTTTTGGTCTTTCCATGTGTGGAAGAAAGAAGAATGCTTGGAATCAATTAGTACAATGGACTAATGAGACATGTGAACATCAGTCTCTACAACTCTGAGACCAGAAGAACTAGATGGTACCTGGCTACCACTGACAGCTGATCTGAAAGGGATCATCATATTAGAAGGTCCTGGATAGAATGGGAGAACATGTGAAACAAAACTCCTCAAAGTTGTTTTTTAAAAAGAGAATGGGCTTACTGGTCAGAAAGAGACTGGAGCAACATCCAGTCTTATTGGTCAGAAAGAAACTAAGACCCTCAATCAGCATCCAAGTCTGGGAAGGAACTTACCCTCATGGTCCAATTTTCAGAAAAGCAGTAGCTAGGTATACAGGGGGAACGACAACACTAGTAAGGTATGCTCACCATAGAATGGTCAACCATTCAAAATCAAAAGGGCAACATTTACCTAAGGACAAAGTTGAGAAGGGATGAGAAGGTGGGTGGAATGGAAACAGGAACCACAGGTAGGAAGTGGGATAACTGTTGTTATATGGAGGGGATTTCAATCATTGCGATGAAACAAAGTGTATGATTTGTTGAATGTAAAACGGATGATCTTGTCTGTAAACCTTCACTCAATTCACAATAAAAAGCTAAAAAATGAAACTAGAGAAAATTAAACATGTCCACGAGAGACAAAATATGACACTGAATATGCCCCAACTGAATTTGGAGGCCATCTTAAGAAGAGATTTGATGAGTTAGAAACTAATGTCTGAAAACCAAAAAAGTTGTAGGATGACATCAAGGACATCATACGTGAGGAAAGCAATATGTCATTTAAAAGACAGGACAGAAAGAAAAGATTAAAATGGATGTAAGGAGAGACTCTGAAACTTGCTTTTGAGCATGTTGTTGTTGTTGTTGTCAGGTGCCATCGAGTCGGAACCGACTCATAGCAACCCCATGCACAGCAGAACGAAACAATGCTCGATCCTG
>NW_006408544.1:24878104-24888703 GCF_000296735.1 Chrysochloris asiatica
CATATGGTATCTCTTGAAATGGTTGAACATTAACCATTTCCTTTTGGTACAATGACTCTGTGTATTCCTTCCATCTTTTCTTGATGCATTCTTTTCTTGAGCATAGAGAAGCTAAAACGATTAGAAGAAATGCACAAGTAAAAGAGCTGAACAGAAAATTTCAAAAGGCAAGTTGAGAAGACAAACTAAAGTTTTATAATGAAACGTGCAAAGAGCTGGAGTTAAAAACCAAAAAAGACGAACACGCTTAGCACTTCTCAAACTGAAAGAACTGAAGAAAACGTTCAAGCCAAGGGCTTCAATATTGAAGGATTAGGGCTGTGGGATAGAACACTCTAGACCACGAGGTTGGTTTGAACCATAAGTTTGGTGGTTCAAACTCACCAGTCACTCCTTGTAAATTCTATACAGGGTCATATGAGTCAGAACCAATGAAACGGCACTTAATAAGCAACAACAATAATGGGCAAATTATTGAATGATGCAGAAAGCATACAAAAGGCATGGAAGGAATACACAGAGTAACGGGACCGAAAAGAAATGGTTGATGCTCAAACATTTCAAAAATTAATTGAAAGACGAAATCCAAGCTGCACTGAAGGCAATGGTGAAAAACAGGGCTCCCGAAATGGCCAGAATACAAACTGAAATGTGTCAGCAGCCTGATGCAACACTGGAGGCGCTTGCTCATCTATACCAAGAAATTTGGAAGACAGCTACCTAGCCAACCGATTGGAAGAGGTCCGTATCTGTGCCTATTCCAAAGAAAGGTGACCCAAAAACATGTAGAAATAATTGAATAATATCATTAATATCTCATGCAAGTAAAATTTTACTGAAGATAATTAAAAAACAGTCCTGCCAATACATCAACAGTGAGACCAGAAATTTAAGTTAGATTAGAAGAGGACATGGAACTAGGAATCTCATTACTAATACCAAATGGATCTTGACTTAAAGAAGAGAATATCTGAACAATGTTTACTTGTGTTTTACTGACTATGGAAAGGCATTCAATTATGTGATTAATAACAAACAATAAATTATATTGGGAAGAATGGGAATTCCAGAATACTTAACTGTGCTCTTCAGGAACCTGTACATAGACCAAGAGGCAGCTGTTTAAACAGAACAAGGGAACACAGAATGGCTTAAAGTTAGGAAATGTGTGTGCCAGGGTTGTATCCTTTCACCATATTTACTCAATCTGTATGTTGAATAAATAATTCAAGAAGCTGGGTTATATTAAGAAGAATATAGCATTAGGATTGGAGGAAGACTCATTAACAATCTGTGATAAGCAGATGATACAACCTTGCTTGCTGGAAGTGACAGAGGACTTGAAATACTTATTGATGAATATGAAAGACTACAGCCTTCAGTATGGATTGCACCTCATTGTAAAGAAAACAAAAATCCTCACAACTGGACCCATTAAACAGCTTGATGATAAATGGAGAAAAAACTGAAATTGTCAAAGACTTCATTTTGCTTGGACTCATAATAAAAACTCTTGGAAGCACGCAGCCAAGAAATCAACCCATGTATTGCATTAGGTAAATCTGCAACAAAAGGGTTCTTTAAAGTATTCAAGTGCAAAGATGTCAGTTTGAGGACTAAGACACACCTTACACAAGCCCTGGTGTTTTCAGTCATCTCATATGCATGTGATAGTTGGACAGTGAATAAAGGAGACTGTAGACAAATTTATGCATCTTAATTATAGTGTTGGAGAAGCATATTGAAAGTACCATGGACTGTCAGTAGAACAGGTTTGTCTTAGAAGGACAGTCAGAATGCTCCTTAGAAGTAAGAATTGGCAAGATTTTGTTTCTCATTCTTTGACCATGTTATCAGGAGGGATCAGTGCCTGGAGAAGGACATCATACTTGGTAAAGTAGAAGGTCAACGAATAACAGGAAGACCCCCACAAGGTTAATTGAAAGTGGCAGCAATGATGGGCTGAGACACAAAACAATTGTAATGTTAGCACAAGGCAAGGCAGTGTTTTGTTGTGTTATGTGTTGCTAAGAGTCAGAACTGACTTAATGGCACCTAACAATGTTACAGGAAAGGAACCCTGCTGGCAGAGCTGCTTAAGCACTGCTGCTAACTGCAAGGTCGGAAGTTCAAACCCACTAGCCATGCAGTGTAAAAAAAGATGAGGCTGTCTGCTTGCGTAAAGATTTATAATCTCAGGAACACTAAGTAGAAGTTGTCCCCTGTCTTATAAGGGTCACTATGAGCTGGAATTGACATGAAAACAATGGGTATTATTACAGACAAGTTAAATCAGTGGGCACAGCAGGATAGAATGGTAATATTCCGGGGATGGAAATTCTGCCTCCAGACACTGAAATCCTGAGGCAAATTCCTTCACTTCTCTGAGCCTCAGTTTTCTCAGGAAGAAAAAAAGAAGTTAAAAATAACCAATGCCAACTGAGCATTAGGATAAAGAAGTCAGTTAACACATGTAAAGAACCTAACACAATGTATAATACCCAGTTCAGTAGCTACCAATCACCCACTAAGAGTTCACATCTGAAATTCTTGTGAGACTACCATCAGCCCTGAGGCTCCTGTGCATTTCCAGTATTAAATATGACTTTGGCCAGGGTCCAAGACCTTCCTTACACCCAATTCATTGGGCTGTTTTATAGTCTGACTCCAGAGTAATTGCTTTGTATCAAGTAATGACCCGGGGACAATTATCAAAAAATGGTTTTATGATATCTCTTCTGCTAACTCATGTGTGTACAACAGCAGGCTTCTACACTACTTGGTATGGTGTCTCTATACCATGCAAAGGGCTCTCTCTGTAATTATTAACATAATATTTTGCTAAGAGAAATCAATCAGGAGTTCAAACATATCCACATAAAATCAAGACAGTAGTTACCATGGACTGAACAGGTGCCTCGTATGAGATGTTTGATGAATTCTGTCCCCACTCTTTGTAACAGTTCAATCATTTCCATTTCCCAGATGGCGAAGATGAAGGTCACAGAATTCAGATAGCATGTCCAAGTTCACATAGTCAGCAAGTGGAAAATGCATAGGAATTCAAACCTTCAGCATACTTTGCATAGTTCCAGGTCAGGGCATTGTACACATGGTTTTTGAAACCTAGAATTCCCTCATCCTTTGATTTTCATCTCCCAGAGCATCATTCACATTCAGCTCTGGGCTACTGCTTCCCCATGCCATCCCCACTGGTCAGATACCTAGAGTGAAGGACATGAGAGATAATACAACCAATTGTCCTCTGTCTGCATGAAGTGTAAACTAAGGCCATGCCATAATGTAGGGTTCTGAATCATCTGAGGACAAACTTAAGAAAGAAATTACAACAGCTAACATTGTATACAGAGTACTGGTGTGGCGCTGTGGGTTAATGCACTGGACTGCAAAGTTAGTTTGAACCACAAGGTCTGTGGTTCATGCTCACCAGTTGCTCCTCGGCAACCCTATACAGGGTCACTATGGGTCGGAACTGACTCAAGAGCACTTCACAACAACAACATTGTATACAAGTTTTCTGTTTCATGTATTCACTTAGCCCTTACTGAGCACCATTTCTGTTACAGATTCTGTTGCTCACTGGCAGCAGATGAAAGAGATCAAGTCTATGACCCTAAAAGTTCAGGTTCTGGATGAAAACAAAGAAATTTTTCTGTGTTGTGATGGTATGAGCTCTAAAGACAGAACTTTATTTCAAATCATGGCTCTCACTTGCAAATCGACTAAACTCCCTGAACCTGTTCCCTTATGCTAAATGAGGATAAACATATCCTTTTTTAGAGTTGCTATGAATAATAAGTAAGTGAATAAGTGCAAAGAATATATTTTAATGTCTTGTACATAGTAGCTTATCTGTAAATAGTTATTGCAGTGGCAGTATTAATCCAGTAAAAGAAACACGTAGAAAACACAATGATGGGTACATAAAGGAGGGATGTTTACGGAGCCAGGTGGACCAATGATTCCTGACTATCAGCTGGTGTTTTTCCGCACCGTATCCCTGCTGACTCCTGGTACGATAAAGCCTTTAAATAATATTCTACATGACAAACAAACACATGGATGACTAGTTAAAAACTGAAACCACTGTAAAAACCAAACCTCCAGGTTATGTGAGTGAGGGCAGATGTCAGAGACTGCAGCTGAGCACAGAAAGGAAGTCATTTGCCACAGTAGACTCTCTATCAACATCTAGCTAAAAAGCCATACCTGTGGTACTGTAGGTCACCTCTCACTGTGTTATTATGCAAGCTTTCGTAGGAACAGCATCTGGCTTGGTCTATGATTTCTTGTGAAGATTACCTTACTCTATGTACCATTTCTGCATTTTCAACACATGAAACTGTTCCATTCACTATCTGGGCCTTCTCCCCAAAACGTCATCTATAATAATGATGTTGTTATTGCTAAGTGCTGTTGAGTCTGTTCTGACTTGTGCAAACTTGTCCCTGTGCAGGAATTCCAAGAAGTGGTTGTTGAGTTTGAAGCCCCTATATAATCTAGTGTGTTCTGGTGTGGTGCTGTGGGTTACTGCACTGGACTGTAAGGTCACTTTGAACTGCAAGTTCAGTGGGCCAAGCTAACTAGCTGCTCCTCTGAAGCCCTATCCAGGGTCGCTATAGGTTGGAACCGACTCAACAGCACTTAACAACAACAACTACCTAGTGTTTAGCAGCCCAGAGCTCATCCTATAGCCGCACACCAGGATACCATAATAATGTTACTGTTATTGTTAAATGCTGTCAAGATGCTTCAGACCTATAGCAACCCTGTATAGGGTTACCAAGGAGCAGCTGATGAGTTTGAACCTCCGACCTTGTGGATTAAACCAATCTTGCAGTCCAGTGCTTACCCTACAGCACCACACCAGGGCTCCCGCAATAATGATGGTGTTGTTGTTGTTATGTACCATTGAGTTGGTTCCAACTCATAGTGATCCTATATATAAGGCTTCCAAGGAACAACTGGTAGGTTTGAACTGCCAGACTTGTGGTTCACAATCCACTGCTAATCCTACAGTGCCACTCTGTTGTTGTTGTTGTTGTTAAGTGCCATTGAGTCGGGTCCGACCCATAGCGACCCTGTACAGGGTTTCCGAGGGTGTAAATCTTTACGGGAGTAGAAAGCCTCATCTTTCTCCCGCGGAGCAGCTGGTAGTTTCGAACCGCTGACCTTAAGGTTCGCAGCCCAATTCGTAACCACTACGCTACCAGAGCTCCTTTCCCATAATAATGAGAGCAAGCAGCACTTATTATGTCCTACACAAAATACTTTATATGGACTAATTCATTTAGCCTTAGAGACAATCCCGGAAATATGTCCTACTATTCAGGTTTTATAGATGACAATCTAAATAAAATTATCTGCCCAATTCATAGAACTAAGAGATGAGTGGGACCTGAACCCAGATATTTCTAATGTCAAAGCCCATCTTGTGGTTTGGTTGTGTGTTTTTTGTTGTTGTTGTTGTTTGTAAGCCAGTTCTCCTAACCGCTATGAATAACTCAGACTTCCCTGTAAATATAGTCCCATTCTGACCTTGTACCAAACTCACCTGATTCAAATCTGTTGATACTGGCAGAACTAAAACTCCACTGGTGGGTAGAGAGACAGCTTGAAAAGGGAATAAATAGCTTCCAGCCATCACGTCATATCCAAACCATGTCCATGAGTCAGATACAAAGACAGCCTTAAGAAACATTTGTCAGGGCACAGAACTCTTCTGGGGAGGGAGATTCATAAGAGAAGGCAGAGCCAGATCAGGTGAATAAGGGCAGAGATTAATAGGAAAATATTAGGCCATTTAGAGGGAAGTAGGGAGCCCAATTTAGATTAGGACCCAGGGCCAAGCTAATTTGTATGAAGGGCACTTAGGCAGTAGATAATCCAGTTTCTCATTAAATGCTCTACCATTAAAAGGGAAATTTTTCATGAGTACATCTTGAGTAGGGTCTCCATTATATTAGTTAAGAAATAAATAACTGATATCACAGCCACAAAGCTGTAATGCCATCAGAAACCCATGCAATTTGGGGTGTTAAGGAGAGGGTCAGTTCTCATTCATTTAGGTCTTCATGAATCCCCAACCTATTTTTCTGAAAGCAATGATGGCTCTCGGAAACCCTACACAGGGTTGCTATAAATTGGAACTGACTCAACAGGATGTAACAACAACAGCGTGATAACTGTATGCTTAACTTTCTAAGGAATTGTCAAAGCATTTTTCCAAAGTGGTTGCAACATTTACAATCCTTCCATCAATGTATCAGAGTTCGAATTTCTCCAACAGATGTTCTTACCAACATCCATTATTGTCTTTTTAAATTTTTGTTTTAGTCATCCTAGACAGCACTTAACAACAACAACATGTAGGAGTCCTGGTGTAGCACTGAAGAATAAAGCACTGAACTACAAGGTTTGTTTGAGCTGTAGGATTGGCAATTTAAACCTACCAGGGGCTCCTGGAAAACTCTATACAGGGTCACAATGCGTCACAACCAATGTAGTGATATGTAACTACGACTACTGGAGAGTGTTAGGAGCCCTGGTGGTGTTGTGGATTCCTGGTGTGGTGCTATAGATCAGAACGACACTGAAAAATCACAAGGTCAATAGTTCAAATCCACCAGCTGCTCCTTGGAAACCCTATACAGTGTCCCTGTGAGTAGGAACCGAACCAACAGCACTTAACAACATAAATACCCCTACGACTTAGGATGGACAAGGGAAAGGACATGCATTGAAGGGAAACCATCAACATTGCTACCATTATGATACTGATTATATCATTTACTCTGCCAAGAGCTTTACAAGCAATTTCTTACTTAATCTTCATATCTGCTGCTTGACTCAGGCTCAGAAACCAGCTCTATTTTACAGAAGACACAAAGGTTCAAAGCTACAGCCTGAAGTTTGTAATAACAACTTTACTGTGATACAATTCACATGCCATAAAACTCACCCATTAGAAGTATCCAACTCAATGGTTTTAGGATATTCACATTGTTGTACAACCATCAGCATTATCTAATTCCAGAATATTCTTACCACCCTCACCAAAAAATCTGTTCTCATCTGTGGAACTTCCCATTTCCCCATTATTCCCTCATATCAGACAAACAATAATTTGCTTTCTGTCTCGATGGATATGCCTATTTTAGACATTTTATAGAAATGAATTCATACAATTTGTGGTTGGTTTCTTTCATTTAGTATCACGTTTTCAAGATTCACCCACATTACTGGCGGCATTAATTCTTGATGTCTTTTTATTGCTAAATAATCTCACATTATATACCTAAAGACACTATGATTGTTTCCATGTTTTGGCTATAATGAATAATGTTGCTAAGAAAATGTGTGTACTAGTTTTCACATATACTTAGGTTTTCAATAAGCTTACATTAATATTTAGTGGAATTACTGGGTCCTGGTGTGATGCTATAAGATAAGCACTGGACTGCTAACTGTAAGGGCAGCAGTTCAAACTCACCAACTGCTCCTCTGAAACCCTACACAGGGTTGTTATGAGTTGGAACTGACTCGATGGCACTTAGCAACAACAACAACACTGCAACTGTAGGTTACATGATTTAAGGAATTGTCAAACTGTTTTTCCAAAATGGCTGCAACATTTTACAATCTTCCTTGCAATATATGAAAGTTCAGATTTCTTCAACACATGCTCTTGACAACATTTATTGTCTTTTTATTTTTAAGCCATTCTGTCCTGGTGTGGCACTGTGGGTTAATGTGCCAGACTACAAAGCCATTTGAACTGCAAGGTTGGCGGTTCAAGCTCACCAGCTGCTTCTTGGAAACCCTATATAGGGCCGCTATAGGTCAGAATCGACTCGATGGCACTTGACAACAACAACTCGTGTTAGGAGTCCTGGAGGTGTTTTAGTTAAAGCACTTAGCTCCTCATTTTAAGGTCGGTGGTTTGAACTCTCGACCTGCTCTGCTAGAAAAAAGTTAGCAATCTGTTTTCATAAAGATGTATAGCCACAACCAGGACTCCATCCAATAGGGTTGCTCTAATTGGAAACTGACACTACATCAGTGGGTTTGGGTTGGTTTTAGTGGGTGTAAAATTGTATTTCATCTTGATTTTTATTTGAACTATTTTGCACTTCTCTAAGGACTAATGATCCTTAGAAGAGATTGAAGTTGTCTAGGACTTCATTCTTCTTGGATCAACTATCAACACTCGCAGAAGCAGCAGTCAAGAGATCAGACGACGTACTACATTGGGCAAATCTGCTGCACAGGAACTTTTTAAAGTATTGAAGAGCAGAGATGTCAGCTTGAGGACTAAGGTACGCCTGACCCAAGCCATGGTATTTTCAATAACCTCATATGGATGCAAAAGCTGGACAGTGAATAAGGAAGGTCTTAGAAGAATTGATGCCTTTGAGTTGTACTGTTGGAGAATACTGAAAGTGCCATGGACTGCCAAAAGAACCAATAGATCTGTTTTGGAAGAAGTGCAACCAGAGTGCTCCTTGGAGGCCAAGATGGCTAGGCTTCGTTTCTCATACTTTGGACACATTGTCGGGAGAGAACAGTCACTGGAGAAGGATGTCATGCTGGGTAAGGTGGAGGGTCAGAGAAAAAGAGGAAGACCCCCAACGAGATGGATCAGCCAGGTGGCATCATTGATGGCATCAAGTGTGGCGGCGGTAGTGAGGTTGGCCCAGGATCGGACATTGTTTCATTCTGCTGTGCATGGTGTCGCTATGAGTTGGTTCTGACTTGATGGCACCTGACAACAACAACAACGACAAGGACTAATGGTAGTGTAGTGGTTACGAATTGGGCTGTGAACCTCAGGGTCAGCAGTTCGAAACTACCAGCTGTTCGGTGGGAGAAAGATGAGGAGTTCTGCTCCCGTACAGATTTACAGCCTTGGAAACCCTGTATAGGGTTGCTATGAGTCGGAATCGACTCCATGGCACATAACAGCAACAACAAGGACTAATGTTCACCACTCATTCGTCTGTTTTTCATACTGTGGTGGCTTGTGAGTTGCTGTGATTCTGAAAGCTATGTCACCAGTATTTTAAATACCAACAGGGTCACCCATGGTGGACAGGTTTCAGATGAGCTTCAAGACAAAGACAGACTAGGAGGAAGGACTGACGAACTAATTCTGAATATTTAATCACTGAAAACATTACGGATAGCAAAGAAACACTGTCAGATATAGTGCGAGAAAATGACCCCCTCGGGTTGGAAGGCACTCAAAATGTGACTGGGGAAGAGCTGCCTCCTCAAAGTAGAGTTGACTGCGGTAACGTGAATGGAGTAAAGCCCGTGGGAGAAAAGCCCAGCTTGAGACCAGCTCGAGAAGATAAAGCCAAATATTACAACAAAATGTGCAAACATCTGCAGTCAGAAAACCAAAAGGAAGAACACTCTCAGCATTTCTCAAGCTGGGGGAACTGAAGAATAAATTCATGACTCAACTTTTGTTATTGAAGGATTCTTTGGGCAAATTATTGAATGATGCAGAAAGCATCAAGAGAAGAAGGAAGGAATATGCAGAGTCACTATACCAAAAGGACATGGCTAATGTACAACCATTTCAAGAGGTACCATATGATCAAGAGCCAATGATGCTGAAGAAGGAAGTCCAAGGTGCATTGAAGGAATTGGCAAAAAATAAGGCACCAGGAATTGATGGAATAAAAATTGAAATCTTTCAAGAAAGTGAGGTGGCACAGGAGGCACTCACTCATCTCTGTGAAGAAATCTGCAAGACAACTATCTGGCTGACTAATTGGAAGAGATCCATATTTATGCCCATTCCAAAGAGACCAACAGAATGCAGAAATCGTCAGGTAATATCTTTTATATCCCATGTGAATAATGTTTTTACTAAAGGTAATACAGAAACGGCTGCAAGCAACCATTGAGAACAAACTTCTAGAGGTTCAAGCTGGATTCAAAAGAGGCCATGGAATGAGGGATATCATTGCTGATATCTGATGGATCGTGACTAAAAGCAGAGAATACCAGAAAGATGTTAACCTGTGTTGATCATGACAAGCTATGGACAACATTGTGAAGTATGAGTATTCCAGAACACTCAGTTGTGCTCATGAGGAACCTGTACATGGACCAAGAAGCAGTTGTTTGAACAGAACAGGGGAACACTGAATGGTTTAAGATTAAGAAAGGAGTGCGACAGGTTGTATTATTTTACCATACTTATTCAACCTGTATGCTGAGCAAATAATCCGAAAAGCTGGGTTCTGTGAAGAAAAACGTGGCAACAGGATTGGAGGAAGACTCATTAACAACCTGCGATATGTAGATGACACAACCTTGCTTGCAGAAATTGAAGAGAACTTAAAGTATTTACTGATGAAGATGAAAGAGTATAGCCTGCAGTATGGATTGCATCTCAATGTAAAGAAAACAAAAAACCTCACCACTGGACCAATAAATAACATTCTTATCAATGGAAAAAAGATTGAAATTGTCAAGGACTTCATTGTTTTTGGATCAACTATCAACAATCATGGAAGCAGCAGTCAAGAAATCAGATGACATATTGCATTATGCAAATCTGCT
>NW_006408544.1:24889543-24982248 GCF_000296735.1 Chrysochloris asiatica
CCGTAAGGATTTACACCCTCGGAAACCCTGTACAGGGTCGCTATGGGTCGGAACCGACTCGACGGCACTTAACAACAACAACAACAAAACTGTGTATAGGATTGCTAAGAGTCGGAGTCAAATCCACAGTACCCAGCAAGAACAACATACCTATTTTAGAATCGTTTGCACAAAAAAATACTTATGTGCTAGACATATGTGATTAAAAAATAAAACAAATAAACCTGAAACACTGGTTCTATGTACTTGGGCAGACCAGAGCTGGCATCCTGGCTCTATCCCTTACCTTAGGCAAAGTGATCTCTCTGAAGCTTTGTGAGCAGATATACAATATGAGGACCACAACGGCCAAGGTGAATTGAGATCCACAGAGTGTAGCACACAGTCTGACTTATGCTTACATCGTCTCAGCATTGGATGTAAATGTCATCATCCACTCAGGGACACTTAGGAGGCCCTCTTCTCACCATTAACCCTTTCCTTGTGCACATGGGGAGACTGAGCGCTGAGGAGAATAAATGAATGATTGATGTATAATGGTATAGGTGAAGCAATCAGAACAGAAACTACACCTGGGCCCAGGCATCCTGATTTTGAAAGGACTCACCGTCTTTCTTCCAACATACTTGGTTTCCAGGCAACTGTGTGATCCTGTGAAAACCCCATGTCTTTCTCCTTCAAAATTCACAACAGTGGTATGTTGAAAATTCTGTTCTCAGATGACTTAGAGAGTTTTGGATTAGGATCCCTTACTTGTTGTTAATTACTGTTTATGTTCTTAAGTACTAGAGATGCAGCAGCAAGCAAAAGCATAAATATCCCTGCACTCATTCCAATGGGCAAGTCAATGGATTTTAGCAGCTATTGTTGTAATTTTAGTGTAGCGAGTCTGATTAGTAAAGACCCCATATGCTTCAAAGTAGAGCTGTGTTTCATAGGTTTTCAGTGGCTGTGGCAGAATGATATGAGAGAACTTAGGTGACAGCAAAATTCATCTTTAGAATTGAGATTCTTTATAGAGTAATGAGTTGTTGTTAAGTGCCATTGAGTCAGTCCCAACCCATAGTGACCCTACTATGTAGGATTTTCAAGGACTGGCTGGTGAGCTTGAACCACTGACCTTGCAGTTCAAACCGACCTTGCAATCAAACACATTAATTTGCAGTGCCATACCAGCACTCAAGAGTAACGAGGGGAGCTCTGGTAGTGTAGTGGTTACGAATCAGTCTGCTAACCTCAAGGTCGGCAGTTCAAAACTACCAGCCGTTCCATGGGAGAAAGATGAGGCTTTCTGCTTCTGTAAATATTTACAGCCTCAGAAACTCTGTGCAGGGTCACTATGAGTTGGAACTGACTCCACGGTACTTAATAACAATAACAACATATATAGTAGTGTCAAGACAAAGGGACTTGCGCAGACAAACTACAAATAGGACCACCCAAATGGCAATGAGCAGTGTTGGTTCAACTCTTTCTGTGTATCAATTACTATTCTCTGTGCTGTGTATCTATCACCTCCTTAACCTTTACAGTGACCCTATGTGGTCGGGACACATCTCCACTAAATAGATGAGGAGACTGAAGCAGATGTGGAGAGGAACATATCCAGTGTCATACAATTGGGGAAATGGACAGGAGGGAGAGAACTTGAACCCAGGTCCTCTGACTCCAGAGCTCATGTTCTAGACCATTAAGTCCCATGGCCTCTCAGTGAATCAGAATGGATCTTGAAGTCAGGCAGGTGCGAGTCTAATCACAGCTGAATTTGAAATAACTTTAGTTACCTCTCTAGCTCTACTCTATTCATCTATAGGAAACTAACAATCCTTATCGCTCAGGGTTACTAGATTGAATGAGATAATTATGGGGCGATCTGGCATGTTATTGGTACTTGCAAGGTACTTGTCTCTGTGAATAAGACATCAACTGTGACAGAAGTATAAAGTACTGAATATCTTAACACAGTACACAGTGGTTTCATGGTCTAAAGGTCAAAGCATGAATTTTGGGTAAGACCTTACTTCAAATCCAGATTCTGAATTTCATTAGATATTTCTCCTAAGAAGAGATACAATTGGCCTATGTTGTTGTTGAGTGCCATCAAGTCTGTTCCAACCCACAGTGACCCCGAATACGGTTTCCAAGGGGAGGTTAGTGGATTTGTACTGCTGACCTTAGAGTTCAAATTGACCTTGCAGCCTAGTGCTTATCTGACATCACTACACCAGGACTCCTAAATGGCCTATAAGTATATTAAAAGATGCTCAGCATCATTAGTCATGTTCTTGTTAAGTGCTGTCAAGTCAGTTCTGACTCATAGCAACTCTGCATAGGATTCCCAAGGAGCGGATAGCGGGTTTGAACAGCCAACCTTTTAGTTAGTAGTCCAGTGCTTATCCCATAGTGCCACACTAGGACTCTTTCACTAGTCATTGTTGTTGTTGTTAGGTGCCATCGAGTCGGTACCAACTCATAGAGACCTTATGCACAGCTGAACAAAGCACGGTCCGATTCTGGGCCAACCTCACTATTGTTGCCACACTTGAGCCCACTGATGCTGCCACTTTGCCAATCCATCTCAATGGGGGTCTTCCTCTTTTCTCTGACCCTCAACCTTACCAAACATGATATCCTTCTCCAGTGACTGGTCCCTCCTGTCTCTATGTCCGAAGTATGAGAGATGAAGTTTGGCCATCCTGGCCCAAAAAACACTCTGGCTGCACTTCTTTCAACACAGATCTGTTGGTTCTTTTGGCAGTTCATGGCACTTTCAATATTCTCCTCCAACACCATGACTTAAAAGCATAAATTCTTCTATAGTCTTCCTTATTCGCTGTCTTTGCTCTTCAACACTTTAAAAAGGTCTTGTGCAACATATTTGCTAATGCAATACGTCGTTTGATTTCTTGACTGCTGCTTCCATGACTGTTGATGGTTGATCCAAGAAAAATGAAACCCTTGCCAACTTCAATCTTTTCTCCATTGATAAGAATGTTGTCAGTTGGTCCAGTGGTGAGGATTTTTGTTTTCTTTACATTGAGATGGAATCCTGTGATTAGCAGTCCAATAATTATCCTGTTGTTGTTGTTAAGTGCTGTTAAGTCTACTTTCTAGCATTATGTTGTTGTGAAGTGCAGTTGAGTAGGTTCTGACCCATAATGACCCTGTATAAGGTTTCCAAGGAGATGCTGGTGAGCTTGAACCACCGATCTTGCAGTTCAAATGGTTTTGCAGTCTGGCACATTAACCCACAGTGCCACACCAGGACTCCCTCTAATATTATAGCAACATGCAAACCATTACAAGTAGACAGGTGGTGGTAGTATCACTTACTTGTTCTTAAAATATTTTAGTGTCAGGTCGAGCATAGGTAGGTGCCTGCAATTTTCCCTCAACCTCAGCAGATTATCTTGAATAACCAGGTGTGCTTGCCTGTTACCATCATCCCTGTTAGATCTCTCTAAGAAATAACAGTTGTTCGTAAGATCTCTATGAGTCGGAACAGACTCCATGGCACCTAACAACAATAAAGAAACAGCAGTTTGAAAAGGGAGTGACAGGAAATCTACAATACATATTTAACATTTTCTTGAGGATTGGGCAGAGGTTTACAGAGCAGATCATCAGTTGAACATTCAACAATTCATACGCATCTTGTTTCAGCCAATTGATTGTAATTCACAAAGTGTAGCATCACTTATTCCATTTCCGCCCTGGCTTTCCTGTTTCCATTGCTCCTTTCCTAACCCTTCTGAAATTTTGTCTTTGCATAAATGTTGCCTTTTTGATATCAAGAGATTATTCTAAGGTGTGCATTTATCACTGATCGTATTGTTCCCCTTATAGACCTGTCTAGTGTTTGGCAAAAAATTGAGTCATGGGGGTAAGTTCATTTCCAGACCTGAAGGGCCATAGTCTCAGGGGTCCCACTAGCTGTATCTGACTTTACCTTCAATTATTTTTTTAATGTTTTATTGTGAATTATGTGAAAGTTTACATGGGAGAACATTAGCTTTACATTCATCCTGTCGTATAGCATTTCACTGGCATGGTTATAATCCCCTCCATGTATCATCAACCAACCAAAGGGTATACCCCACAAGACTGTCCCCTGATGGCCAGCACACACTTCCTCTCCCTTTCTGGTTTTAGAGTCCTCAGCTGCTCCATCTCTCCACATCATGGAAACCTACAATTTTGATAAGGCATTTGGGTTTCTAAGAGCCATCCTCAGTGAGCTTGACAGAAGATCACTGACTCCCAGCGGCTACTATATATAATACAGAGAAAAGGTTGGGCTGAATGGACATATGTGATAGTGAAGGTTTTGTCTCAACTTGACTTTGGCAGTTGAGATGTAGCTATCCCCATAATGTGATTAGCCAGTAAGAAGATGAAGGGTGAGCTGTTGTATTTTGAGGTGTCGTAGAGTCAGTTCCGACTCATAGATGACCCTACGCACAACAGCATGACACAGTGCTAGTCCTGCTCCATCCTCACAACTGTTGTTATGCTTGATACACCACCCCTATGTGATTCATGGAAGATTCCCATGGGTGAGGCACAGACTCCCTTGATCTTACAAGAGACAAAAGAAGATAGAATTGAGCAGATAAAGAGGGACCAGCTACCATTAAGAAGAAGAGCTGAGAGTGGAGTAAATCCTTTGTACCTGGGGTCCCTGCACTGTGAAGCTCATACATCCAGGGAAAGTTTGATGCCAAGACATATGGAGATCTCCAAGGGATGTTGAAAGACGATCAAGATCTTTCCCCAGAACTGATAGCGAGAAAGTCTTCTCCAAATTCCACTCTGAATTTGAACTTTTAGCTTCCAAAACTGTGAGAGAATACATCTCTTGTTGTTAAAGCCATTCACTGTGGTATTTCTGGTTGTTGTTGTTGTTAAGTGCCATCGAGTTGGATCCGACCCATAGTGACCCTGTACAGGGTTTCCGAGGCTGTAAATCTTTACGGGAGCAGAACGCCTCATCTTTCTCCCGCGGACCCACTGGTAGTTTCGAACTGCTGGCCTTAAGGTTCGCAGCCCGATTCGTAACCACTACGCTACCAGAGTACAGCAGCAATAAAGAACTAAGACGCATACATTACTCAAAAGCACATGGAGACTTCCAGGTGTCATAGTCAGACCACATTCAGCCTCTACACTGCCTCTAAAAAATCCCCACCTGAGTGCCACCTCAATACTGCACAACTCAACTTAAAATCTCATCTCATTCTGCTTGACTTTCAATGAACTGTCTCTTCCTTTACCTCTAGCTCAGATTTCCCACTCATCATCAGTGCCATACATCCCAGCCCTATGGACCGGTCCTATCCATGTCCCTGAGTCCTTTGCCCTCACTATTCTCTCTTCTCTGACTTCCATGTCTCCTTCACAAATATTTCAAGACTCAGATCAAGTATAACCTCTGTTATACAGTTTTGTCCCAAGCCCTCCTTCCCACCGATCTCCTACTCCCAATCAACAAAAAGGAAACTCGTTAACATAGTTTACGAGGTCTCCAAAATCTGGTCCAACCTCATTTTGGATCACTTTTGCTCTTCATTTGCATATTTCCCCCACAATACCCTTTTATCCAGAAGCTTCAACCAACATGCTCCTGCAATTCACGACTGGAATCGTTTTGCCTAGAAGGTATTTACAGCCACGTTCTCCCAGTCCTCTGTCCCATTGTCCCATAACTGCTGTAGTTAGGTGTTGTCGGGTCGGTTCTGACTCACAGAGACCCTGTGTATAACAGAGAAGAGCATTGCCAGGGGCTGGTACAGTTCCTCTCACATTTGCGGTCTCATACAATGCACAGCTCTTCTCATATGCCAGAGAGTTGGCAGGTCCCTCTGAGATGCTCAGAGTTTTCTTCAGCTAATCCTCCAGCAGGGCATTCATCTCAATTGTAATAATCTGCTTAGTATTTGGTATTCTCATTAGTCTGCAGTGGAGGGACTCTGTCAGATTCAACCCTTGTCTCTCAGCACCTAGCATTTTTCTGACACAGCATGTCACAGGAGTCCCAGCCTTTTATGGACTTTATTTTCATGTCTGCTTCCTCCTCTAGACTCCACAGGGTGGGGGCTGCGATTGCTTCATCTGTGTTCTGTGAACTGCAGTTCATAGGTGGGACCCAGAGTGTCCATACTTGCTGAATAACTGAATACATCAAATTATTTACACAAAAGGTCTTGTGAACTCCAGGACGCAGGAACCCAAGTAGATCACTAAAATCCACTGCCACACAGACTGGGCTTTGTCCTTTTGTGCAGTAAGATACACTTACTTGGCAAGGGATAAAATTCCTAATAGTATAAAATAAATAACACACTCACTGTTATTTTATGTTGGCTTTGCTTCATGTCATTAAGGAAGAATGTTTCTCAGCCTCAACACAACCTGCTCACCTCCCTAACCTTTTAAATGACTCTCCTCTGAATTTAAATTGAGGCAATCCCAAGGGCATCCAGGAGAGTCCCTGTTTGAATAGCCTCAAAGATGCTGTCACTAAGAACACCAAGTCCCTGTCCAGGGTCAAAAGTCACTGCCAGTGTGGAGGTTCTCATGCTGTGAGTCACCTTGCAGAGCTTCTACAAAAACCAAACATCTCTGTTAGGATTCAGGATCAGAAGGCTGAAGGCAATTAGCATTTTTATAACACTGAAGCAGAGAGCCTACAGAATCCACCGGAGTCATAAATGGCCTCCCACTCCAGGCTGTTCACTAAAGACGGTTAATAGTCAAATAAAAGATATTTCACACCCAAGACTGCTCTATCTTTATCTGCCTCATTCCACACAGATTATGATGAGTACAACCACAGAAACCTACAGAAACACCAAGACAAGCATGTTTTTCCTAATGCAGTCAGTCTGCCGGAGGATTCTTGATCTTTTGACAGAGTATTTCCTTGTCACATAGAGGTCAACATCAAGGTAATTTTTACATTGAGCTGAGTATGTGCTTCTGTGTTTTAGATACTTAAACATACAAGGAGGGGTTAGGGTGAGAAGAAACTGAATAGTGCCTGAAAGTGCGCATGTCCATCTAGTTTTCATACACTGTCTCATTGAAGTTACAACAGCAGCCTTGGAGGTGTGAACTGCAGCCCATTCAGGGAATGAGGAAACTAAGGCACAGAGAAGTGACATCACTGGTGTAGGGCAGCACTGCTCCCTGTAGCTAGTTAACTGCCTAACCCTTTGGGTTAGAAGGAGCTGCGTTTCAGATGTGCTCTGTGACTTCCTGTGTGGGGGGATACTGGGGGGAAGTTATATAACTTTTCTAACACCAGATTTTTGCACATTTTGTTGTAATATTTGGCTTTTATCTTCTCAAGCTGATCTTTGGAGTTTTCTGTTCAGCTCTTGGACCTCCTCATTTCTTCCACTTGCTTTAGCATCTCTCTGTGCTGGAGAGCAAGTTTCAGTGTCTCTTCTGACATCCATTTTGACCTTTTCCTTCTTTCTTGTCTTCTCAATGACTTTTTGCTTTCTTCCTGTATGATATTCTTGACGTTATCCCACAACTCTTCTGGTCTGCGGTCTTTAATGTTTAATGTATCAAATCTGTTCTTCAGATGATCTCTAAATTCAGGTGGGATATATTCAAGGGATATTGGCTTTCATGGACTTGTTTTCATTTTCTTCAGCTTCAGTTTGAATTTGCATATGAGCAATTGATGGTTTGTTTCACAAACTGCCCCTGACCTTGTTTTGCTTGATGGTATGTAGCTTTTCTACCGTCTCTTTCCACAGATGTAGTCGATTTGATTTCTATGTATTCCATCTGGTGAGGTACATGTGTATAGTTGTCTCTTTTGTTGTCTAAAGAAGGTATTTAAAAAGAACAAATCTTTGATTTTTCAGAATTCTACCATGCAATATCCATGATAGAATTCTATCTGCTATTTAAAGTGTTGAAGAGAAAAGTTGTCAGCTTGAAGACTAAGGTGCACCTGACCCAAGCCATGGTATTTTCAATAACTTCATATGCATGAGAAAGCTGGACAGTGAATAGTGAAGACCATAAAATAATTGATGCTTTTGAGTTATGGTTTTGGAGGAAAATATTGAAAGTGCCACGGGCTGTCAAAAGAACCAACAGCTCTGTGTTTGAAGAAGTACAGGCAGAGTGCTCCTTGGAGGCCAGGACGGCCAAACTGTGTCTCTTGTATTTTGGACATATTGTCTGGAGGGACCAGTCACTGGAGAAGGATATCATGTTTGGTAAGGTGAGGGTCAGAGAAAAAGAGGAAGACCCCCAGTGAGATGGAATGGCAAAGTGGCAGCATCAATGGGTTCAAGCCTGGCAATGATAGTGAGGTTGGCCCAGGATCAGGCAGTGTTTCGTTTTGCTGTGTATAATAAGGTTGCTATGAGTTGGCACCGACTCAATGACACCCAACAACAACCACAACAAAAACATGTAAACTTTCTGAATGTTAGGCTCTCCCCAACTCTAAAAATCTGTGATTACTACCACCCTGTCTCCAAGGATTATATGAGATCATCTATATAATTTATGCATTTGACAGGACTTCAAAAAGTTTGTGGGAAATCTCACTGTCTTTTGATTCCATTTTTCCACGAACATTTGGAAGCCCTTTCATATTGAGGCAGGAGGCAGACAGCAAGCCTGGCAGGTGTACCAAACTCCACAATGTTTGCGCAAATCCTCCCTTGCATAGGAGCCCCTATCCTAGGAGGGTTTGACTTTTAGAAATAAACCATAGTAGATTAAGTTCCTTTTAAACTGTTTCCCCCTTCCCTGCAAAGTTGTTTCTCTTCTTATTCTAATACAAGCTCCTAAGAGGGGGTTTGCACTGGTAGTGTAGTGGTTATGAATGGGCTGCTAATCTTCAGGTCAGAAGTTCAAAACTACCAGCTGTTCCGTGGGAGAAAAACAAGATTTTTTACTCCCGTAAAGATTGATAGCCACGGAAACTTTGTACAGGGTAGCTATGAGTCGGAATCGATTCCATGGCACACAACAACAACAAGGGGGGGATGCAGCAAATGTCAGATACTCCAGAAAATAATAAATGTGTCCTGGAGTTATGGTTATCCTAACACCTAGCTGAAACATAAAGGTGCTCTGGTAGTGTAGTGGTTATGAATCAGGCTGCTAACCTTAAAGTCACCAGTTCAAAACTACTAGATATTCCATGGGAGAAAGAAGAGGCGTTCTGCTCCTGTAAAGATTTATAGCCTGAGAAACCCTGTACATGGTTGCTATGAGTCGGAACTGACTCCACAGCACATCACCACCACCACCACCATCACTTGACACATAACAGCCACCTTTAATACTGTGTGTTTGTGTGTGTTGCAGAAGTAACAGGAGCCAAGCATATGCAAATGAGAGAAGCAAAAAGACAGCTTATGATCAAGAAAAGAGTATGTGTGTGCAATTAAGACACAGCCCTTGACCAATGTGACTCCATCTTGAAGAAAGACTCTGCCCACACCCTTACTAGCATAACCCAACCCTTTCCTGGGAAAGCCCGCCTTTTTATGATGAATAAACATGAGACCTTTCCCCGCTTAAAATCCCGTTAAAACCTGAGCAAAGTTGCTTGCAAGTCTCTTACTTCAATAAGGCTTTGTTCGTGCGGAAAATTTAAGCATCACCTTTGCAAGGTGGGGACAAGAATAGCTCACCCTGGTGACAATATATGTTATAGCCCCCAAAGCCCAGTTACTATCGAGTTGACTCCAATTTAAGACAACCATATCTATGTATAATAAACGCTATGCTATTAGCAACACATTGCATTAGGCAAATCTGCTGCACATGACCTTTTTAAAGTGTTGAAGAGCAAAGATATCAGCTTGAAGACTAAGGTGCACCTGACCCAAGCCATGGTATTTTCAATAACGTCATATGCATGCAAAAGCAAGACAGTGAATAAGGAAGCCCGCCGAAGAATTGATGCTTTTGAGTTATGGTGTTGGAGGAGAATATTGAAAGTGCCATGGGCTGCCAAAAGAACCAATAGATCCATTTTGGAAGAAGTGCAGCCAGAATGCTTCTTGGCGGCCAAGATGGCCAAACTTCGTCTCTCATACTTTGGACATATTGTCAGGAGAGACCAGTCGCTAGAGAAGGATATCGTATTTGGTACAGTGGTGGGTCAGAGAAAAACAGGAAGACCCCCAATGAGATGGATTGGCCAAGTGGCAGCATAGATGGGCTCAAGTGTGGCAACAGTAGTGATCGGGCAGTGTTTCGTTGTGCTGTGCATAAGTCGGTACCAACTAGATGGCACCTAACAACAACAACAAAATTAGCACACTGCCTGGCACATGAAAGTCATTCGACACATATTCACTGTCTTCCTCCTTTCTGAATACTATATTTCACATTAAGTACCAACGGCCCAAAGCTAACCATAGCCAAGTTGCACTACATTAAAAGTAATGGTCCCATATGTTTAGAGATTGTGTGTGTGTGTGTGTGTTTAGTTGCTTAGGAATACGGGTGCAATTAGGAACAGGATGTTTCTTCCTGAAGGCAGCAGGGAGATCACCTTATAAATTATTAACACAGTCTCCAAACTGTGATACCCACCCCCGCCTCCTTCTTCATATCTATCTGAATCACCAAACCATCCATCTTGATAAAATTTCAGAGGAAATTTTTTCTTCCAGTCTGTCCTTTACCTGAAAAAACCCTTTTGTCTGTTAAGGACGTCCAATTTAAAGGCAGATTATGGGAAAATTTCAGAACCCAGCAGCAGAGGTAACTTACTTTACTTAGAATTCTGTCTTGCAATTACCCAGGTGTTGATTTGCAATGGATAAATAATTATGTATGCTAGCTGCCTTAGGAAAGAATGCTGATCTTGTGTAATTAACTAGCTGGTAGAAAACAGAATAAGGGGAAAAACACACCTAGGGGCAGTTAAAATGTATCTTTATGAACATAGTTGCTTTCGTTATTGCTAACAGGTAAACTAAGTAAGGAGTCTGATGTGGTGTTGTTGGTTAATACACTGGACTGAAAAGTAGGTTGAACCACAAGGCTGGCAGTTCATCCTCACTAGCTGCTCCTCAGAAACCCTGTACAGGGTTGCTATGGGTTGGAACCAACTCGACAGTACTTACCAACAAACTAAGTACAGAGCTAAAATAATATTCACCCAATGATTCATGTACACATTTTCTTTAAAACATATTTTTCCTTGGTACTCCTGTGTAAGGGTATCTAGAGTCCATTTGATACCTTTATGTAAAAGCAAAATACCAAGATGCCAGGTCCAACTTTCGGAGATTCTAAATTGAGGGCACATGGTTAAAGTGGAGCCTATGATTCTGAAGTATATACAGATTAGGGACGACTCAAGAATAAGGCAGGATCTCTTAGTGACTCCACTTAAGTGACGCAATTCTTAGGCAACAAAATTGGCCCCATTTTCATTTTTCTAGCAATGCTCTACTAATATTTATTCTTATTTTTCCCCTTGCCTGATAAGCACTGGACTGCTAATCACAAAATGGGCAGTTCAAACCCACCAGTCGCTCTGTGAGAGAAAGATGAGGTTTTCTGCTCCCATACAGATTTACCACCTCAGAAACCTTATATAAAGTCACTAGGAGTGAGTCAGAATTGATTTGATA
Organism: Chrysochloris asiatica; assembly: GCF_000296735.1. Lineage (NCBI taxonomy): Eukaryota > Metazoa > Chordata > Mammalia > Afrosoricida > Chrysochloridae > Chrysochloris > Chrysochloris asiatica. The sequence goes on from NW_006408544.1 coordinate 24,901,177, forward strand.
ACAGCGGGGTTTGGGTATCATGAAAAGACTGTATGGCATCATTAATAAACTCTTGCTAACAAAATAAAATAATAATTGGAGACATCCTATCAACTTCAAACAAATCCTTAAACCAATGATTTTCTACTTATGTCTCTTCAAGGACAATTTCACATTCCTCTGAAGGAAAAGTGATGAGATTTTCCTGCCAAATTGGTTTGGGGAAGCACATATAAAGCACAGGAGCATATGAAAGGTTCTGAAAAGTTCTGTTTCTAACAAGGCCCCCCTTGCTAGCATGTAAGGTCCTTGAGGGCTGGGATTTCCCCCTATTCTGTTCATTGCTTAATCCAAACAGTGTCTGGAAGAAAACGATACTCAATAAATATTGACTGGGTAAACAAATCTATGCACATTTAGTTCAGGGAATTGTCTCTGTCTTTAGCCCTGAGTTTCCAAACTACCCCCAGCATCAGGGAAACTGGATCTGCTGTGAAGTTGGGAAGGAGCAGGGAGATAAAAAGGGGGTACTTATGTTCTTGCCTTGTTTTGTCACGTGGAAGCTGCTGGACCTCAAGCAAGTCACTTCCTCCCCCTGTAAACAAAGATCATAACACTCATCTTTCAGGATTAGTGTCAGAACTGCAAGTAATCATGTGGGAAGCAGTGTAGCTGTGCAGCTGAGCAGCTCCTGGCCAATAAGAAATGTTCAGAAGTTCTCCCTTACCTGTTCATTCCTATTCCTGGGTGTTTGTGGTACAGGTTGTGCACTGCCCAGAACCTGTTCTGGGACTGCAGACTCATACCCTGAGCTGGCAGGCCAGTCTGTGAAGGCTCTCCAGTGAGTCATCTTCAGGGAACTGCCCTCAGTCAAAAAAAAGTGGGCTCACCAAGATCAAGTCCCTAGTAACCATTCACAACCTGCCCCTGTACCCAATCAGTACAAAAAATGATGAAGTGGGACTGAATTTAAAGGCCCTGCCACCAAGCCCCAATTTGGGACAACTCTTATGGGCAACTGTAGGTGAAACTTTGTTGAGATTGTAGCACAGTTCAGCTCCTTCCTCTGTCTGATCCTGCCAAGCTCACTCCTCCACAGGTATGGATTTTGAGGGCATGCCCCAAAATGTTCTCTACAAGCAAATCTTCATTCCAGCCTTTTGGCTTTCTGGGAACTTGATAGAAGCAAGTCAAAGTCAGTGCATTTGAGGAAGAACATTCTGATCTGGAAAGACAAGCCACCAAGTTCTTCCAGGACTGCAAGAACGATGACAGAAGGAGAGGTCAGTGGCATTGTTGGGTCGTCAGATAAGGCAAACTGATTTTGATGTTCCTTCCATGAGGCTAAGCCTAAGCAAAAGGCAAATCCAAGCTAACCACCTGTCACCACATGCAACTCAAAGTCCCCTGGTAGCACTATTAAGGGCTGGTCAGCTCTCTTGGGCAGCTGAGCTGAGTCTGCAAGTGTGACCAGGGTGAAGTTCACCTAAAGGCATCCTTACTACCACTAGAACTTGGGAAGGTCACAGTTGTCTCCCTTTGGTACATGCAGATGAAATCAGACCCGAGGCACCTATACAGTCCTGGTGTGGAATCCTGGTGAGGCGCTGTGGGCTAATGCGCTGGACTGCAATGTCAGTTTGAACTGCAAGGCAGGGAGTTCAAGCTCACACGCCGCTCCTTGGAAACCTTATACAGGGTTGCTATGGCTCGAAACTAACACTACAGCATTGAAAACAACATATAGCCCTAGAAGATTACTGCAAATGAAGATGATCTTGTTTCCAAATAAATTTCAAACATAATATATTATTCTTAAATGTTTCCTATTTTCTATTAAAAAACCTGGGCCGTTTGTGTTTCTAAACAATGCTCTAGGCTTAAAATTTAGAAAACACAGGAGAGAGAAAAAGAGGGCAAGTTACTCTTAATCCACCCCCAGTTAATTACTGTTGCATTTGAATGTATGTCGTTCTGTTTTTACCCCCTAAGTGTTCAAACACAAACGTACATTCCCCCCACCCCAAAAATGCCTTTATACATTAAATCTTTAGTTTACTATTTTCATTTGGCAGTAGATTATCCATTCTCTCCCATATCAATATTTTCTGTAATATAACTTTTGGTGACTGCATAATACCGTATCCTATAGATGCACCATAATTTATCTAACCAATCCTCTATCATTGGACAGTTAAGATGTTTCCAATTAAAACAGTGGCAAAGAAATACAATATTTAGAATTACTCCTAAAGGCAGTAAAAAGATCTATTTTCCTTGTGAGAATACCTACATAGAGTCTTTCTACACTTATCACGGGTGATGGTTCATTATTTTCTTTGTCTCTTCTCCCACTCCAGAAAAGCATGGCTCAAAATAGACAAATGTGTGAAAACAAATGCAAAATGTACCTCTCCCAATGTCTTTATTTCAGAGAAGTATATAAGAGCACAGGAAGACGATTCATATGATTTGGATTACCAAAGGATTCTGGACTTGGACATGCTGCCCATGGAAATCTTACAGGCAGACAGCAAAGAAGAAAGAAGCTTGAGAAAGGGCTTTATCTTCTATGTCTGAGGTCACAGTGCAGGGAGGACCAGCTGAACTCTCAGTTTGGAGTTCTCACCTAATATGTGTGAATACTCGCATTTGAAATCCTGCTCCTAGACCCTGACAGAGGTTAATTAAACCACAAATGGGCAAGTGTTTCTATTTTCACATACAGCTTGCAATTGGCCAAGAACTTTTCTCTGCAGCAGCTACAACTTTTGTGGGGTCATCTCCATTAGAAAAACACACAGGGATTTAATTGGGTGTCTCTGATGCCAACTTGGGTGCAGTGTTTGTTTCTTTTCTTTTCATTTTTTTAAAATTTTTTTAAGGGAGACTATTTTGGTCCTGGTATATTCTGGTGTGAACAAGATGCACACTTTATCTTCCATCTGCCTTCTAAACAAGAGGTCTGCGTATACTATCGACTGATTAAATTATTTCTTTAGACTACAAAGCGCTATTTGTGATGAAGACAACAGAGAGGGCAAATCAATTATTTACTGAGGATGCTGCAATATAAATTACATTTGATTAAACTCAGAGATAAATCTCAGTGATCGAGGGCTTAAGTGGAATGTGCTAGAATAGACAGTGACTAAGTGTCCCCTGACAGTTGCTAGTAATGAATGCAAGGGCATGGGCTAGCCCTGATGCCCCTGGGCTTCTAACATGGCTAGCCGGATATCCATTTACTTCACAGACATGTGTTGTTGAATGCCCACTCTGTGCCAAGCACTTCTCCAGGTTCCAGGGTATAGTGTCATCAACAAGAAATGGACCTGGGCTGTTAGATCTAAAAGAGGAAGGAAGATAATAAGTCAGTCAATAAATATGAGGGGTCTTCAAGAAGTTTGTGGAAAAATGGAATTAAAAGACAATGGCATTTTTCTACAAACTTATTAGAGTCCCACTCCTCACTTATTGATATGGCTAGGTTTTAAAGACAAGGTTGTTTGCAAAAATCAGCACTAGGGGAAAATGGTGGATGACCACATCAGAACACAAAATGGTGGGTGGCTACATCACTGTATAACTGCCAAATTACATCTTACATTACATTTAACTATCACCACCAGTTACTCTTGCCAAGCACCTCAGCATTGGTTACTACCAGATGCATGTCATTAATGCTCAAAAGAGCCACATAGTCTTTTAAAAAACAAAACACTATTGTCATAATTGTGAAATGTAGGATAATGAGATCATAAGTGAAAAGCAGTTGTAATGAACAAGATCATTCTAGAAAGTGATGTCATTAAGAAGATAAAACAGATTAATGTTTGATAAAACCCTTTGAGAGTGGCATGATGACTGTCGCGGTATGCCCTGGAGTTGACACTGTGTCTTTATAATATAGGGTAGAAGTATCCCGTTGGGTTTCCTAAGCTATATGTCTTTATGGGATCGGATCACTAGGTCTTTTCTCACAGGGTTCAAAGCACCATTTTCTTCAGTGAGTAGCCTTCACGATGACTGTAGATATAAAGAAAGGGATTGGATCAAAACATACTTGGGAGGTACAGCTAGCTGACTTATACACTGTAGCACAGTGGTTACAAATCGGGCTGTGAACCGCAAGGTCAGCAGTTTGAAACTATCAACTGCTCCGCGGGAGAAAGATGAAGCTTTCTGCGCCCGTAAAGATATACAGCTTCGGAAACCCTGTTCCTATGGTCACTATGGGTCGGAACCGACTTGATGGCACTTAACAACAACAATAGAAGAGATAAGAAAAGGGAAGGCGCAAGTATAAGCCAAGGTTTTGGCTATGAGTTATAAGTTCTAAGGCATGGTAACTTCTTTTTTTTTTTTTTTAATGTCTTATTGTGAATTATGTGATATTTTACATGGAAAAACATTAGCTTTACATTCATCCTATCATATATCATTTCATTGCCATGGTTACAATCCCCTCCAAGCATTATCAAACAACCAAAGGGTATATCCTGCAAGCCTGCTCCCTGGTCATCAGCACACAGCTCGTCTCCCTCTCTGGGTCTAGAGTCCTAGGCCATTCCATCTCTCCTCCTCATCCTCTTTTTCTCCATCTCATGTCACTTCTTCTCTGCATAGGTCCACGCACACAGCTCTTCTTCCTTGATGGTCCCAGGGACCTCCGCTCCTGGATGCAAAGTCCATCACTCCCCTCCTTTTGTTACAAATAGTCTACCTTTACATTTCCAGCCCTCACTGTCAGTCTTGATTAACAATTATTCACTATTGTGGTACAATAGAGTCCTATCCCCATCTGCTTTTATCAATCCCGCCCAGACAGATTGGATAATACTCAGTGGAGATGCTACCTTACTCCACGCCCTCTGGATCTAGACTCACTCTTGAAAGCTTGTAAACAAGTCACTTCTTGTCTTTGTAGCCCACTCCCTGCCACCTCCATTTTGGGTAGCCAATGTCCAAGTTGCCCATCCCTAGCTACTCTGTGTATGGAGGGGTGGGAATGATCCTCGCTGTAAAGATGTGTTCCCTCTTGTGAGCTCCTGCATCCATAGGTGTAGGCCAAGTTCATCAAATTGGATCAGATTACACTTTTTCTCCTATTATTTCTTCTTCTAGTTGAATAATGATCATCCAGTCATTGAAGCCAGGTTGTTGTTGTTGTTGTCAGGTGCCATCAATTTGGAACCAACTCATAGCGACCTCATGCACAGCAGAACGAAACAATGTCTGATCCTGGGAAAACCTCACTACTGCCGCCACACTCGATGCCATCAATGATGCCACCTGGCCAATCCATCTTGTTGGGGGTCTTCCTCTTTTTCTCTGACTCTCCATCTTACCCAGCATGACATCCTTTTCCAGTGACTGTTCCCTTCTGACAATATGCCCAAAGTATGAGAGACGAAGCTTAGCCATCCTGGCCTCCAAGGAGCACTCTGGCTGCACTTCTTCCAAAACAGATCGATTGGTTCTTTTGGCAGTCCATGGCACTTTTAGTATTCTCCTCCAACACCACAATTCAAAGGCATTAATTCTTCTACGACCTTCCTTATTCACCATCCAGCTTTCACATCCACATGAGGTTATTGAAAATACCACGGCTTGGGTCAGGCGTACCTTGGTCCTCAAGGTGATATCTTTGCTCTTCAACACTTTAAAAAGTTCCTGTGCAGCAGATTTGCCTGATGCAATAAGTCGTCTGATCTCTTGACTGCTGCTTCTGCGAATGTTGATAGTTGAGCCAAGAAGAATGAAGTCCTTGACAACTTCAATCTTCTCTCCATTGATTAGAATGTTGTTTATTGGTCCAGTGGTGAGGATTTTTGTTTTCTTGACATTGAGATGCAATCCATACCGAAGGCTGTGTTCCTTGATCTTCATCAGTAAATGTTTCAAGTCCTCTTCACTTTCAGCAAGCAAGGTTGTATCATTTGCATATTGCAAGTTGTTAACGAGTCTTCCTCCAATCCTGACACCACAATTTTCTTCACAGAATCCAGCTTCTCATATTATTTGCTCAGCATACAGGTTGAATAAGTATGGTGAAAGAACACAACCTTGTCGCACACCTTTCCCAATATTACCATGCTCTGTTCGAACAACTGCTTCTTGGTCCAGGTACAGATTTCTCAGAAGTACAATTAAGTGTTCTGGAATACTCATACTTCTCAATGTTGTCCATAGCTTGTCATGATCCACACAATTGAAAGCCTTTGCGTACTCATAAAAGCCAGGTCAAGTGGGTATTATCTGCAAGTGTGGGTGTTACTCATATGCCCTCTCTTCTTATCAGCTAGACGCTTCACTCTCCACTCCAGTCCTCTGTAGCTATGTCACTGACCACATTTCTATAAGCTCTGCTCACAAATGTCCTTCCTTTGGGCTAAGTGATACATTTAAACCCATCCAAGTTGTTGCTATTATTTGCAAGTATGAAACCTTTGCTAATATTGGGTACTGAACGTCATATTTGGCCCCATGTCTCACCACCTGGTATCATGGAAAGAGTCAATGAATATTTGCTGAAGGGGAGATACACTTAGTTCACTACCCCAAAGAGTCCCCCTTTATCCCTGATTCTCAATCCTTAGCTCCTCACCTGCTAACAGAATTTATAATAAGAATAAGAATTTATGTTGAGATGACCTTTTCCTTGTTCCTATCACCAAGACCTCCAACCTCAAATTGTCTAATTGTAATTTATCCCCTAGGTGACTTAGTTCTCGATGAATTTGATAAATAAGAGCCAATTCTCTCCTGAACAACATATTTGTGTCCCTTTTATACAAACAAGGAAAAACTGACGGGTCTTTTTTATCAGATAACAAAGGCATGAGTGCCTATCCAGCCTTGATGATTCTGACAAAACACTTGCCTTTCAAAGTGGTCTGCAAGCATGATCTTAATGCTTTTTAAATCACTACAGTAAATTGCCAAGGACAAAATGGAACAAATTTTGATAATCAGTGAAAAAAGGATAAAAAAAGGTCAATGGAAAACAGAAATAAGTTTTAAATCTTTTTAAACTTAAGTCCGTCAACATTTTGTAAGCATCTTCCATGCGGCAGATACTGGATCAGGAAATGGAGCTGCCATTTATTGAAAACCTACCATACTCTAGTTAGGATGTTATTGGTGCCATCGAGTTGGTTCTGACTCATAGAGACCCTTCACAGGGTTTCCAAGGAGTGGCTGGAAGATTTGAACCACTGACCTTGTTAATGAAACCGACCTTTCTGTCTAATGCCTATCCTATAGCCCCACACCAGAACTCCATGTCCAGGTAGAAAAATGATGGACATTTTCGCACACATTTCATTTAGTTCATGTTATTGGTGATAGTCATGGTGTCAGTCCCAGCTCACGGTGATCCCATGCACAATGGGTTTGGACCATTGTGATCCATATGGTTTTCACTGGATGACATTTAAGAATATTACCAAGTCTGTCTTAGTCTGGCAGCCCTACTGAAATCTGTTCAGCATGACAGCAACACAAAAGCCTCCAGTGACAGAGGTTTGGTGGCTGCACAAGAGACTCACTGGCAAGGAATTGAAACTGGGTCTCTCCTGTAAGGTGAGAAATCCATTAAGCCACCATTGCTCTCTATAACCTCCACAATGATTCTAAGAGGTATTACAATCTCACTGTGTGCAGATGAAGCTGAGGTTTTGTGAAGTGCAGAAAGTTGCCCGGTGTTCAGAAAACCAGTAAGGAGATGTGATTCATCCAGGATTCACCCAGCTATGTTTATCTCTACATCTGTGTATGAGCTCCACTCTGTATTTGTTGTCTCTTTGTGGAGATGAATAAGACAGAATTAGACCCTTCAAGAGACCCTCCAGTCAAACGGAAGAAACTGTCTAATGGAAGAGACGACATGTAAGAAACAAAGTTCAGCAAAAGGCATAATGAAATGCCATAAACAGAGGCACCATCAATGTGCAAAGGTAACACCTTCTGATGGATGACGCTAGGCTGGCCCCATAGATGGGGCAGCATTTCGCTAGGGGCTACCAGATGTGACAGATTCTGAAGCACATCTTTTAAAAGAAGAGTAACAAATGAAACCATGTATTCCAATTTGTTGTGCACCTCTGGGATAGGGTCCAGAGAAGTAATGATAAGCATCAGAATTTAAGACCAATTAGGCAATATTTAGCCCCAAAATGACCCTATGAGATAGGTTTTCAGTTAATGGGAGCCAACTGTTTCATGGTAGCCCCGTGAATTTCAGAGAACAGTGTCATATAGTGTTTTCATCACTGCAGCAGTTAGGAAGCAGATCATGAAGTCTTTCTTTTAAGGGTCTCTGGGGGGATTCAAATTGCAAATCTTTCTGCTAGTTGCCAAGCACTAAACAATAGATACCACAGCCAGGTACTCCATGAGTTATGTATTACTAGAAGGTTTTACAGATGAGGAAAATAAATTCACAGGGACTAGGTGACTTCTTCCAAGAAGACTTGATAGCGTAGTGTGGGTTATGAATCTACCAGCTGCTCTGAGAGAGAAAGATGAGGATTTCTGCTCTCGTACAGATTTATAGCCTCGGAAACCCTATAAAGGCTAGCTATTTATTAGTTGGAACCGACAGTACACAACGACCAGCACCACCAGGTAACTTCTTCCAAGTCATACAACCTTTACCTGGTTATCAATGGACTCAAATGGGTCTGCCTGACTCCAAAGAATGTATTTTCCCTACTAGATCATGTCTTCCAAAGAACTGAAAGGCAAAAACAAAGTGGGGAAAGGCTACAAATCATAGGTGCAATTAAATATAAGGCTTTTCTGGCCCCTCAAAGAATATACAATGAAGTCAGAAAGGCAATTCATAACCCTCTTTAAAACTGAAACAAGAAATCAAGATCGAAGAACCAAGCCCAAAACAACAGAAGTCACAGCCCAAATAATGTCAGGGGCTCAGGGGAGGAAAACATGGCTTTGAACTAGGTCCTCAGAGAAAGCTTTTAAGGGAGGAGTGGAATTACAACCAGGTCTGAAATAACATGCACAATTTATGTAAACTATCAAGGATGGAAGGAGGACTCTCAGAAATGAGTCTGCATCTAAATTCAACAGGAATTTATTACTTAATACTGATTATCCCTCATCAGTCAAGAATGGTTCTGAGAGGTGACAAGGTGGAATAAACTCTCCTGAAACTCAGGTCCTCATGGGATTGACTCTGATGGTCCTTTCTTCATGCTTATTTTCCTTAGGACTAGACATCTTATAGCCTTTCCTTCTTAAAGACTCTCCGTCTGATTCTGAGACTACCAGGGTTCTCTCTCTCAGGGCTTATCCTTTGGGCATTCTTTCCTTCGACACCTTTAATTGAGGTACTTTTGAACACTTCACCTTTTTTCCACTTGAGGATCTCATCCACTCCTATATGACTTCCAAGCTCACATATGATATATAACCCTTGCACCACTCCTAGTTAGACTCATATTTCCACATGTCTTCTAAATACTGACGTCTGAATTTCTTACACTGGCCACTGTTTAAACTGAGTTTTCCACTTTCTCCTTCACCCACACCCTCTCAAGACTGACTCCACTGTCACCTCCTCTGTGAAGTCTTCTGAGGAGGAGTTAAAGGCATGGGCCCCATAACCTGACATCCCATTTATCACTCACAGCAGTCACATTCAGCACACTGTGTAGGTATTTGCAAGGCTGGTGTACTGATTAGGAATCTTATTGATTGCTGACATCGTATGAATGAGTGCCATCAACAATCTCCCTTTCACACAGGGTAGAACCCTAGAAGAGACTTCTGATTTCCTGTTTTCATTACCACATCTTTCAGACAGCTTCTAGGATTTGCACATAGGAACTCATGCCAAGAATACAGGGGTTTTGGACTCTCTTTGGAAAAGAAATCAATAATGGAAAAATCTCGGAGGCAATCAGGACCCTGAGAGTCCACTAAAATGGGACAAAGGCCACAAGTAGAGGCCACAGGGAGAGATGATGAGCTGTGACAATCTCCTGAAGGTAAAGTAATCAGGCAATTGCTAAGATGACCTCACTACCAGCACACTCAAATCTAGCCCTCACATCATACCTAAGTAATTCCATGGCATACTCGTGTACCTGCTTACAATCGCTCCCTATTCCAATCCATTAGGTATGGAGCTACAAGTTTTCTCTTCAGACAGTACAATTCTTATAATTTCATTCCAGTGTTCAAGTCTTCACTTTCCCTCAAACCAAGTGAAACAGACACTTCTCATTCATTGACTCAATATTTCACCCCACTCTTGTGGTTAGCAGCCCAGAATATAATCCACTACACGACTAGGGTAAAGCAAATTCATATACACTATTGCCTGTAACTGTCACTGTAGCAAATCTGTCAGGCTTTGGTAACAATAACTGTGCTTTACAAAGAAAAAAACTAGTAAAATTCAGAGAGGTGCAAGGACTTTGATAATAGTCCACAGGGGGGCTTTGGTGGTTTCATCTTAGAATTTTCACCTTCCATTTGGGAGACTCCAGTTTGATTCCTACCCAATTCACCTCATGCACCACCACCTGCCTGTCAGTGGAGGCTTGTGTGTTAATATGCTGACCAGGATTCAGACTAAGATGGACTAACAGGGCAGGCCTGGCTATCTACTCTGAAATCCAGCCAATGAAAACTCTATAACTCACAATGATCTGATCCACAGTGGATAACGACAATGGTGCACTATTGGCCAATACTGTTTTCCATTGTCCTTGGGGGAGGGGGGATGTACCATGAGTGGTGGTGGTTGGTGGTGGGGTGGGGAGGAGCCAACATGATTGCAGCTATCAACTACAACAACAAATTGGCAGAGATAGGGTTTTGGACACACGTCTTCGAGTTCAACTTCAATGTTTGTCTGATATTGCCCAATCACGTCTTTCTTGCCTTAGACTACACAAACCTCATTTTTTTACATTCAGGCAAGGTCTAGGAAAACAAAAGGGATAACTCTGTTCCTCAAAAGGCTAGTAAGAAGTGAGTTTTAGAGAGATCAGGGGTTGGCTACTCTTGCTTTCTGTCTTTTCATGGAAATCACCCACAGGTGTGAACCTTTTGATTCTTCAAAAACACCCTCTCTGCTGGAATAGTAAAGCCTGCAGGAGCCTCGCTCCCCAGGGTCCAGGTACCCTCACTGTCTTCTGGAACACTTGAAGGAGCTGAGATCCTTGATTCTCAGATCAAGGAATGGTTCAATAAGGCTTGGCAGACATGAGGGAAAGGATGGATTGTGCACTGTAGCTGTGAAAAATCGTCAGTGGATACAGTGTTGTGGATTTTCAGAGTCTGAATTGCTGGGCGAGAAATTTGCTGACAGTAGCGCTCTGTCCAGAGAGGCAGAGATTTTTCCATATAGCATAGATTCAAAAGCCACACTCCAGCAATAAGGACCAATGTCAAGGAAACTCTACTGAAATCTTGGAGGCCATCCTTAATCACAAACCAACTGTTTGTGATTGTTAAAAACACTTAATTAATGGGAATGAGTAAATGAGGTGGTGTGTCCTCAGTACAATGCAAATCACTCCGAATGTTTTCAGGGCAGCTGCTCTGATCTACCTCCTGTTGTCCCCACAATACCTGCCAATCCCTTTCTCATTAGGGAAGCAAAGCCCTGGAAGGAAAGAACTTCTCTTTACCCAACTCACTGAGAGGCTTTGAAAAAAAAAAAAAAAAAAAAAAAAGTTTCAAAATGACAAGGATGGCAACATGTTTGTATTTGCTGTTCCTTTTCAGGTTGGTCTCATGAGGCAGCTGTTATTGTCAAATCTTGCACTGCAGGATGTGTGCAGAAGATAACTGCAGGTATTACCCAGAGGATTCAAACATACATCTTACACATCAGAGTCAGAGGACACCTCTTCCCGGTGCTCTCTGCAAGAACAGAAATGGGATGTATGGCACACCTGGGTTTACATCTCCACATAGGGCTTCTGCACTACACTTATTTGATTATAGGAGTCAAAAAGTATTGCTTCCAAATCACAGAAAGCTTGATTAAACAAAAAATACCTTAAAGTGAAACTTGTTTCTCAACATATCCTCCATCTAGTCCAATACATTTCCAAAGGCAGTGTTTCCATCTTTCTAACTCTTATGTGAAGAATACTGCACTTTTCCACTAATACCATATCAAAACGGCAGTTTGGGCATCCTTGAGGAACTCAAATTGTGTTTCTTACAAATATTCTTTGAGTTTGAGAAACAAAAAGAAGCCAGAAAGGGCAATATCAGGGCTGTAAGGTGGCTGGAGTAAGGTTTCCCAACAATATTCTCATAGGATGGCTCTTGCCACCTTAGAAGGATCAGCAGGTGCATAATAGTTCTGATGGGGAAAACAAGACCAAAAGAAAACCTTGGTGCAAACCTCCAGGCCTTTTTCTCACCAATTAATGCAGTTTTCAATTTTCTTAAAAATTCTTTCTTATTAAGTCCCCATGGTTATCCTGTGCCCTTCAAGAAAATGTACCAAGATTACCTCTTGGAAATCCCCAAACATAGTCACTATGACCTCCTGATTCGAATTCTCTGCCTTTAGTTTAAGTGACCCAGTAGATCTTCTCAGAAGCCACTGTTCTGATGGACTTTTCTTTTTTAAGAAACATGTTAAAACTCATTTTGTTTGGAATAAACCCATGTGTGTACGGAAGTACCAAGGACTGCCAAAAGAACAATTAAATCTGTGTTGGAAGGAGCACAGCCAAAACGCTCCTGAGAAGCCAGGACGGTGAGACATCATTTCACTTATTTGGGGCATATTATCAGAAGGGACAAATTGCTGAAGAAGGACTTTATGCTTAGTAAAGTGGAGGGTCTGTGAAAAAGAGGAAGACCCCAATAAGATGGATTGATACAGGGGCAGCAGCTCTGGGCTCAAACATAACAATTGTAAGGACAGCGCGGATGGGGTCAGTGTTCCGTTCTACTGTGCATAGGGGCCACTATAAGTAGGAATTGACTTGACGACACCTAACAACATGTATGAGTTGAAACCCTTGTAGCAACACTTTTAGACTTAGGAGTCCTGGTGTGGCGCTGTGGGTTAATGCACCACACTGCAAAGCTGTTTGAACTGTAAGGTTGGTGGTTCAAGCTTACCAGTCAGTCCTTGGAAACCCTATATAAGGTCGCTATGGGTCGGACCTGACTCAACGGCACTTAACAACAACAGGTTTGATAAGAACTGGAATCCTAATGACAGTTCTTTTAGATCTACCCTCATATTTTAAGGAAATCATTGGAGGAAATTATACACAGGGGAAGAAAGATAAGTGGTTAATATTGAGTGAAAAGTAAATTGGACATCTTATTATCTTCAAAGCAATCATGTAAAAATCAAACTATGCTTCCCATTCTACCAAAGTAGAAGCCGAAGTTAGTGGAGGTGAAATGATTTGACTTCATCACATAGTTAATGTCTGGACTGGAGTCTGATTACTCAGTTTGTGCTCTTTCGACCCAGAGTACCAACCTGGAATATCAACACTTGGGTACCTGAATTGCTTGTTGCCACTAAAGACTGATCCCAAGTATGAGCCATTCATAATGAGCTCCAAGCATCAGAAAAACAGAGCTGCGTATAACAGCAGGATCCCTGAATGGTGCAGATGGATTGCATTTGGCTACTACCTGAAAGGCTGGCAGTTCTAAAGGCATTGCGGAAGAAAGACCTGGAGATCTACTTTTGTAAGGTGGGCTGCTGTCAACTCCGATTCATGGGGACCCTATGCGTTACAGAGTAGAACTGCTCAACAGAAGTAGGTCTCTCCTTCTGCTGTAAAGCTGGGTGGGTTCAAACTGCCAACTTTCAGCAGTTGAACATAAACCCATAGAGCCACCTTGGGACCACAGTCACTGGAAACTCGATGGAATGGAGTTCTACTGAGAAACACATTAGATCACCATGAATGGGAATGGAGTTGCTATGAAACGGAATTGACTTGATGGCAACAAATATTTCATTTGTTTTTAAATCCCAGATACAATGATCAGACATACCAGCCACTTACCTCCAAACCAGTATGAACACCGTATCATGGGCTGATAAAGTCAGAAATTGCACTGGAATCGAGAGTCTAATGTGCCAGAGAAGAAGATGATAGGAGAGGAAAATGCATTGTCTTGCACTAAATGACTTTCTCGAATTAACGCAAGCTAAAGCAGAAAGGGTCTTCTGCTAGAAACTAATAAAGGCTATTTCTTTTCTTTTGTTACTTGGCATTGACTCAAAACAATATTTTACTGTTTAGGAAAAGAGAATTGATTCTTACTAACACATTACCAACAAGTGCAGTGTATTTTTTCACCAGGAAGGAAGGCTCACAATACTTTTGGAAGATCGTGATTGATTTGAAAGCCTGAATTATGGGGGTTTCCTAATTAAATCTCTAATGTCTCTTTTCCTAGATGTCAGTGCAAAAGGAAACTCTAGACCCAGAGAGGGAGAGCGACTGTGTGCTGAAGACCTGGGGGGCACAGGGGAAGGATTGCATGGAGGGGATTGTAACCATGGCAATGAGACGATATACAATAGTAACATTAGTAAAACTAATGTTCTCCCATGTATACTATCATATAATTCACAATAAATCATTTAAGAAAAAAAAAAAAAAAAAGTAAGGTATGGGCAATGCCTTTATAACGTTCCCATGATTTGAATCATGCTTGGGTCCTCTTCTAAGCACCTCCCACTTGCCTGGTAGCAAACTACTGCATGAGACAAGTTTGATAAATTGATCTCAGCAGGAAGCAGGATGAACTGAAATGCAAAGAAAGGAGATTCTCCGGGGGATGGCTTGAAAACATTGGTCTGACTTACAACTCTGGGACATATGACCCCATCACGGCATTAAAGACTTGGTATTTGAATTGGTCTTTTGAGGCCTAACCTCTCAGCCTTGCATACCAAAAACAAAACCCAAACAACAAACCATTTGCTATTCAGTTGATTCCTACTTGTGGAGATGCCATGTATCAGAGCAGAACTGTGCCCCATAGGGTGTTTGATAGATGAGTTTCCGGAAGTCCACTGACAGATCTTTCTTCCAACGTGCCTCTGGGTGGATTTGAATGGAAAATATTTTGGTCAACAGCCAAGCACATTAACTGGTGCACCACCCAGGAACTCCACCTCTCCACACACCATCCCTTAATATGTGTTTTGGCACACCAATCCAAGACACTGGCCTTGAATGTAATGACTTAAAATATAATTCTAGAGGGGCTACTATGTGCTAAGCAACATTAGAGAGTGGGATGGGTTTACCTTCCTCTTGTCTCCTTAATCTAACAGGAAAAGTTAAGCAAATGATAATATTCCAAAAAGGACTGGATTACCCTGAGTGAGGAAAGAAGTAGAACTACAATTTTCTGAGATCCTACTTTGTGTCACTTTAGTTATTTCAGTCACTTTATTTTTTATACTTTACTTTACCAGTGGATCATTTGTTACCGAGTCAATTCTACCTCATGGTGACCTCATGTGTTGCTGTTGTAGATGTCAAGTCATTACTGACTCCTAGAGACCCTCTTTACAACAGAAAGAGGGTCTCTAGGAGTTCTCTGTCGAGTTCTTTGCCAATTTCACAATTGACGTCACTTAACGATGACAGTAACTATGCTTATAGATTGGAAGACTTAACATTGTGAAAATATCAATACTTCCCAAAGCAACCGATCAATACAATGCAATCCTGATCCAGATTCCATCAACATTCTTTGAAGAGATGGGAAACGAAGCCCCATTTTACCTGAAAGGAAAGTGGATCCAAATAAGCAAAGGAATATTGAAGAAGAACATAACAGTAGGAGATGTCACACTTCTCAATCGTAAAACTGTACTGGTACAATGACAGACACATAGACCAATGAGAGAGAACTGAGAACCCAGAGTAAACCCATCTTCCTCAAAAGTAAAAAAATCCACTAAATGGGGAAGAGATAGTCTGTTTAACAGAATGGTGCTGGGAAAACTGGATGTCCATTTGCAGAAAAATGAAACAGGATCCATACCTCACACCATATAAGGAAGCTAACTTAAGAGGATCAAAGAACTAAATGTAAAACTTAAAACTATAATGAACATCAAAGGAAAGAGAGAGGTAAGATTGGGGGCCCTAATACATGGCATAAATCACCTCTCAAGCATAATTAAAAATATGCAAACAGCAGAAAATATACTAGATGACTGGGACCTTAAAAATATTAAACGTGTATGTGTATCAAAAGAGTTCCCGAAAAGAGTAAAGGGAGAACCTACAGGCTAGAAGATTTGGGTGCAATGATATATGTGACAAGGGACAGATCTCTAAAATGTATAAAAAACTTCAACACCTCAACAACAAAAAGACAGTTTAAAAATGGGTAGATGACATAAACAAACATTTCACCAAAGAAGACATTCAGGAAGGAAAAAAAACAAAACAAACAAACATGCTCATTAGCTATTTTGTTGACGTGAAGTGCTGTTGAGTAGGTACCAAATCACAGAGACCTTATGCACAACAGAATGAAACACTGACCTCATCTTGTGTTAATCTGACAATGGTTTCTACACTTGAGCCCACTGCTGCTGCCATCTTGTTGCAGAATTTCCTCTTTTTCGCTGAACCACCACTTTACCAAGCATGATGTCCTTCTCCAGAAACTAGTCTCTCTTGACATTTCCGAAGTATGAGAGAGCAAGTCTGGTCATTCTAACTTCTAAGGAGCATTCTGGCTGTACTTCCTCCAAAACATATTTGTTTGTTACTTCTAGCAGTCCATAGTTCTTTTAATCTTCTCCTCCAACACCTTAATTCAAATACATCAATTCTTCTCTGGTCTTCCTTATTCACTATTCAACTTTCCCATGTGTGTGAGACTATTGAGAATACCATGGCTTGGGTCAGGTGCACCTTAGTCCTCAAACTGATATCTTTGCTCTTCAACACTTTTAAGAGGCTTTGTGCAGCAAATTTACCTAATGCAATACTTTCTTTGATTTCTTGAATACTGCTTCCATGAGTATTGATGATTGATACTAGCAAAATGAAGTCTTTCACAACTTCAATCTTTTCTCCATTTACATGGATGCTGTTTACCAGTCCAGTGGTGAGGATATTTGTTTTCTTTACATTGAGGTGCAACCCATACTGAAGGCTGTGGTCTTTGATCCTCATCAGTATTTTAAGTCCCATTGGCTTTCAACAAGCAAAGTTGCATATCGCAGGTTGTTAATGAATCTTACTCCAATACTGATGCCACATTCTTCTTCATATAATCCCACTTCTCCTACTATTTGCTCAGCATATAGCTTACATAAGTATGGTGAAAGAATAAAATCCTGGCACGCACTTTTCCTGATTTTAAACCATTCAGGGTTCCTTTGTTCTGTTCGAACGACTGCCTCTTGGTTTATGTACAGGTTTCTCATGTGCAAGCTTAAGTGGTCTGGAATACCCATTCTTTGCAATGCTGTCCATAGCGTGTCATGATTCACACAGTTGAAAGTTGTTGTCTATGCAATAAAGCAAAGATAAACATCTTTCTGGTAGTTGAACTATGCTGCATATGGTTTTCAGTAACTGATATTTTGGAAGTAGATATCCAGAACTTTTTTCTCAGAAACCTCTGGGTGGACTCAAACTTTCAACCTTTCCATTAACAGACAAGCCATTAAATATTTTCATCACCCAGGAACTCCATATCTTACTTTAACCAAAAAACAAAACAAAAACAAAACAAAACTCAAAAACACCCCAAACAAATTGCCACGGAGTCAATTACGACTCACAGTAATGGTCTAGGACAGAGTAGAATTGCTCACTAGGGTTTCCAAGGTTGTACATTTTTAAGGAAGCAGTCTGCCACACTAGACAGGTTTCAGAGCTGGTGAGCAACTGAGTGCTGAACCACAACACCACCCAAAACCAAAAGTATCAAGTTGATTCTGACTCATAGCGTCCCTGTATAGGGTTTCCAAGATTGTAAATCTTTACAGGAGCTGACTGCCTCATCTTTCTCCCATGAAGTGATTGGTGACTTTGAACTGACCTCCTTGTGGTTAACAGTCCAGTGCTTATCCTACAGTGCCACCAGAGCTCCTATTGGTGGTGGTGGTTATGTGCTGTGGAGTCAGTTCCAACTCATAGCGACCCCAGGTAGGGTTTCCGAGGTTCCAAATCTTTACAGAAAGGAACAGAAAGTCTCATCTTTCTTCCATGGAGTGGTTGGTAGATTTGAATTGCTGACCTTGCAGTTAGCAGCCCAATGCATAACCTATGGTACTACCAACTTATATTTCTTCTATAGAAATATAAGGCAAAAGCTATTAACCTAGCCCTCCACATAATCAATGCTTTGGGTGCCCAATGTACACCTTTCTCATTACTTGATACCTGCTCCAATTAAATCACTACTGCCAGACTGCCTACTTGATTCCTGTTCCAATCTGTTAGATACTTAGCAAAAATTACATGCATCTGTCCCCAACCTGCTTACGACCAAGTTCTCATTATTTCAAGTACATGACTGTTTAAATAGGACATAACTCAGTGAATCATGAGTGCCAAAGAAAGAGAGTTGTGAGTTCTATGAAAATGAAGTTCAATATTTGAAAAGAATCATAAAGGGCAAGCTGCTGGAAGAAACAGCTACCCCCCCTCAAAAAAAAAAGAAAAAGAAAGAAAAGACAGAGAGCGAAAGCCCAGGGACCCAAAAGGATTCTGTCTTGTCTGCAAGTCTTTTAAAATTCTCATTCTGTTATAAAAAACAAACAAACCCAAACTGTGTTTTTTATGGGTGTGGATTTTTGTTAGAAAGTATACACAGAATTCCAATTAGTAAAACCGTACTCCAAGGCCAAGCAAAGTCCTTAGACTGACATTAAAAGGTCTGTAAACCAATGTTCATTTAATAATTTCAATGAAAATAACATTTAAAAAAGGCTTGAATGTTTTTATTTGTTTTGCTTTTTAATGACTCAGAATTTAAATGACTTTATTTGTTTTTTAATTCCCAGACCATCTATCGTTTCCAATCTCGTTTGATAGGTATTAGGAGCTCTGGTAGCGTAGTGGTTACGAGTCGGGCTGCCAACATCGAGGTCAGCTGTTTGAAACTACCAGCAGTTCCGCAGGAGAAAGATGAGGTGTTCTGCTCTCATAAGATTTACAGCTTTGGAAACCCTGTGCAGGGTCACTATGAGTCGGAACCGACTCCACAGTACTTAACAACAACAACAATTATCAGGAATATCTCTATGTTGGGCTCCCATACTATTACCTAAGGATTTTTAGGGTAGGTTTCCATAGTGGTTACGAGTTGGACTGCCAACCTTAAGGTCAGCAGTTCAAAACTACCAGCGGTTCCATGGGAAAAAGAGGAGGCTTTCTGCTCCCGTAAAGATTTACAGCCTCGGAAACCCTAAGCAGGGTGACTATGAGTTGGAACCGACTCCACAGCTCACTACTGTACCATCTTCCTGTTAAGTAGGTCAATGCCTTGGCATATAATTGTGATTCTGCCAAAGTATTTACTCATGAGTTTTCTAATCCAACCACTTACAATTAAGTTATATTTATATGATCACACAAAAAAAAACACATCCAAATTTCAACTATAATCTCTGCACATATCTCTTTCACTAATACTTAGAAAATTTAACCGTTTTCTTAACATATTGACTATGAAATCATATTGTGGTTGTTGAGTTGCAACTCAAACTGAACCCCATGTGTCACAGTAGAACTGTCTCATAGGATTTCCTAAATTATAATCTTTATAGAAGCAGATTGGCAGGTGTTTCTCCTGAAGAGCCAGTGAATGGGTTCGAACCACTGACTTCTGGTTAGTAGCCAAGCACTTAACCATTGTGCCACCAGACCTACTCTATGAAATAACAGTTCTCTCAAAACAACAACAACAAAAACACCATTGCGGGCGAGTCTATTTGGGATCATAGAAATCCTGTTTTTATTGTTATTAAAGTGACTTCAAGTTAGCTCCAACTCATAGCGACCCTGTATAGGGTTTTTGAGGAGTGACTGATCAGTTTGAACTGCTGACCTTGTGGTTCAAACCAACCTTGCAATTCTGTGCTTATTCTACAAGTCCACACAGCAGAACTGAGCTACAGGATTTCCTAGACTGTAGTCTTTAAGAAGCTCTGGTTGCGTCGTGGTTGGTTACAAATTGGGCTGCTAATCACATGGTCAGCAGTTCGAAACTACCAGCCATTCCATGGGAGAAAGAAGAGGCTTTCTGCTCCTGTAAAGATTTATAGCCTCGGAAACCCTGTACAGGGTCGCTATGAGTCGGAACCGACTCCACGGCACATAACAACAACAATAACAACAACAACAACAATCTTTAGGGAAGCTGATTCTCAGTTTTATTCTCCCATGAAGCCTCTGGATGATTTGAACTACAGGTCTTTGCATTGTCAGATGAGCACTTAACAATTGCAATATCAATGCTCCTTTTCTGAAATAATAGAGGCCCTGAAATAATTTAATAATGAGAATTTCTATACTTGTACAAATTCCAGATGGTTCTTTCGGCTAATAGGATTCTTTTAAATGTTATTATACAATGTAGAGAGTATCACATAACAGACATGTGGTTCAAAACCCATCACAATGTCAGCCTGTCTGCTGCAATAAAGCAACATGTTAAGGAGAGTCGGTTTCCAGGCTTGAAATGTTCTTCCTGATTGGAATGAATGCTAGCTAGCATGGCATTTAAGAGGAAGATACGCAGACCTGGCTTCAAAAGCTGATTCTTTACCCATTCGAGTTGTGTGATTTAGAGCAAGTTACTTAATCTTTCTAAGGTGACACTGAGTGGTACAAATGGTTAAGTGCTTTACTACTAATGCAAAAGTTGCAGGTTTGAACCCACACAGAGGCACCTTCTAAGAAAGTCCTAATGATGTGCTTCCAAAGATCACAGTTTAGAAAACTCACAGAAGATGTGCATACAATAAAGGGTGGCCAGGAGATGAAATCCGTGTGACAGCTATTTTTGTTCTCTGCTTTCTTTTCTTTTCTTTTGTTTTTACTTAACCCTTCTAAAGCAAACACTATGAAGTGGTTATAATAATATATACATCACGAGTTTATTATGAGGCTTAGAGAGGAGGATATATGTTGAGATAAGAATATTCTGGAATCCCCTTTAAAGTCCCTCCACTTGGAGGCAAGACATTTTAGTTGCTTCAGGATTAACCAATACTATTAAAAGGGTATATTATATGTTCTTCTATATTAAAAAGTTTATCACAGTCTGAACTTTATAAATATTACCCATTTCCCTGGTAGGTACTATTTAAATTCTACGTTACTGGTACAATGGGTCTATCTTCCTACACTGGGATGGGACTGAGTGTCAAGAGATTTAATAAAATCTGGATCCTTGTAATTATGAATAGCAGAGCCAGAGAGCTTACCTGGAGAGGAGAGAAGACTTCCAGGTGCAAACATCTTCCAGTAACAAGGTCATAAGGACAGAAGAGGTTTTATCTTTCTAACATGAATTTGTCTACATTGTCCACTCACAACTGAGCAGAAATCATCCAGCTCTTACACCCTAAACAGAGTCACTATGAGTCAGAACTAACTCGACGGCACTTAACAACAACAACATATCAAACACTATGTTTTTGTGAATGAATGAGTGAATCTATGCTATCCTTTCCAAAATCTAGACTGTGTGAAATGATAGTTTTCAACTGCACTTAGGCTTAGGAGCCCTGGTGGCACAATGATTAAGTGCTGAACTGCCAACCCACTAGCAGTTCCACAGGACAATAGACCTGGTGATCTGTTCCCATAAATTACCGTTAAGGAAGCCCTATGGGGAAGTTATTTTCAATAACCTCATATGCATGAGAAAGCTGGACAGTGAATAAGGAAGACTGTAGAAGAATTGATGCCTTTGAGTTATGGTGTTAGAGGAGAATACTAAAAGAGCCATGGGCTGTCAAAAGAACCAATAGATCTGTTTTGTAGGAAGTGCAGCCAGAGTGCTCCTTAGAGGCCAAGATGGCCAAACTTCGTCTCTCACACTTTGGACATATTGTCAGGAGGGAACAGTCACTGGAGAAGGATATCATGTTTGGTAAGATGGAGGGTGAGAGAAAAAGAGGAAGACCCCCAACGAGATGGATTGGCCAGCATCGATGGACTCAGGTGTGGCAACTGTAGTGAGGTTGGCCCAGGATCGGACATTGTTTCGTTCTGCTGTGCATAAGGTCGCTATGAGTCGGTGCCGACTCGATGGCACCTAACAACAACAACAAATGGGAAAGTTCTACTCCTTCCTATCGCATTGCTATGAGTTGTAGTCAACTCAGCAGTAATAAATTACACAGAATGTTGAAAGCACCAGGGCCAAGGAAAAGGACACCTATAACAATTTACAGGAATATCTCAGTGTAGTGTCTGGTTCTGATTCCATAAAAGGAAGGTGGTGGCACTGTTACCATTATTACTTTTATTTTGTTTTCATTTCTTTAATGTTTATTTTCTTCTTCTGACCAAAGTACAGGCCATTAAAAGAATTTTCTCTCCTCATTCTCCTCAAAAGCTGTCATATCTTAGGGCCTCACATTTTCTAGATGCAACATAAGTCACAATAATAAGTGAACCTAAAGCATTTGACATTCCTTGACTATTCCATTTTTAGCGTTGTCTTTTTTATACTTTTCCTCAGTCTTTATTATTCTTGTGTTTTGTGATATCCTTTTAAAAAATGGAGCCTATGATTTCTGTGTGCCTCTGTAGGATAAGCACTGAGCTGCTAACTCCAAAGTCATTGGTTCAAACCCAGGAGCTGCACCTCGGAAACCCTATACAGCATCACTATGAGTCAGAACTGACTCAACGACACTTAATAACAAGACCATTTTTAAAACAGGGCTATGACTATCTGCCTTGTAAGAATGCTACAGGAACATATAGGATCATGCATGAAAGAAATTTAAATGTCTGAAACTAGCAAGTGTTGCTATACGGATTGACTAACATGAATTTCATATTGGCAGGATCAGAGACTGAAACAATTATTTTGGAAAAAAAATTAGTAATGTATAATCAAGCTGAAAATTAAATATCCTATTTAAAATTTGGAGTTCTGGCATGGTGCTACAGGATGAATATCTACAAGGCATGGTCCATATGAGTCAGAAACAACTTGATGGCACTTAACAACAATGACAATATTTAAATTTTTAACTCCCTAGTAGTGCAGAGGGTTAAGTGTTGGGCTGCTAACCCTAAGGTCAGTGGTTTGAACTCATTAGCTGCTCCTTAGGAGAAAGACGAGGCAATCTGCTTCTGTAAAAATTTACAGCCTTGGAAAACTCTAACTAGCAGTTGTATTGTATTTTATATGGCTGCAATGAATTGAACTCTATTCAAAGGCTTGGGTTTGGGCTTTTGGTGGCACAATGATTAAGCCGTTGGCTGTTAACTAAAAGGTCAGTGGTATGAACTCACCAAATACTTCATGAGAGAAGATATCCAGCAATCTGTTCACATAAAGATTGTTACTGTTGTTAAGTGCCATGAGTCGGTTCCAATCCATAGCGACCCTGTATAGGGTTTCCGAGATGCAGATAGTGAATTTAAACTTCTAGCCTTGTGGTTCAAACCGACTTTGCAGCCTAGCGATGGACCCACAGTGCCATATCAGGATTACAGCCTTGGAAACCTGATGGGTCAGCTCTGCACTGTATTACACGGTCACTCTGAGTCGAAATCAACTTAACATTCACAATATTTAAAACTAAACATGCACACAATCTCTGCTCTAGAAATTCCATCCTACCTGTACAGAAGTATGTAAGCACCAGGATCTATGTAAAAATACTAACACAGTGGCAATGTTACAAGAGCTTCAACAGTGGAAACCACCCAAATGTTTCAGAATGGATTTCAGAAATGATCAACAATTGTATGCAGTAATGTGAATGAATTATAAAGAGATACAGTTGAGTGAAATGAGACAAGTGCAAGAGAAAACACTATATGTGCTGGCATTTAGATGAAGTTCCAAACCTGGAAAAGTTAAATTGATTATTTACAGATACATACTTTGGAAGTAAAATTATAATGAAAAGCAAGACAGTAAGTGTCATAAAAGGCAGTTGAGTTTCTATTAAAGTGGAGGAAGTGATTATGGTTAGGAAGGGATATGTAGGTATAAATGGTAAAGTTTCAAATTAGTGACACTTGTGTCAGATGTAAGACTGATGGGGTCACAACATGTATTCCATGGAAACAAAAGGTCAGGATGTAAACCCTTTAGGAAGAAAGTGTCAAGATGTAAACAATTTGTTTCCAGAAACATATGTGTTCATGACTACAAGCATGCATTATCTGAAACAGTTGATGCTGCTCAACTAGGTGGTAACTAAGTTCTTCCAGTCAAGTGGGTGACCTTTACATTTCAAAGGTTTCAAACTGAACTGGATATTAGTTACAATCAATCATTAAGTTCCCACCTTTCCTTTGTTCTCTATGCATATAGACCCCTGTTCTCTCTACTTGAATGATGGAGTACTGTACATTTTCACTTAACACTGCCCAGTTTAAGTTGTATTGTTGTTGTTTAGTGCTGTTGAGTTGGTTCCGACTCATAGCAACCCTATATAGGGTTTCCGAGGAGCAGCTGCTAAGCTTGAACTACCAACCTAGTGGTTCAAACCCATCTTGCGATCTAGTGCTTTATCTTACAGCATCACACCAGAACTCCCAAACTGTATTGTGTTGTTGTTAAATGCCATCTAGTGGGCCCCAACCCATAGTGACCCCATATAGGGTTTCCAAGGAGCAGCAGGTGAGCTTGAACCTCTAGCCATGTGTTTCAAACCGACTTTGCAGTCTAGCACATTAACCCACAGTGCCACACCAGGATTCCCACGCTGTATTTCGTCTTCAATAAAACTCCTTTACTCTCATTCCTAACACATCAGGAGACTTGCTTTTTTGACATAGGAAAATTCTGGGATATGTTCGAATGTCTTGATCTGGTGGGTGTTTTAAGAGTGCTCATTTTGCAGTCATACTATTCTCAATTATGTTTTACTCAAATTTCTATATTTGTATTAAGTTGTATAGGGTTTCTGAGGTACAGCTAGTAGGTTTGAACTGCTGACCTTGTGATTCGCAGTCCAGTGCTGATCCTAAAATGCCACACCAGGATAATGCAAATCTGCAAAAAAGATGTATGATCATTTAAATAAATAAATAAATACTATATATATATAATTGTTTTGTTGTTATGTGCCATGTAGTTGGTTCCGACTCATAGCCACCCTGTAAAGGGTTTCCAAAGCTGTAAATCTTTACGGGAGCAGAAAGTCTCATCTTTCTCCTGCAGAACAACTGGTAGTTTCGAACTGCTGACCCTAAGGTTAGCAGCCCGATTCATAACCACTATGCTACCAGAGCTCCAACCTATTGTCTATTTTTGTTAAGTGCTATTGAGTCAGTTTTCATTCATAGGGACCCTGTATAAGATTCCAAGAAGTGGCTGGTGGGTTTGAACCACTGACTTTTCAGTTGGCAATCCGGTGCTTATCCTACAGTGCCATACCAAGACTCCACGATCATTTATATAATGTTATTTGTATAATAAAGTTAGCACCTATTGTTGTTATATATGGTGTGATACTATAGGATAAGCACTGGACTGCAAGATCAGTTTGAGCTATGAGGTCTGGGATTCAAACTATCCTATGCATAGTTGTTATGAGTAGGAACCAATGATGGCATTTAACAAAACAGATGTTGTTAAGTGCTGTAGAGTCATTTCCGAGTCATAGTGACTCTGTATACGGTTTCTGAGGAGAAGCTAATATGTTTGGTCCGTTGACTTTGGGATTAGCAATCCAGTGCTTATCCTTCAGTGCCACACCAGACATTTTTTTTTTTTTTACAAACTACTGTTAAGTGCTATAAAGTTGATTTCAATTCTTAGTGATCCTGTATAGAGTTTCTGAGGAGTGAATGGTGAGTTTGAACCATTGACCTTGCAGTTCAAGCCGACCTTGAGGTCCAGTGCTTATCCTATCTATAGTGCCACACCAGGACCCCTTTTAGGCACTAACAAAAATGATAGTAGCCCCACCCTGTCCCTAACACCTGGAGGTGCAAGAATAGCTGAGAATGGGGCACAAAATACAAAGGGGTTTCTAAAAGTCTGTGGACAAATGAAATGTTACCATGAACTTTCAAAAGCTCCCTTGGTATAGGTGTCAAATCAAGGCCTTTTCCTAACTGAGAACAATGCGCCCCCTCAGGTTCCTTTTAATGGAGGAGAAATAAACACTTCTTTATTAGGGAGGGAGAAATGTCACTACTTGAGGAAATTCAGCTCTTAAGTCACCCTTTGATTCCTAACAGTCCTTCAGCCTCCTTCGGAAATCTTTAAACTCCAAGTCCAGGCTCCACTCAGCAAATGAGCACATGGGGTTTGGGGTGGATTAGAAGAGAGGACCACACACCCCACTTAATGATGCAGGGCTGCTTTTCCAAGTGAAGACACTCAAAGAGGTTCCTGCTGCTTGTGTTTAAAGCAGACCCTCCTCGGGAAGACCAATTGTATGGTGGATCAGAGCCTAAAGGAGTAATCTGTTAAGCATTTCTGCTTTTGTACTTGCAACCA
This sequence comes from Chrysochloris asiatica, assembly GCF_000296735.1. NCBI lineage: Eukaryota > Metazoa > Chordata > Mammalia > Afrosoricida > Chrysochloridae > Chrysochloris > Chrysochloris asiatica. The sequence continues at coordinate 24,927,835 of NW_006408544.1, forward strand.
TTCCAGACTTGCTAGAGGAGCACAGCCCTGGGAGGGACAACAAAACTGAGAAGTCTGTTTAATTTTCATTCTGTATTTGGCATATTCTTAATATGCCCCTATGAGAATTTATGTCAGAAGCAAATTGTGTATTCGCTTCTGATTTAAATGGCAGATACAGTCTCCATTTCAGATTCATTCTTGGACCTTTAGCTGAATTTAATGAAAAGTGGTTATATTCACTATGAACCAATTTTCCCTTGAGCTTTATTACTGAAATCATCACAATAAATCACCTTGAATCCTCAATTCTACCTGCTTTAAAAACCAATCGGAGGAAGAAGGGTGAAATCTTCTTAAAAACAAAAATAATACTGGAAACATTTTTGTGCTCTTAAGTCAGTGAATAGCTATCACACGGGTTTTTTTGTTTTGTTTTGTTTTGTTTTGTTTTCTTCTCCTCTTTCTCTTTTGTGGTATGTGGGGCTGTGCTGTATGAAGCATTGGTTTCCTGAAAGTTTATAGTAATTGACAATAGCTTGTTTTTACATGTAGTAAGGGAAAGTACTACTTAAACATGAAAAACATTGAGACAGATGGTGAACAATGATCCTCAGGATATGAATCCACCTACCAGAGGATTACAAGAACACATGGATTTTTCACAAACCCATTCTCACGTTTTACAATATGTCTTTCTTTTCCGTGTTCATATTGTACTGGTTTTATAGGAGGAAGGAGGGCAGAAAAAGGAAGAAGAAGAAGGAAAAAAAAAGTTATTTATCAAGAGCCTTTTCTTCAACATAGACTGTGCACACCCCAGCAGAAGCGTCCATCCTCACAAGCTAGCTGCAATTCTTCATTGCTGCTGTTCTAATCACTCCAACGACAACAGTTTGGAAATGCTGTCAACTGCTGATCATCGCCCCTGTCACAATGAGACCCAAGCACAATGGAACACCACTCCCGTGATCCATTGCTGAAGGGCCCATTACGACCTGCAGTTGCTCACTGGCTGGTTTTCAGAAATCACTTGCCAGGTCTTTATTCTTAGTCTTCACAGTCTAGAAGCTCTACTGAAAACTATTCAGCATCATAGCAACACACAAGTCTTCACTAACAGATGGAACCAGGGTCTTCTTTATGGAAGGCAAGAATTCTGCTCCTGTCCCTCCATTAGCTCACTGAGCCCAGCAAGGGGAACCAACAGATCTGTGCATCATGGAAGGTACTTCGTCCTCCTACCGCTAGACCCTGCATGCCCTCCTTCTCTAAACACCTTTACATTCAATTTTCTCAACTAATTTCAACCCAGACCTTATTTTGGCTAATGACAATTTTCATACTTGCTTGGCTTCTAAGGAAAGGCTTCTGCCAAAGAATACTGGCAAAACTTCTCTTTCATTTGGATGTTTATTTACTACTTATTCTAAGGAGCCATGGGAGTGTATCAGAGTAGGAGCTAGGTTGCTAAAGACAAGGTTAGCAGTTCAAATCTACCAGCCGTTCTGTGAGAGAAAGATGAGGCTTTCTGCTCCCATAAAGATTTACAACCTCAGAAACCCTACTCAGGGTCTCTATGGGTCAGAACCAACTCAAAAACCACCACATATCCTAAATTGACTTTCAAACATCAGCTAGCCAGCAGAGCCTGCAGGGTAACCTCCTTCTCCTCCTAGCATGCTTCCAGGAAGTGCATTCTTTCAGACTGACCCTTCAAACATCTATAGAATAAGCTGTTAATTAACTCAAGCTTTATGATTAGCTGGGAAAATACACCTCAATGTAGGTCTGCACCAGAAGGTCAGGTTCAAACTCACCAGTGAAACCCTATACTGGGTAGCTATGGGTCAGAACCAACTCAGTATCACTTAACAAGAACAACAACCATCCTGGTACGGCACCAAAGGATGAGCGCTAGAGTTCAAGGTAGGGTTGAACTGCAAGGTAGGCAGTTCAAACTATCAGTTGTTCCTTAGAAAACCTATATAGGGTTGCTATGAGTCGGAACCAACTCCACGGCACTGAACAACAACCGCTGTCTTGGTGTCTGTTAAACTCTGATTTTGTAATCGTCAGCCATTCAGATTTTTCTTGTAAGTTCCTAGATTTTCTGTGTTTAAGCTCTGAAAATTTCCTTTCCCTACAGTACTTTGATGAATCCTTACAAGGTACTACTAGACCCTCAATCATTTTGTTCCATCAATAAACTCTTAATTTTAACAGCAGCTCTAGTTTTCTGGTTGCCAACACTGAACCCTCTCCTCCTCCAATTCTGAAATGTCTCTAGGGGTGTATGCCCTGAAGGTTAACACAGTTGCATCAATCACATTAAGTGTTAATATTTAATGTTTTAATGTGTTAGCAATCCAGGATTCCTCCCCGTCCCCCAAGCCCCAGCCCCAAGCTAAAGTGCATCTTCTTAAACCCAAAAAGTGAACTCGGTTGGTGAACTCTGAAGTTTCTGAACAACAAGATAAAAATTTTCTGAAGTCATTTTGTGGGGCCCCTGAAACTTCCCATCTAGGCAAGATCTCCTCTGTTAATTGACACACAGCTCTCCCTACAAACACACTGAAACTTCTTAGAAGACGGCTTTCACTCTCACGTGCTCTCTTTCTCTCTCGCTTTACTAAGAATCTATATACTTGCTGGCATCATTCAGATTGATTCACTTGGAAAAGAAGAAGCTGGCCCTGGTAGCCATGTGCCTAACCCCTACTGATTTTAGGGTCCAGTTTAAATGCCAACTACTGGCCACACATTCTTGCTCCACATCCTACTCTTCTGCAGAAGAACTGACTACTCTTTAGTTCTCTATTTGCACTGTTCAGAAGCTCTTGCCTTCTAGCCAAAAGATTGTTGGTTCAAACCCACTCAGAGGCTCCTTGAAAGAAAAGCCCTGGTGATCTGCTTCTATAAGGTAAAAGTCTTGAAAAGCTATGGAGCAGCTCAACCCTGCACACATGCGGTCACCATGAGAGGACAACAAGATGAACTGACACAATGGCTGCAAAAATGGGAGCAAAATAACAATTGTGAGGAGGACACAGAGCCAGGCAGTGTATTGTTCACTGAGTCAGAAATGACTCCATGACACCTAACAAAAACAATGCATAAGGTTGTGGCAAGGAAGAAACCAGTGACTTTGTGTAAGGTTCCTTGAACAAATGCCATTTACAATAAATATTGGTTATAGTCAAACATGTAAACATCTCTTTCCTCCTACTCAAATGTTGGTGTTGTTGTTAAGAACGTTGACCCTGACTCACAGCAACCTTTTATAGGGGTACTGAGGAACGGTTAGTGAGCTTCAGCTGCCAACCTAGTGGTTCAAACCAACCTTACAATCCAGCGCATTAGCCCACAGAGCCACACCATGACTCCTACTCAGATATCTAGCTCTGACTTGATGACTGCTGCCTTTCTCGAGTAGATAACCTAGTGTTCTGCATGTACTAGTCCCTCAATTAGCGTGATGGGAATGAAAGTGATCCTCAAGAAAACAAAGTAGCCAAAGGGAAAGGAATCCAATGGTGTAATAAAAGGGTTCAGAATCCAGGCTCTAGTCCCAATTCTGCAAAAGCAAGACCCACTGTACAGATGAGAAAAGGGAGCTCTGGTAGCGTAGTGGTTACAAATTGGGCTGTGAACCTTAAGGTCAGCAGTTTGAAACTACCAGCTGTACCGTGGGAGAAAGATGAAACTTTCTGCTCCCGTAAAGATTTACAGCCTCAGAAGCCTGTACAGGGTCGACGGCACTTAACAACAACAACAAGAACAACAACAACATGACTTGACAGTCTGATGAGCTGTCCAAAGCCTGAAGTCTGAGTGGTGTGCCCTTCAAGGATAAGGCAGGAACACGTCTTTCTGCTTTACAAAGGCCTGATTAATCAATGAGACTTCTAAACAGCAGCTGATCAATGCACTTCACAACTCTATCATTGAACACTTATCTTGAAAATGCCCATGACAATCTATTATGCAACCTAATTGAGAGAATGGATTAAATGTTTCCTTATCTCTTTACCTAAAAACTGCAAACAGGGAATGGAAATACTGTATGAGTAAGGCAATATAATGTCTCCCAAATCAACTAATTCAGGGCAATTCTGCTTGTTGTGTGAAAATGATTTCCCCTTGCAATTTGCTGTGTTAATTGAATACGAGCATCTGTGTGTTGCTACCTGGGATTAAGTACACACACATGAGTGATCGGTAATGAGGAAGTCTAGAGAGGAGGGAAAAGCCTGGGCTTTGAAGCCAGGTAAACCTGTGCTGAATTCCAGCAGCTAAGCCACTTCCTAGCTGTGTCATATAACTGCCAACATCAAATGGAGACAGTAACAACTACCTTAATAGGGATATGGTTAAATTTAAATGTTACATTGCAATTCAAGTCTTTACCAGGCTGTTGAACAGTGAAGTGGTTGAGGAATTGTAATAGTAAAGGCTCAAGCATTAAAGAATATCTAAGAAGAGCAGACTCACTGACTGAGTGACTACCACATACTAAGGACTTGATGTATGTTATCAGTAAAGGAGCTCTGGTAGCGTAGTGGTTATGAATCGGGCTGCGAACCTCAAGGTCAGCAGTTCGAAACTACCAGCTGTTCTGCAGGAGAAAGATGAGGTTTTCTGCTCCTGTAAAGATTTACAGCCTCAGAAACTCTGTACAGGGTTGCTATGTGTCGGAACCGACACCACGGCACATCAGTAAACCTCAGACCCCCTTGAGCAAAGAGGGAGCTACACCGCTCCATCTACAGGTGAGAAAACTGACACTGAGCCAGGTGGACTTGACCACAGTTGTATAGTGGGTAACACAGAATGGTTTACATAATTGGCTAGAACACAGAACGGACGGCCTACTTTATACCATACCACATTACAGGTACTGGGTTATAGTCTTTAGATACCAGGGTGAAAGATGTAGTCCTTATTCTGAAGGCCTTTATATTCTAATGGGAGAGCTAGAAGTAAAAAAGACTAGGACAAGAGATGGTGTACTTATATCTGAACAATTATAATGAGTTCCATGACAGAAAGGAGTACAAAGTTTCAGGGTCAGGAGAAGTGTTCTGGAAGAGGAGGTAGCTGAGCTGTTCTTATAGGACCAGCAGGAGTTCTCTTGGGAAAGAATACAGGGAGGATCATTGCAGAAAGAGACGAATTAGCCAAGGCGCAGAGGTATAGAACAGCAGAGTATATTCAAAGTCTAGATCTATGCTGTCTAGCATGGTAGACACTAGCTATCTAATAGCCTTTCAAATTTATATTAATTAAATAAAGTTAAAATTGGGGGCCCTCGGTCACACTAGGCACATTTGAAATCCTAATAGCAACATATGAGATAGCATAGATATACAGTTTCCATCATCACAAAGGTCTATGAGACAGCACTTGAAGTATTTTATCTTGAATGATAAAATGTGAGATTGCCGAGAAAAGAGGCTAGAAACAGACATAAGGGCATGCACAGAAGATGATGGGCAGCTACTAAGCAGAAGTTTCTAAGCAGAAAGTTTTCAAAAGGTTGTCCAATTTCAACCTGTCTAGACGGGGCGGTGAAAGGAGATGGGGATAAGACTCAACAGTGGCTCAACAGTGAATAATTGCTATTATAGGACAAACTGTGAGTGTTGAAAATGTAAATGTAGATGTTTGTAACAAAAGGAGGAGTAGTGGTTGACTTTGCAGTCCAGGAGCGGAGGACCCTGGGCCCATCAAGGGAGAAGAGTAGAGTGTGGGACCCTATCTAGAGAAGCAGCGACGCCAGAGATGGAGGCAGAGATGATGGAGAGATGGAGTGGATGGTAACTCTCAACTCAAGGCGGGAGAGGGGCTGTGTGCTGGTGTCCAGGGGCAGGCTTGCAGGGCATGACCTTTAATGGTTATATATTCCTGAGTGCTTTGGTGTACATTAAAAAAAAAATAAAACAAAACAAACAAAAAAAACAGAGGGAATGGAAGTAAATGCTATTGAATGATGATGCATGGAGTGGATTGTAGTCACTGCATTGAAATGAAATACGATAGGATGAGTGTAAAGCTGATGTTCTCCTATGTAAACTATCACTCAATTTACAACAAAAACTTAAAAAAAAAAAAAAAAAGGTTGTCCAAGTTGCAGAGTGAAGCCTACATTGTCAGGCAGGGACAGACTTGGGTACTGTGAGACATAATGTTAAACTGGGGCCCTAACTTGTAGAGATGGAAAGGCAGGCATGGAGAAATATGTAGGATGTGATACCTGAAGACCAATGTTAGGTGAGACTAGGGAAAGAAGGATCAACCAAAATTTCCAGGATGATAAAGTCAAGATTGTGTGGTCCAAGGCTGCCATTGCTTACATATGACACAGATAAAGGAGGAGGTAATTTGAAAGGGTGGGAGGGTTGATAAGTTCAGTTCTGAATATGCTTCATTCATATCTCTGGGACATCTCAATGGGCATGTCCACCAGGCAATTGAATGTAAGGATTCCAAGACCATAACATCAAATTGCAGTAAAGCTTCTGAGCTATAAACCAGATTTACTTCATTTGTGACGTATTTACTGAGCCGCTTCTATGCACTCAGCATTCTACTCTATGGGAAAAGAATTGGGAAATTCAGTAATTAATCCCTATCCTCATAAATTCCAGGGTGGGAGGGAATATAGCCCATGCCATTAATAAGAACACAAAAGCAGGTCAACAAAGGGCTGGGAGAACAGAGATGACTTGAGAAGGGCAGAATCAATGGCGGTTTCGGGTAGCAGGCTCTGTTGGCTCCAAGCTTAGAAGGACGAGAAGGCTATCATAAGACAGGACTGTGGGGAGAAGATCTACCTAATAATGAATTCATTTTCCCTGCTGTGTTTTATGTTTTCTTAATGCTATTGAATACTTGTCAAGCTGCTTGGCAACTTCATTTTAGGTTGAATGCTCGGGCTGCAAAGAGAGACTCTCAAGAGAATCTGGAAGCCTGAAGACAAAACAGGGGAGGGCAGACTTGCAGACTGTTCAGATTAGCATGCTTCTGGCTTAGAAACCTGAACATAGAGCATGGTATTTCTACAGAACACAGGAACCTCTAGAGTTATAAGAGGAGGTAGAGAACGACAGAAGAAGATCCAAGGGGAGGTAAGGAATAAGAATAGAAGTAAACCTTAATGGAAAACCTCTCACATAAAGGGCATTTTACAATGTAATCTAATTTAAATATTCATGATGGTTTTTGAGAAGTAGGACCTATCATCTCCTAAATCCTGGTAGCACTGTGGATTAAGCATTGGGTTTCTAACTGCAAGATCAGTGACTGAAACCCACCTGGCGCTCCACAGAAGAAAGATAAGACTGTCTGCTCCCATAAAGATTTATAGTCTTCAGAAATTCAGCAGTTCTACTCCTCTGGTGTGGCACTGTGGGTTAATGCACTAGACTGCAAAGTCATTTGAACTGCAAAGTAGGTGGTTCAAGCTCACCAGCTGCTCCTCAGAAACCCTATACAGGGTCGCTATGGGTCAGAACTGACTCGACGGCACTTAACAACAACAACGACACTCCTGTGAGTTGGAATTGACTTGACTTGATGGTAGTGTTTTTTTTGTTTTGTTTTGTTTTGTTTTAAAGAGTAACCTTGAGCTCAGAAATATTAAGAAACACAGTTAGAAGTTGGTATTTGGGATTTGAACTCATGATGCTCTTCCAATGTAAGCAACTTTCCTCCAGAAAACAACATAGATTTTCCAGGGCTGCATAATCAGAAAGTATCAGAACACAAACCTGTAATTGAACGAATCTAAGTGGAGACCTTTCCCCTCAGTCAAAGCTGTCTGAAAGGACTCCCAGGGATGAGATTCCAGAACAAGAATCATGAAGGATTTGATCCTCAGGGAGCCTAGTGTAGTGCCACCACTGTGTACAGCTCACGGCTATTACATCACAACTGAGAGCCTAAATTAATGCTCCTCAGTTGGCTGCATGGCAATGTCAGCTCACACTTTAAAATAAACTGAACGCTGGGCCAACTCCAGAGCAAATGGACTAACATCTCTGGAGGTGAGGCCCAGGCATTGGTATTTTAAATGGTCAGAGAAAGTTTCTCTTGGAGCAAACTGTTACCTAAACGTTGGTGGTTTGAGTACTCCAAGAGTCGCCTTGAAGAAAGAGCTGGTGAACTACTTCTGAGAAATCAGCTACTGAAAACTCTCTACAGCAGTTTACTCTGACACACATGGGCTCAGCAAGAATCAAAGTCAAACTATTTTTTTTATTGTCATCAGAATCTCTAGACAACAGAATTGCTAGCATCGCCTCACTGAGAGATGACGCTAGAATACAGATTCGCTCCAATGTATCTCAGTATTTCTCCAAAAAGAACCTCGATTCTCAATCCAGAATTAATTCAAGAGAAATAGAGAAAAACAAAACAAAAAAATTCCATACACAATGTCTGGCTGCATCCCACTGGATAGAAGTGCTGTCACCAGTGGATCAGTGTGAGGTTTGCTTATGTATTGTTACTCCTCTTGCAGATGAGGGTTATAGGGATATAAAAGAAGACTGTATTGTAAAATGTTATTTATTAGTTGGCCAATTGATTCTCATGTGAATCAGGTTTTACTCGTGCCATTTTCCACGGAAACAATGGAATGTTACATGGCTAATAATACAGCACAGGCCTTGATTAAATACCCAATCCATAATTCAATAAAGAGGGTATGCTGACATAATCAGCAAAGAGGGGCCCTTATGAATACCCAAATAAGCCGGAACCTGAAATGCATGAGTCAGCATTCACCCCACAGAGCAGTATTATTTGTAAAGCATGCAAAACATTTTTTTTCCCAGTACTCAACTTCAGGAATTTTGTAATTAGCAAAGTTTCCTTAGCAGAGTAAAAACTCATTGTTTTTTCTGAGAATTAAGTCTGGTGCAATTATGGAAGGAATAATATATGCTCTTTAATTGAATAACAGGCTCTTTGTCAATTGGAGAGGCCTGGAAAATTCCAAGAAGTTCAATTAAAGATGGGGAATTGCACAGTTGGTAACTAATTGATTTCTAGGTTTTGTAATGGAGTGCCAGATTTTGATGGATACTGTCCCCCCAAAAAAAGTGGGACCTCAAAGTCCCAGCATGTAAACTCTCCACTTTCCAATATACAATGTCATAAAAAACTTCATATTGTACCTATAATACACATGAGTTTTCTAGGCTGTGATATTTCTAGGAGTAAATTACCTGGTCTTTCTCCTGCTTAGCTGCTGGGTGGGTTCAAACCACCAATCTTTCGGTTAGTAGCCAAGTGTTTAACCATTATGCTATCAGGGTTCCTTATCTACAAGGCATCGCACATTGATATGATTGTTGTAAGCAGCAAGCTACATTTGACTCTGGTAATTGTATACATTCAAGATGTAAATGTGCTTGTGATGCCCACTGAAAATTGGGAACTTCCTAGGAGACCCAGTGCATGTCCATCAATAAGAACCACCTGATGGCAACAGGTATGGTTTGGGTTTGCCTGGGGCTGGGACAGCCAACCATGTTTCAAGTCCTCTTTCATTAATTAATTTTATTAAATTGATAATGTTTATCTCTGAAGAAAGAGGAGTTTGTCTGTGATCTCTAAGTTAGAGGGTGCCTTGCCAACTTAGGTTGAGCAATTGATTCTATGCCATCAATTTAGTCCCTGCAATCAATGCAGAAGTGGTAAAGAGTATTGGCAGGAAAATCAATGGAGATAAATGTGAAGAGCAAACTCGGGGAGGAATCAGGAGAGAATGCATGCAGTCCAACAAACACGAGCTGTGGCATCATGCCAGTGGGTGCCAAGTCTTGGCTCCTCTGTACGACTGTAAAGACTTGTACCCACCCTTGTGGCTCAGCCTCATCTGCCCCTTCAAGTCTGTAAGCCTTGACCTCCAGGGATGTCGCAGACATGAAAGTGCTGGAGAAACAACAAATCACTCCATAAATTCAAAGAACCATTGTTATTAAAATGTTGTAAAGGAAGAATTTTCCCAGGATACTTCTTGAGATTATAAATGACAAATAGGCATGTAGGGGGAAGGGTAAAACAATTCTTTGTTTTACTTAAGTTTTTATTGTGAATTGAGTGATAATTTACATGGGAGAGCATCAGCTTTACATTCATCCTATTGTATATCATTTCATTGAGATGCATCATCAAACAAGCAAAGGGTACACTCCATAAGCCTGCCCCCAGGCCATCAGCACACAGCCCTTCTCCTTCCCTGAGTCCAGAGTCCCCAGCCGCTCCATCTCTCCATGTCATCATCTCTGCCTCAATCTCTGGTGTCACTGCTTCTCTAGATAGGGTCCCACACTCCATTCTTCCCTCTTGATGGTCCCAGGGACCTCTGCAAAATCAACCACTCCCCTCCTTTTGTTACTAAATGTCTACCTTTACATTTGCAACTCTCACAGTCAGTCCTGATAGCAATTATTCACTATTGAACCACAAGAGTCTTATCCCCATCTCCTTTCATCAACCCCATCCAGGCAGATTGGAAACCACTCAGTGGAGATTTTGCCTTCCCCTACACCCTCTGGAACTAAGCTGCCTCTTGAAAGCTTGTAAGCCAATCATTTCATGCCTTTGTAGCCCCCCATTTTGGGTAGCCAACGTAAGACAAGTCTTTAAGGACATACCATTCAACTCAAGTCAGTCAGTAGTAGTAACTGAGCATCTTAGACACTCTAAAAGGAGCTGAGCTGGAAATACAATGACAAAGAACATTTACACAGACAAACTCTCTCTGATGGAGTAAAACTGAATGAGATGTGGTCAAGTCTGCTTCAAGTCAAAGAGATCTCATGGAAAACAGAATGAAATGCTGGCGGTTCTGTGTCATAGGGTAGACGCCTAAGCAGTTCAAAGACAATGTGTTAGAATCTATGATACGGACAGTCTAGGCTGCTGTGAAAACACAGAAGAAGCACAGCTAAACCAGATTTGGAAGTCAAAGAAAAGTCATTTATGGACTCCCGGAGTGGCGCTGCAGAACCAGAGCAACAAAGACTGCGAACCACAAGGTCGGCAGTTCAAAGCCACCAGCTGCTCCTCAAAACCCTATACAGGGTGGTTATGAATTTGAACTCAGTCGACAGCACTTAAGCTATATACAAGTGTGATCCCCAGGTTCTAATTGTCCAACATACAGACAACTACTTTGCCCTTAGATGTTATGTAAGTAAATTTGTCCTCACTTCAAACTACTGAATCAACCTAAACTCACAATCTTTACTCTTCATCACAATACTTTTGCTTGCTGCACACACAGCTTTTAAAGCTAAGGTAAAGCTAAATTAGAACCCTATGCACCTGTTCCCACATACCTACCAGTTCTTAAAGACACAGGAACAAATCTGGTTCATAGCCTGGGATGGCACGTTTATGTTCTTATCTCTAGTGTGGAGGAAACTAAGGCTTAAAGAAGTTATATAGCTTGACCCAAACTATTTGTACAATCAATGATACAACTGGGAGACCACCCAAAGTCTGTCTAGCTATTTATAATAAGGAGGTAAAAGGAAAGGCATTTAAATCTGTTTAGGCATCCAGTTAAATCTGGTGTGGCGATGTAGGACAAAAAGCCTGCTAACCACAGGTTGGTGGTTCAAACCTATCAGCTACTCCTTGGAAACTCTATACAGTGTCACTATGAGTTGGAAACAACTTGATGGCACTTAACAACAACAACAGAAAAACATTATTAGGATTCCTGGTGTCACAAGGGTTAAGTGCCAGTTGCTTATCTACTCAGTGACTCTGTGGGAGAGAGACCTAGTGAATTGCTTCTATAAAGTTTACAATCAAGCAAACCATATTTTTTCCATACTAGGCTATCTTGAGTCAGAATCAACTCAATGGCATTTAATAACAGAAAAATGTTTAGCCTTCCTCCATTTTCGAGGCTATGTTGTACCTAGTTTTAGAAATTCAAAACCAACACAGAAAAAAGCATCTGATTCCTCCTCTGACCCCAGCTGGTCCTCTTGTATGAGAGACAGAGAGATATGAACACAGGCAGCATAAGGAGAGAGCTTTCCCTTTAGAGGTAATAATCTCCTACCCATGCCAAACCAAACAGGGGGCTCTGCTCCTCGCAAAGCCTATATCAGGAGTGTGCCCTGCGCCCTGCCTGATTCCCAGGATGTGATCCCTCCAGATAAATGGGTTCATCGATAATACACCACCACATTTCTGCTTTGAATTGGGCATTTTCATCATGAATATTAACTAGGAGATAGAAGCTCAATGTGTAGTGTGAAAGAGACAGCTAAGGGGAGGGGAAGGGAGGAAGACATTTTAAATGAGGCTTTGAGGAGAAAAAAAGTTGTCCCAGCCAAATGAAAGTAAGACCAGAATTTAGTCCGCACCTAATTGTAAAATTTTTCATACAGACCCAGAGAAAAGGCATTAAGAGCTGTCATTTGGATACTCTCATACCTCACCGATGTGATACCATCATCAGAGTGAGAGCATGTGATGTCCATGCAATAAACAGACAGTCAAGCTCTGCCAGGCAACACAGCATATGACCCACGTGTGTTCACTTCACATCTCCACTGCTTTTCCATGCTACATTCTGGCCTTTGTGCTTCTTCAACTTTGCTTTCCTCATTTCTAAAATCTGATCCATTAAGCAGTGACTTGGAAAAGAAACTTGGAGTCTAGTAGTAGGTTTACTCTGTCTCACCACCATCCACCCCCATTACATCAACTCATTAACACTAATGAATCCAGTAAAAAATCATTGTAGCTAACATTTGTTGAGTCTTTACTGTGGACCCGGCCCTTTGCCAAATTGTTGTTAAGTGCCCTTGAGAGTGTTCCCACTCAGAGTGACCCTGTACAAGGTGTCCAAAGGAGTGGCTGGTGAGTTTGTACTGCAGATCTTGTGGCTAGCCGTCCAGTGCTTATCCTACAGTGCCACATCAGAACTCCTAAATTAGAGCACCTTAAAAACAATGTCTCTCTTGATCTAAAGATGTGATGCCTTCAAGACATTTATTTTTCTCTGGATTAAAATCCATAAACTGAGTATCACAGAAGTGAAGGAACTTGTCTAAGGTTTCATCCACCACTCGTTTGTATGTCACAGTTGCATATTGTTGTGATGCTGAAAGCAAAGTCACAGTATTTTGACTGCCAGCAGGGTCACCCATAGGTTGACAAGTTTCAACTGAGCTTCCAGATGAAGACAGATTCAGAAGCAGGAGAGGCATCAGAATGATCAGAAACTGAAAACCTTATGACAACACTAAAACACTGTCAGACAAAACCAGAATATGGAATACTGAAACATGAGGAAGAGCACCAGAGTATTGTCAGATCCAGTGTCAGAAGATGAGCTCCTCAGGATGGAAGGTACTCAATCAATATACAACTGGCGAAGAGCTGCCTCCTCAAAACAGAGCTGACCGTGATACCAAGGATGGAGTAAAGCTTTCAGGCTCTTCATTTGTTGATGGAGCACAACTCAAAATGAGGAGAAACAACTATAAGCATCCATTAATAATCAGATCATGGAATGTACAAATCACAAATCTAGGAAAGCTAAAAATTATCAAAAATTAAATGGAACACAGAAACATCTATACCCTAGGCATTCGTGAGCTGAACTGGTATTGACCATTTTGAATCTGACAATCACATGGTTTACTATGCTGAGAATGACAAATTGAAGAAGAATGGCTTCAAATTCACTATCAAAAAGAGCATTTCAAGATCTATCTTGAAGGATAATGCTGTCTGTGATAGGACAATACTCATATGCCTACAAGCAGGGGGTGGGGCAGTTAATGCCACTATTATTGAAATTTATGCACCAACCAGTAAGCCAGTGATGAGAAAACTGAAGAATTCTAACAACTTCTTCAATCTGAAATTGATCAAACATGCAAAATCAAAATGTATTGGTAATTAGTGGTGGTTGGAATGCAAAGGTTGGAAACAAAGAGGAAGGATTATAGTTGGAAAATATGGCTTTACTGGAGATGCTGGAGGTGGCATGATAGAATTTTGCAAATACCTTTTTAAACAGCATAAAAGACGATTATACACATGGACCTCACCAGATGGAATACACAGAAATCAAATCGACTACACGAGTAGGAAAAGAAAAGACAGTGGAAAAGCTCCATATCATCAGCCCAAACAAGGCCATGGGAAAAGTGTGGAACAGACCATCAATTGCTCATTTGCAAGCTCAGGCTGAAGCTGAAGAAGATTAAAATAAGTCCATGAAAGCCAAATATGACACTAAACATATGTCATCTGAATTTAGAGCTCATCTCAAGAAGATATTTGATGCATTAGACATTAACAACTGAAGATCAGAAGAGTTGTAGGATGACATCAATAACATCATACAGGAATAAAGGTCATTAAGAAGGCAAGAAATAAACAAAAGACTAAACAGAAGGCATGCTGAACCTTGATCTCCAGCAGAGAGATGCTAAAGCAAATCGAAGAAAGAGAAGGTAGAAGAATTGAAAAAAAGTTTCAAAGGACAGTTTAAGAAGGCAAAGTGAAATATTATATGAAATGTGCAAAGGCCTGGAGTTAGAAAACCAAAAGGAAAGAACATGTTCTGGTGCTGCATTTCTCAAGCTGAAAGAACTGAAGAAAAAATTCAAGCCTTTACATTGATCTATGGTCGACCATTTCAAGAGGTAGCATATGATCAAGAGCCAATGGTACTGAAGAAAGAAGTCCAAGGTACACTGAAGTATTGACAAAGAACAAGGCTCCAGTAATTGGTGGAATACAAATTGAAATCTTTCAACAAACTGATGCAGTACTGGAGGCCTCACTTATTTATGCCAAGAAATTTGGAAGATAGCTACCTGGACAATTGATTGGAAGAAATTCATATTTGTACCCATTCCTAAGAGAGGTGATCCAACGGAATGCAGAAATCATTGGAAAATATCAATAGCACATGCAAGTAAAATTTTGCTAAAGATAATTGAAAGATGGGTACAAATGTACACTGACAGGTATCTGCCAGAGGTTCAAGCCAGATTCAAACACAGAATAAGGGATAGCATTCCTTATGTTAGGTGGATCTTGACTGAAAGCAGAGAATACCAGAAGATGTTTGTTGTTGTTGCTAAGTGTCATCAAGTTGATAATGACCCGTAGCGACCCTGTACAGGTTTTCCAAAGAGCAGCTTGTAAGCTTGAACCACTGACCTTGCAGTTCAAAGGACTTTGCAGTCTGATGCATTAGCCCACAGCACCACACCAGGACTCCAAAAAAAAAATTCACCTGTTCTCTATTACTGTGCTTTTGACTGTGTTGATCATGAAAAGCTATGGACGCCATTACAGAGAATGAGTATTCTGAAACACTTAACTGTCAGTGAGAAAGAGGAAGACCCCCAACCACACAGATTGGCACAGTGGCAGCAGTGATGCTTCGTATAACCGCGATTGTGAGGATGGTACAGGTCCTGGCAGGGTTTCATTCTTTTAAACATAGGGTTGCTATGGGTCTGAACCTACTGGATGGCTCCTACCTATAACAACTAAGATCTCACTCATAGCTCAGAGGAGTGGTGGAGGTGTTGGGGAAATAGATTAAAACCCATGCCTGTTTCATTGATTCTAACTGACCACCTCACTCTACTGCCTAAATCAAGGACTGTAACAGAAATATCAAACATGGATGGTTTTAATGGACAGAAATTAATGTTCTCACATTTTAGGAGGCTAGAAGTCTGAATTCAGGGCACTGGCCTAGCGGAAGGCTTTCACACTTTATTGGCTCAGCACAGATATCCACTGTCTCTTTTCACATTCTGTTCCTTGGTTCCTTGGTGTTCCCAAAGCGGCCTCTATCTTCCTCCACCTATACAATCATTGCCTCCATGCCTAATCTGCTTTTTTTACATATCAAAGGTGCCTGGTTTAAGACACACCCTACACTGATGGAGTCCTGGTGTGGCACTGTGGGTTAATGCTCTGGATTGCAAAATCGGACTGAATCACAATGTTGGTGTTTCAAGCTCATCAGCCGCTCCTTGAAAACCCTATAAAGGGTCGCTATGGGTCAGAATGGACTCCACAGCACTTAACAACAACAAAACACTGATATGTTCTTATTAATAATCCCATTCCCAAATGGGATTGCATTCACATTATAGGGGTTAGGATGCCAGGACATATTTGTGGGGGACAAAATGCAATCCATCATTCAGGGGTTGCGAAGGGCAAAACACAGGAAGAGGGAGGGGTTGGAAGAATAAGGTAAGTAGGGGAACACTGAGACAGGTTTGCATGGGCTAAATGGAACAGAGGTAAATAATGATGCATGCTCGACCTTGGAACAACAGGGCTCTGTGATACAAGGATGGAGGCATAGTCTGAAGAGGGGAAACGGTATTAAGATGCTTGCTTGACTGTCTTATGTATATTGGTTTCCCTTGCCTACTATTGTAAAATAGACACTTGAGTGGAATAGACAGGAATGTCAGGAAACATGATTGCAGAAAACTTGTAAGCCCATCTTCAGCCTTTAATTGATTAGAATACCTAAAAGGGGTTCTAGAATTTGCCCAGTGAAATAGGCCTCCTGCGGAGCCTTTGCAATGTATAGACCTTAGGTGGAATCCTGAGGCCCAACCCAAACTTTCTGAGGTGAGACATTCCCACTAGAAAGGGCAAGCAGACAAGCCTGGAACAGCTAGAGCAACAGAAAGATCAGCAGGAAAACCCCCCAAACAAAAATGACAGTCTAATTGAAGAAAAAGCAAGTTGTTCGTCAGGAAGCCAATCAAGGCAAGCAATCAAGTCCCTTCAGGAAAAACCCCCTCCAAGACTGAAACTCAAAGGGAACACATGAGCAGGCATGTAAGCTTGCTGGTGACCACATTGGTCTACTGATGAGTGGAAGAAGGGGAAGGCAGCAATGAAGAAATGGGCTGAGTTCAACCACATTCCATAGACTACCGTTGCCCTGGAGATGAGAGAGAGAAGGGGAAGGGCTAGTTGGTCTGAAGTGTTGTGAGACCTGGGGACTCTTGAGCCCATGGACAAGGACATAGCCACAGAGGGCTAGAACTGAGAGTGAAGCATCCAGTTGATATAAATGAAGTGAGGGGAGATGTACAAGAATGCTCAAATTTGTAGATCATACCTATTTGACATAGCCTCGATGACTTAATAATCAGAACTTGACTAGAGGAAGATAAAAAAAAAAAAAATTATAAAGGAAACGAGTGTAAATTGCTACAATTTGATGAACTTGATCTATATTTCTGGATGTAGTAGCTCAAAATACCAACTGAGAGGGATGGAGTCTTCACATTAAGTATCAATGCTATCCTCTCTGGACACAGGGTAGATAGGGACAGGCAACTTAAGACACTGGCTACTGAAAATGAGGGGATAATAAAGGCACTAAGTGACTGGCTCACAAGTTTTCAAGAGGAAGTTTAGTTTAAGAGTGTGCAAGTAAAGATAAAGTGCCCACTGAATAGTTTTCATCTTGTCTAGACAGGTCTGGTGAAAAGAGATGTGGATAAGATACTTTTTTCTTTTTTTAAGTTTTCATTGTAAATTACGTGATAGTTTACATGGAAGAACACCAGCTTTACATTCATCCTATTGTATTTCGTTTCATTGCAATGATTACAATCCCCTCCATGCATCAGGGGATAAGATTCTTATGATTCAATATTGAGTAATTGTTATTGTGACTAATTGCAGCTGTTACAATGGTAAAGGTAGATATTTTGTAACACAAAGGGGGGAGTAGTTAATCTTATAGTCCAGGAACAGAGGACCCTAGGACCATCAAGGGAGAAGAGCACAACTGGAATGCAGGATCCTATCCAGAGAAGCAGTGACACCAGAGATGGAGGCAGAGATGGGGACATGGAGAGAGGGAGTAGCTGAGGATTCTGGACTTATGGAAAGAGAGGAACTGGGTGCTGGCGGCCGGAGGCAGGCTTGCACAATGTGCCATTTGATTGTTTAAATTATTATATATTCCTGAGAGTTTTGTGTACATATCCCTATCCCTCCACCCCTCACAAAAGGAAAAAACAGGAAATGGAAGCAAATACTGTTGAATGATGATACAAGGAAGAGATTGTAATCAATGCAATGAATCGATGGTGTAAAGCCAATGTTCTCCTATGTAAACTATCACTGAATTTACAATAAAAAATAAAATAAAATAAAATATAAAAAAATTTCAATCCATCATCACATTCTACTTATGTCTTGTCTGGATAATAAAATAATCTCCTAATTATTATTAGTCTGGTGACCTCCTTTCCCACCTCTTGGATTCCCAACCCCCGAACACACACACTATAAGAAAAGGTTGATGCCACAGGAACATCATCTTCCACATGGTTCGCATAAAATACAATAATTGACATTTGCAAAATCATATAGATGTAGTCTTTAACAACATTTATTAGAGAGAAAAACAAGTATATCATTTCCTTTCAGTGAAAGTTGCTGAGATCTTGGTCTCAGAGAGTCTCTCTTTCCCTAGGGAATGTAGCAACCTAGTTATCTAGTCATTATTCCGACCTTCCAAAGCCAAGTCTTGTTAGCGCTCCTTAATCCAAAAATAATTACTGGATAACAGGCCCTGATTGCTGAGGCCAAGAGTTGTTTGTCAGGGATCTCCTGGCTGGGGCAAATGGTTTCTGCAGGATTCACTAACCCTAATAGATGCTCCTGAATTCTTGTCACCTGCTTTCCTGAACTCCCTAATCACTTCTGGCAGCAAAAGAGCAGGCAGGTCATGGAAGTTGAGCCTAACATGCAAGCTGCCACCCACATTGTCACCGATGAGGAGAAAGCAGGCCCATCGACCAACCATCTGGAGGGGAGACTGGACTGGCACACACACTCCAAGGAGAAAAACCGGAGCATCGATTAAAAAGACAAAGCAGCTTGTCCAAAACTGGGGTACTTGGCTAAGTCTGAGAAGTGTTTGAACATTTGTTGGCAGAAAACAGCAGAGAGAAAAAAACAAATAAAAGAAAGCAAACATAATGACTCGCCATGGCCCAAGGGATCCTTACAGGATACCCAGGAGTGCATGCCAGCTGATATTGGGACGAAACAGAATATGGAGTTAGAAGGCAGGGCTTAGAGTCTAAGGCACAGTGTTCACGTCAATGTTTGTCTGGGATCAGTAACTGGAAACGGTGTAGAACCCCCAAAGGGAGGTTATTTTAGAGCATTGGTTTTCAAACTACTGAGCTTCAGATCCACTGTAGACTGACTTAACACCCCATCCCTACAGCTTCTGAGTCAGTAGATGTGGCTTGGGAGTCTGAGGATTTGCATTTATAACTAGTTCCTAGTGAGGATGCTGCTGCTGGTTTTGTGACTACACTTTCAGAATCACTGTTTAAAGAAGAAAAAAAATAGAGTTCACACGAAAATAAATCAGGGTAGAAGTCAGCACCAGCTATAACCAATATATGCAAAGAGCTTTCCTCTCCATAGAGAAGGTCTAACTCCTCCTAATAAGCATGAAAGCAGCTTTATAGACCAACGTCTGTGACTGAGAAAACTGAGGTACTAAGAGGTTAAGTGACCAGGTCAAGTCCATATAGGAAGTAAGGGACAGAACCAAGGTCTTTGAGATCCAGATCTTTAAAACTTCCCTGCTGTTCGCAAGAAAATTCCAGCTTTTCTTCTGAATGGATTCTGAGAGGAGCATTAGCTCTTACATCTACGTTGCCTTCTTCTATAAAGACCTGTTTCCCCAACAGGAAAGATTTTAATGCACTTTCACCAAACTTTAATGGTCGAATCCAATAAAACATTAAATGCACAAAGCAATGTTGACCCACTATCCAGAGAGCATCTTAAGACGCAGACAATCAAGCCGAACACATTCAATTCAAAGTTGGACTCCCACTTGAGGCTCTCCTGGGGTCATATGCTATGCTGTTAACTGAGAGAGTACGCTGACTTTACTGTCTTAAGCACAGTTTGGGGATTCTTCAAAGTAGTAGTTTGGGTGCTAAGGACTTCTGACTACACGAAGAGGTGGCATGTTTCTTATCCAGAGAGAACATCTTGTTTGCCAGAGGTCTCTGAGTTTCAGTGTCCTTCCCTGGGAAATGGAATGGTTCATGTCAACTAAACTCCTTCTGAAGATCTCCGAGAGAATGAAGTCAAATAATGCAACTGTGCATGTATTTGCTGACTGGTAGCTGCCTTAGCAATGAACTTCATTTAAAATCTGATCCTGGCTGTTCTACTTTGTGATTTTGAATTTCACCAAAAAGTCCTTCACTTCCAGCCATAGTTCCTTCATCTGAAATATGGTGAGGCCCATACTTCTGAGACCTCACTATATAGTGCCATGCTTTCAGAGAGTAGAATTTGTAGAGACACATTTGAATGGATTTAAAGACTCAAAGCAAAGCAAATCAGCAGTAATGACAGCCCAACCCCCTTTACAGTCTATGGGGGTCATGTTTTCATTAGCCCTCCCTGTAATATTGTCTTTTCTTGAAAACTGCTCTGACTGTGCCCTTTTAGATGCTTCTGAGGCAAAGACCTTGTCAATAGCATCCTACCCTTCCCTCTACCTCATGGAAAGTTAGAGAGTTCTCCATCTCATTATGCAACAAGCTTCATTCAAAGTACCAAACTGGACCTAGAGGCTTGGGACCATAGTCTCAGTGGCCATCAAGGTCAACTGGCATAACAGAGCTCACAAAGACAACGTTTTACAGACTACTCTAGTGAGAAGCAACTAAGGTCTTTGAAACTTTTGAATGGTCATCTAAGATGCCATTATTAGTATCTCCATGCCAGAAGCAAAGAAGAGTGAATAAAATCAAAGATGCATGAAAATACTTAGTCCCAAGGACTAACGGGTCACACAAAACTCAACCTCTATAAACATGAGACCAGAAGAACTGGATGGTTACCACTGCTGATTGCTCTGAAAGGGTTCACACTGGAGGACCTTGGAAAGACTGGGAGAAGAATGTAGAACAAAACTCCAAGATGTCATAAAAAAGACCAGGCTTTCTGGTCAGATAGTCACTGGTAGAATGCTGAGACTATGGTCCCTGATCATTCGTCAGATCTGGTTCAATATTCAGCCATGCAAGAGATAGGTTTATTTGTTGTTGTTACATGCAATTGAGTTGATTCCAACTCATAGGGACCCTGTATAAGATCTCCAAGGAGCAGCTGGTGGTTTTGAATTGTCAACCTTGTGGCTCAAAATGACCTTGTGGATAGTGTTTACCCCACAGCATCACACCAGGATAAAACACTAGTGAGGTCTGCATGCCATAGAATGATTAACCATTTGAGATTAAAAGGGCAACATTTACCCAAGGGCAAAGTTCAAAAGGGTTAGGAAAGAAGGATGAGTGGAAACAAGTTACACAGGGAGGAAGTGGGATAAATGATGTTAAACTAAGGGAATGACAGTCTTCGAGATGAAACAAAGTGCATGGTGATTTTTTAAATGTAAAACGGATTCACACATTTTGTAAATTTTCACTCTAGTCACAATAAACAGTAAAAAAAAGGAAAAAAAAAGTCCAGTAAAAATGATACGAATAGCAGTAGAACACTGCCTGCTATAGTGGGTGAAGCTAAGTCCCTTAGGTTAGAAGGCATGCAAAGTACAAGTGAAGAAAGCTACCTCCTCAGAGCAGAGTCAACCTTAATGATGTATATAATGTAAAGCTCTCAGGGCCTTCATTTGCTGATGTGGCAGGACTTAAAATGAGAAGAAATAGCTGCAAACCACCATTAATAATTTGGATGTGGCCTAAAATCTGAATCTACAAAAATGTGGAAGTTGATAAAAAATAAAATAGACTGCATGAAGATACATATGCTAGATATTAGTGAACTGAAAAGGACTGGTATTAGCCATGTTGAATGAAACAATCATATGGTCTACTATGCTAGGTATGGCAAATTACAGAGGAAAAGAATCACATCCATTGTCAAAAAGGACATTTCAAGATCTATCCTGATGTACAATGTTAACAATGGTAAGGCAATGCCAATGAGCCTACAAGGTAGATCAGTTAAATTGACTATAATTCAAATTTATGCACCAACCACTAATTCCAGAGATGAAAATTTGAAGATTTTTACCAACTTCTGCAATCTGAAACTAATCAAACATGCAATCCAGATATATTCATAAATACAGGTGAATGCAATACCAAAGCTGGAATAAAGAAAAAGGATGAGCAGTTGGCAAACATGGCCTTAATGAAAAAAATGACACTGGTGATCACATGACAGAACTTTGCAAGACAAACCACTGGATTCAGAAAACGACAAGACGACAGAGAATGGATTCATAAAATAACAAAGAATGAGGATATCACTGATGATGTCAGATGGATCTTGGATGAAAGCAGAGGATATTAGAAAAACTGTTTAACTGTGTTTCATCAACTGTGCAAAGGCATTCAACTGTGTAGATCATAACAAATTATGGAAACCATCTTGAAGAGAGAGAATTCTAGAATATTGCATTGTGCTCATGTGGAACCAAGGGGCAGGAATTCAAATACAGCAAGAGTATAGATACTGTGTGTTTAAAGATCAGGTAAGGCGTGTGTCAGGGTTGTATCCTTTCATTTTACTTAGTCCATCTTTATGCTGAGCAAATAATCCAAGAAGCTGGGCTATCAGAAGAATGTGGCATTCAGATTGGAGGAAGACTCATTAACAATTTTCAATACACAGATAACACAACCTTGTTTGCTCAAACAGAAGAACACTTGAAGTATTTACTGCAGAAGATCAAACATAGCCTTCAGTATGGGTTATACCTCAGCATAAAGAAAACATAAATCTTCACAACTGGACCGATAAGCAACATCATGACAAGTGGAAATAACAGTGAAGTTGTCAAGGATTTCATTTTGCTTACGCCCACAATCAATGCTCATGAAGGCAGCAGTCAAGAAATCAAATGACAAAGTGCACTGGACAAATGTGCTACAAATGACACTTTAAAGTGTTGAAAAGCAAAGATGTCTTCTTAAGGATTAAAGTACACCTAACTCAAGTGCCTTAATGGAGTATTGGTGTGGTGCTGTGGGTTAATGCGCCAGACTGCAAAGCCATTTGAACTGCAAGGTCAGCGGTTCAAGCTCACCACCACCTGCTCCTCCGAAACTCTATACAGGTTCGCAACGGGTTGGAATTGACTCAATGGCACTTAACAACAACAACAAACTCAAGTGCATCTTTCTGGTGTGGTGAAGTAGGATAAGCACTGAACTGTGAACCACTGGACTGCGAACACCAAGGTTGGTGGTTCAAACCCACCAGCTGCTCCTCAGAAACCCTATACAGACAGGGTGATTATGATTCAGAATCGACTCAACAGCACTTAGCAATAACAATCCAAGCCATGGTATTTTCAATCATTTCATATACATGGGGAGGCTGGACAATGAATAAGAAACCAAAGAAGAAATGATGTGTTTGAATTATGCTGTTGGTGAAGAATATTAAACATTCAACTAACTGCTAGAAAACTGAACAAATCTGTCTTAGAAGAAGTTAGTCACAATACTCCTTAGAAGCAAGGATGGCAAGACTTCACTTTATGAACTTTGGATATGTTATCAGGAGAGGTCAGCCCCTGGAGAAGGACATCATTCTTAGTAACGTCGATGGACAGTAAACAAAGAGGAGCTGTCAATGAGGTGGACTGACACAGTGGCTGCAACAGCGGGGTCAAAGAGGATCAACACTAAGGGTGGGGCAGAACCAGGCAGTTTTGTTCTGTTGTATATAGGGTCTCTGTGGTTAAAACCAACTCGACAGCACCTCACAACAACAATAATGCTAGAGTTCATACCACAAAGTAATAACCACTCTTAGGTGGCACAACACTCATGGAAGCAGCATGACAATACTGCAAATCAAATGACAATACTGCATTAGGCGAATCTGCTGCACAAGACCTTTTTAAAGTGTTGAAGAGCAAAGATGTCAGCTTGAAGACTAAGGTGCACCTGGCCCAAGCCATGGTATTTTCAATAACCTCATATGCATGCAAAAGCTTGCATTGAGGCTTTTGAGTTATGGTGTTGGAGGAGAATATTGAAAGCACATGAACTGACAAAAGAACCAACAGATCTGTGTTGGAAGAAGTGCAGCCAGAGTTCTCCTTGGTGGCCAGGATGGCAAAACTTCATCTCTCATACTTTGGACATATTGTCAAGAGGGACCAGTCACTGGAGAAGAATATCATGTTTTACAAGACAGGGTCAGAGAAAAAGAGGAAGACCCCCAGCGAGATGGACTGACAAAGTGACAGCATCGATAGGCTCAAACGTGGCAACAATAGTGAGGTTGGCCCAGGATTGGGCAGTGTTTTATTCTGATGTGTATAGGGTCACTATGAGTTGGTACTGACTCGATGGCACCTAACAACAACAAAGGTGGCACAACACAGTGGCTAAGAGTGTAATGGGCAGTGAATATACATGTGTGGTTTCCAACTCTAGCTCTTCCACTTTTAGAGCGTGTCTTTGGGTGAATGACTTAACTTCTCTGGGCCTCAGGTTATGCATCCATACAAGAAGGACTAAAGAGTTCAAATCTGGAAAGCATTGAGACCAGGGCACAGTGAAAGTGAGCAGCTCTTACCATCCTCCTTACCCTGTTTTGATCACTTTTCTTCCCTATTGCATTGCTGAGATCCTCACACTCCATGTTCTCTATCTGCACTATTGCAGTATACCTACTGATACCTTCCTATCCTCCACTCATACCCTCCACAGCAATGGCAGTGAGGTGCAGGCAAGGGAGGGTACCCTCCCCTGCATACTATTGTTGTTTGGTTCTGTCGAGTTAGTTCCGACTCATCAATACTACACGGAACAGAAAGAAACACTGCCTAGTCCTGCTCCATCCTCACAATTGTTATGTTTGAGTCCAGTGTTGCTGCAACTGTGTCAATTTATCTTGTTGGGAGACTTCTTTTTCACTGACCCTCCACTTTTCCAAGCATGATTTCCTTCTCCAGGAACTGGTCTCTCTTTTGATAACATGTCCAAAGTATGAGAGATGAAGGCTTGCCTTCCGTACTTCTAAGGAGCATTCTGACTGCACTTCTGCCAAGACAGATTTGTTTGTTCTTCTGGCAGTCCATAGTGCTTTCAATATTCTTTGCCAACACCAGAATTCAAATGCATCAGTAAGTATTTTAAGTCCTCTTCCATTTCAGCAAGCAAGGTTGTGTCATCGGCATATCACAGGATGTTAATGATACCATGTTTTTCTTCATATAATCCAGCTTCCCCGAATGTTTGCTTAGTATACAGATTGAGTGAAATGGTGTGGCACTTCAAGATAATGCACTAGACCAAAAGGTTGGTTTAAACCGCAAAGTCCACATTTCAAACCCAACAGCCGCTCCTCGGAAATCAGAAATGACTCAACAACACTTAGCAACAACAAGACAATATTAGTGGATTTTATTTTCTTAACAAAGACTCCAAGTGGAAAAGAGGCTTTTCAATAGTGATTATTGTTATTGTTGTTAAATCCCACAAGTGGACTCTGACTCATAGTGACCCTGTATAAGGAGGGTTTCCAAGGAGTGAATGGTGAGTTTGAACCGCCGACCTTGTAGTTCAAACCGACCTTGTGGTCCCGTGCTTATCCAACAGTACCATACTAGTATTTTAGATATACATAATTCTTTCCTTTTGGCACTATTCTTATTGCTGTGTTTATTTTACTAGCACATATAACCATCTCCAAGTCTCTGTGCCTATTTGAAATTCTCATACCCTATGAGCCCTGCTAGAGAACTGGTGTGGCACTGTGGGATAAGCATTGAACCAAAAGGTTGTTTTGAACCACAAGGTCAGTGGCTCAGACTTACTAGCTGCTACTCAGAAACCCTATTCAGGATTGCTATGAATTGGAACTGAGAATTGCTGGCTTGTGTGCTATTGGAGGTTATGAACCATCCAGAGAATCCTATTCTATGGGAAATGCGGGAGAAGAACATGGACTCAGCTGCACCCATTGCTGGCCCCTTAAATTATCCAACCAGGATGTAACCAGCACAAAAGACCAATGACAGGACAAGGAAGAGCAGGCCATCCCTACAGGAATCATGTGCCTATTTGTATATGTGGTAGATAGTAACTGGAAAGTGGAATACCATTGAGTCTTAGAATAATGACCTTCCAAGCTCTTAAGTCAATGGGATGTGTGGCTATAATACACTCTTGCCGGATGCGGACATCTTTCTCTCTCTCTGAATTACAGCGATGCTACCATTGACACAGCACACTCCTTCCTTCTTCCATCCATCACTTATTCATCAAACATTTACTGAGACTAATAGAAGCCAGGAAATGTTCCGCTGGATCAAATGAGAAACATAAAAGTCCCACATGACATTAGAATGCTTCCCAACACAGAGTGTCTTTTGCACATTGTTTATCATGATCTCAAAGGGACCTTTATCTGTCTTCTTGCAGCATGTATTTCTCAAGTAACCATAGCACATTAACAGTACTAATAATCCAGCATTTATTGAGTACTTGAGATATACCATGCACGACTGAGCATTTAAATGCTCTCTTATTTATTTCTCTCAAGAACATATTTGCTTTATATTATCATATTCTCATCTTGTGGTGAAGAAACTAAGGCATAGTGCAGTTAAGGAACTTGTACAGTCTCACTTTTGGAGACGCAGCAAGCAGGGTAGAACCTAGTTATCTCTAAAATTGGAGTCAAGTTGTGAACCAAACCAGAGCTTGAACTGCTTCATGTCTCATAGCGACCCTGAGTTGGGTTTCTAAGGAGCAGTGGGTGGGCTTGAAGGGTGGACCTTACAGTTCAAAGCAAACGTGTTATTCAGTGCTTATCCTAGAGCACCACACAGTGAGGGGGAAATAATGCAAACTTGTAAGTCAGATGGGCTTGCATTAGAAAAATCTCTTAAGATGTGTCTTTGGACAATCACTTTCAGCTTCCATTACCTCAGCCATGAAATGGGGATAACAAAGAGACTTGGTGTAAGGGCTTAAAGAGGCACAAGAATAGAATTCGCACGAGTAGCATTTGTTATTACTTGGGAAATAGTCTCCCAAGTCTACAGTTTTGTAGATAAGTAGTTTACTTAAAATTTCCCCTTAAAGAGGTAATTATACTCAAGGCAAATAAGCCAGACAAAAAGAAGAGCACATGTTGTACGATTTCATACACACAAACACACTTAAAATTCTAGAAAGTAAAACGAACCTAGAGTGAAAGAAAGCTACATGAATGTAGGAAGAAGTGGCTGGAGGGAGGGATGCTAAATTTTGGGAGGAGATGAGTATGTTCAATACATTCATTGTGGAAATGGTTTTACAGATTCATCTGGTTTCTATCAAGTCAGCTCTGACTCATGGTGATCCCAGGTATGTCAGAGTAGAACTGTATTCCATCCAGTCTCC
This sequence comes from Chrysochloris asiatica, assembly GCF_000296735.1. Taxonomy (NCBI): domain Eukaryota; kingdom Metazoa; phylum Chordata; class Mammalia; order Afrosoricida; family Chrysochloridae; genus Chrysochloris; species Chrysochloris asiatica. The sequence continues at coordinate 24,955,293 of NW_006408544.1, forward strand.
AATGGCTGATTTTTCAGTAGCTTGTAAGAACTTTCTTCCAAGGTATCTCTATGTGTATTCAACCCACAACCTTCCAGTTAGCAGTGGAACATGCTGGCCATTTATACACTGCCCAAGGACTCCTCACAGATATACAAATGTCAAAATGCATATTAAATATGGACAACTATTATATATCAACTGGTTCTCAATAAAGCTGTTTGTAAATGTCTGGCACAGGAGTGTACACTGTGTACTTAAGGACAGTCCAGTCTTAGTCATGCTAGCTCAGTGTGGACGTCCTCTCCACAGGAAAACTCCCTGGGTTCTAGCTGAGCTTGCCAAGCTCATGGTCCCAGCAATTCTCTCTTTTCTTTCTTGGTTCATCAAATAACAGGAGGAAGATGACCAGGTACTTACTGCAGAAGGCAGGTGGGTACTTGGCAAGCCATGGGACTCAGCAAACATTATTGGATCATCTCATGAAGCCCTAGATAACATAATAAGGAGTCATGCTTCTTTGTTTGTTTTTTAATGAAAAGGGTTTACTAATCCTCGGTCTTAGCCCAACATTGATCTAGACAATTCAGTTTAATTAAGGTAATTTTTGTCACTTGAGTCATTGGGCACCTTTCCATGGGGTCAACCAAGCTGATTAGCAATAGAGACTCCAGAATATTCTAATTATCACCACAAAGGGAATTGTTCAGATAAATCAGAAATTTACAATAATTCTGACTGTCAGGCACATGACATTAAAGAAATAATCAATAATATCTGAGAGTCATTTTTACTTGGGCAACTTAAAACTTAGGCTTTATGTCATCTGAAATTTATTTTTATTAGGGCTTTAAAGCAGGGAGCAATTACACATGATACTAGTTGATATTAGTAATAACAGAAGCTAACATTTACTGAGGATTTATCACATGCCAGGGATTATCCAAACTGCTTCATGTGTATTGCTTCATGTGTACTGCTTCATTTGATGCTCATAACAAACCTATCAGATAGGCTATCATTATCCTCATTTTACAGATAAGAAAATCAAGTGAGAGGGATGTCCAATAACTTGATAGAGACCACACAGCAAGAAGTGCCATCATAACCACATATTTTGAGCGAATGAGTTATTGGGCTTGGGTGCTTACAACTATCGTTTCAGGGGATATCTAGGTCAACTGGCAAAGACAATGCTTTATATCCGACTTTCTTAAGTAGCAATGGGGTTCTTAAAAGTTTTCAAGTGGCCACCTAAGATGCACCAACTGGTCTTTCCCCATGGAACAAAGAAGAATAAAGAAAATCAAAGATAGAAGGAAACCATCGGTGCAGAGAACCAACAGGACTAATGATCTGAATGAACTACAGCCTCTACTAACTACCCTGAGACCAAAAGGACTAGATGGTCCCCTGTGACCACAATCTACCACTCTGAGAATCAGAGTAGAAGGTCCTGGACAGAGCAGTAGAAAAATGTAAAACAAAATGGAAACTCACAACAAAGACAGACATATTCGTCTGATAGAGACTGGTGGATCCCCCAAGTCTATGACTCTTACACACCCCTCAATCCTGGAACTGAAGCCCTGGGAATCATCTTTCAGTCAAACAATAGAAAGACCTATAAAGTGCCCAAAAATATGCATGAAGAACATACTCCTCCAAACAATTACCCATATGAGACAAAAAGGGCAGTGTTTGCTTAAAAACAAAGCTCAGAAGGCAGGAAGTGACAAAAAAGATAGAAAGCAGAAGTGGAAAACCCAGGGAGGAAATGGGAAGTGGCAACTAATGGCATCAGACCAAGAATGTGTAAATTGTTGAATGGAAAACTAATCTGAACTGTAAATGTTCATCCACACAATAAATTTAAAAAAACAAAGAAAGTGAAAACCTTATGGAAAATAGGTCTACTCTGCCACAGATAGAGCTGTAACTTGTTGTTGTTGTTGTTATTGTTGTTACGTGCCGTCTAGTCAGTTCTTACTCATAGCAACCCTGAATAAGGTTTCCAAGGATATGCTGGTGGGTTTGAACGGGGGATCTTGTACTTCAATCTGATCTTACAGTCCAGTCTTTTATCCCACAGCACCACAGGAGTCCTGGTGTGGCGTTGCAGGATAATGAACTGGACCACAAGATCGTTTTGAACCGCAGGGTCAGTGGTTCAAACTCACCAGCTGCTCCTTGAAAACCCTATACAGGGTTGCTATGAGTCAGAACTGACTGGACAGCACGTAACCACAATCTTGACAGAGGGAATATTGGTATGACGCTATAGGATAAGCATTGAACTGCTAACTGCATGGTCCAAACCCACCGGCTGCTCCTTGGAAACCTTACATAGGGTCATTATGAGTTTGAACCACAACAATGACAAAAACAACAAAAATGATCTTCACAGAACCAGATGCAGCATCTTTTTTCTTTGAAGCAATTAGTGGGCTCTAAGCACTGACCTCTCAGATTGCAGCACAGCACTTTAACCATGGCAACACCAGGGCTTCTCTGTAGGGATCACAGTCTGGGAAACACTATGGGGTAGTTCTACTGTGTCATACAGACTCACTGTGAGCCAGAGTTGACTCAACAAGCACACAACCACCAACACCATTTCTCAGACATGAGACATACACAGACATACAGACACCAAAAGGCTAACGAAGACAAAACATTTGTTTAAGTTCCCTTACATATTTTAGTGGTTGGTACTTTTAAAACCCAGGGAGCATAATTCCATTCATAGGAAATGCTTTGGAAAGCAAAAACAGTAGATTACATTAAACTGTAGTTTGATTTAGCAAACTGCAGTGGAGTTAGTAAAAGTGAAATAGAAGATTTCTTTGCTTATTATCTCCCTAAAGAGCACATCATAAGAAACTCTTTGCACATAAAATAATGAGAATATAGTAGAAATCATAAACATAAACTACAATAAACGAAAACTTGCATCTTCCATAAACTCTACCTGCCACCTAGACCAATTAGGTGAAAGGACTTTAAAAATATAAGTTGGAAGGAATGAGACAAGGTATGAGGATATTCTAGCTGGCTTGGATTTGAAAACAAAGCTAGTTCATTAACATATCCCTCCTGGCACATTTACTAAAAGCCCACCTTGCAGCAAAAGAAGGTATACCAGAGGAAGGAATGGTCTGGCTCTCTGAGGATTCACCTTCTGTAACAAAGAGACAGACATGGTCTTCAAGCAAGTTCATTATGTAGAGTGTAATTATATAGATACCTCAGAACCTTCCTGTTATATTTAGAGTAAAATCCAAAATCCTGAGCATGATATCTAAGTCTAGAGGCTCCCATTCTACCACTCTCCCTACACACCCACCACATTGTTCTTATCGTTAAGTGCCATCATGTCGGTTCCAACCCATAGCGGCCCTACATAGGCTTTCCGAGGAGCAGCTGGTGAGCTTGAACTGCCGACCTTGCAGTTCAAATGGTTTTGCAGTCTGGCAAATTAATCCACAGCACCACACCAGGACTCCATCTCCCACATCAGCCTTCTCTCAGTCCTTCCAGTACCCTAAACTCTTTCTCCTTTGCTATTTATGTTCCCTCCACCTGAAATCCTCCCTTCCATTTATATGCAGGCTCAAAATGTACAAGTAGTTCCTGGGATGATGAAGGGAAAATTTTGAAAGGAAGTAACATGTAAGCTGACTCTTAAAGCAGGACATGAGGTGTTTCAAAATCAATAGGAGGAAAAGGCAAGACAGGAAAGGGATGTGGTAGGACTTATGAAAAAGCAGTGTTTTCTTGAAGAATGGGAAGAGGTTTGAAGTGCTGAAAAGTGTGAAGAATGGAAAAAGATAAGAACACTGGTTGGGGCCCAATTCCCAAGGGACTTCCTGTCAAGGTCAGCATCTTGCAATGGGTCAAGGAAGGCACTTAAGTAGATCACTGGGCATAATCTGTTTTAAATGAAAAGTCTTGGGTAGTGCAGAGGGTTAACATCCTTGGCTACTAACTCAAAGATTGTAGGTTCAAGTCCACCCAGAGGCAACTCAGAAGAAAGGCCTGGTAATCTACTTCTGAAAAGTCTTAACTGTTGAAAATCCTGTAGAGCACAGTTCTACTTTGGAACACACAAGTCACTATGAGTTAGGAGTCCATTGGTAGCAACTGGTTTGGTTAGTTTTGTCTGAATGTAAAGACTGCTAGAAGCTATGCAGATGAGAAACTAGAATTTTGCAGGTGAGGAAACTAAGGGGAGGGGAGGTAAAAGATTTGTCTAAGATTATAACTGGCATCCTATATGACACTGTGGGTTAATGCACTACACTGCAAAGTCAGTTCAAACTGCAAAGTCGGCAGTTCAAGCTCACCAGCTGCTCCTCAGAAGCCTGATACAGGGTTGTTATGGGATCAGAATCGACTCTGCAGCACTTAACAATAACAACACGGTTATAACCAGTGAAGATTTGTGTCTGTACCTAAAACCACAGCCACCCACATCTAAGCTTTAGTTAGCTTTTTCTGTTATCTGTTAAAAAAACAACCTCTGCAATGGAATCAACAGAGTAAGATTCTTGAAGCTTTAAATAACTTCTTTTCTTGGTAAAGTAAGAATCTAAAAACTGACAATCTTTAAAAGAGGTTTAAATAATGCACACTTAAAAAAAATCCTTATCGGTACTTCAGCAAGTAGCGAGGCAATAAAAACACCTCATATAGATCACACTGGTCATGAAGGGGTTGCCCCAGAAAGACTGTGCCTGTCTAGGGGGACTGGACCGAGGTGCCTTGTCCTCTTCACTTATAGGGCTTGAAGCCAGGTTCCAGCAGGCTTGCCTCCTGATGGCCCAGCAGCCTCCTTTATGGAAAACTGTGCCATTCGGGGGGACATTTAATCATAGTCACAACAGCTGTGAGTAAGGACACAAGTGGATCACTTCTCCTACATCTTCTAATACAAGAACAACTCTGATTACTGTCAGATTATGGGTCAGTGATAGGACAGTGCAGATGTTTGGGGAATAAAACATTTACTGCCAAATATCCAGCAATGTATAAAGAATACTGTTGCTGTTGTTGTTGTTGTTGTTAGGTGCCATGGAGTTGCGACCGACTCATAGCGACCCTCTGCACAACAAAACAGCTGATGGGAATTGGAGATAGAAATCAGAACCTACCCATAGCTCCATGGCTAGCTCTGAGACCAGGGGAGACTGTCATTTCTAGCTCTCCGAGGCCACGCTTTCCTGCCTGTAAAAGGAGGAGAGTGACCAGCACTTCTAAGAACAGTAGTGAGGAACACGTGACACCATGTACACAGAGATCTAGTCTATATGAAGCCATACTAATACATGACAGCATATTTAGAGGTCCAAATCAGTTCAAAGTGCCACATAGAACCTCAGAAGCTTGTGGGGTGAGCCCTGGTCAGATTGACTATCAGGGTTCAATAAGTGAAAAGGTAATAGTAGATTACGGTCAAATCTACTAACTTGGAGAGTACAGAGGAGAAGAATTCATTTATCATTCAGCCATTCACTCATTCATTCATTTGAACAAACATCCGTTAGGTACTGCATGGATTGAATTGTGTCCCTGAAAGGCATGTGTCAGCTTGGCTGGGTCACGATTCTCCATGACAGTTATGTAAAGAAGTAATCTGGTAGTTATGCAATGATACAATGATTCCTCATGATGTGATCTGATGTGATTGGTCCATCCGCTGTAAGAAGATTAGGGTGGGATGCAACATCTTTAAGCAGTTCTCAGCTCTGATCTGATATAAGGGAAGTTTCCCTGGAGTATGACCTGTATCACCTTTTATCTTACAGAAAAGGAGAGAGAAGGGAATAGAAAGAGAAAGAGAGAGCAAGATGCATTACTATCAAGAAAGAAGAGCCAGAAACAGGGCATGGCCTTTGGACCCAGGGTCTCTGTGCTGTGAACTCCTAGACCCAGGGGAAGATTGATACCAAGACACAAGAAGATCTCCAAGGGAGACCATGCCCACAGATGTTGAAAGGAAACAAAGACCTTCTCCTAGAGTTCCAGAAACAGAGAGGGAAAGCCTTCCCTAGAGGTGAAAGGAAACAAAGACCTTCTCCTAGAGTTCCAGAAACAGAGAGGGAAAGCCTTCCCTGAATTCAGACGTCTAACCTCTTAAACAGAGAGAGGAGACATTTCTGTTTGCTACTACTGCCTACTTGTATTTCTGTCATAGCAACACTAGAGCACTAAGAAAGGGATCTGGTATGCATATTGTAACACATTTAACTCTGAATTCACAACAGATAGTATCAAAAAGCAAAATAGTATCAAAAATGAGGTGAGCATATCAGGGCTGAAAGTATTGGGAGGGGAACTCAAGGACGGTGGCCCGGAAGAGATGAACAGGAGTTTTCAGAGGATGGAGAGGCCAAAAGCAAGGGTCAGCAAGAGCAAAACCATGGTAGAGGGAAGCACCTAGGGCAGGAGGGGACTGTTCATATGGCATGGTGATCATGAGGCAGGAGGAAGAAGCTGTAGCATCTTGCCATGCTCTGAACGTGAAAATCTTCCTACGGGACTAATGCACCCATACAGGGGAGTATAAAGCAGGAAAACACCATGAGTGTCCCACTTTAGCAAGGATCAGCTGTGTCTCAGGTGAGTGATAAATGAGTGAGAAATAAGAAGCCCTGGTCTGTGTCGTATTTGCCTATCAGTCCCTATAGTCTTTGTTGTTGTTTTTGTCAAAAGTTTTTATTGTGACTTGAGTGATAGTTTACATGGGGGAACATCAATTTTACCCTCATCCAATTGTATCAGTTTCATTGTAATGATTACAATCGCATTCATTTCATTACAATGATTACAATCCCCTGCATGTTCCATCATTCAACAATATTTGCTTCTATTCCCTCTGTTTTTTTGTTTTGGATGTGTACCAAAACACTCAGGAATATACAATCATTCAAACAGCCAAAGGGCACACCCTGCAAGTCGGCCCCTTGGCCACCAGCACACAGCCCCTCACCCTCCATGAGTCTAGAGTCCTCAGCTACTCTGTCTCTCCATGTCATCGTCTCTGCCTTCATCTCTGGCATTGTCGCTTTTCTGAATAGGATCCTACACTCTGCTCCCACTCTTCTCCCTTGATAGTCCCAGGGTCCTCTGCTCCAGGTCAGTTCCTATAATCTTTACTTGACCTCCAGAGCAAATCAAGGTCTAAAAACTGAGAAAGAGTGTGAGCACTAAATGAACACGGCACTTCTTTAATGGCTGGGCAGGCAAGATCATCATGTCAGCCTGGGACGGGTCTGCGGTGGAATTTATTGAACTCGATGTACACATCCCTAACAGAAGGCTACAGTCCCTTCCTGCTTCCCAGTCCTGGTTTCTCAGTGGTCATCACTGACAATATCATGGTTCTAAGAGAATGATGTGAATCAAACCAATTCAATCAAATATCTAGCTCAGCAGTGGCTCTGTAGGATAAGCACTGGACTGCTAACCAGGTTTGTGGTTTGAGCTGATTAGCTGCTCCTCAGGAAAAAGATGGAACTTTCTGCTCCCTTAAAGGAGCTCTGGTAGCGTAGTGCTTACAAATCATGCTGGGAACCGCAAGGTCAGCAGTTCGAAACTACCAGCTGTTCTGCGGGAGAAAGATGAGGCTTTCTGCTCCCGTAAAGATGTACAGCCTCGGAAACCCTGTACAGAGTCGCTATGAGTAGGAACCGACTCCACAGTACATAACAACAACAACAAAGATTTATACCCTCAGAAAGGAAACTCTATACAGGGTCACTATGAATCAGAAACGACTCAAAGTCACATAAGGACATTTCAAATTAGTTTTATTGAAATGAACTTGGGAAAGCAACTTTGCCGCTTACTGAATGTTGTCCCCTATCAGGTCTGAAACTCCGGGTGACACCGATCTCTTTCTCTTCACAACTGGAGTTCTACTCCTATTGAAGTACATCCTTAAGACCATCTGTTGCTATCGAATCATTTGCTTAAGCATCTTGAAGACATTTATTTACTCATTATATTTATGGAACACAAATGACACATGTACTCAGCACTGTTCTAGGAATGGGTAAAAACCAGGTGTGGTCTCACTAATACAAGTTAGTATATGTGTATGAATGTGAGGATAGTGTAGAACTGGGCAGTATTTTATTCTGCTATACACAGAGTCACTATGAATCAGATGGCAGCTAACAGTAAAAACTAGCATGAGTGTATGTGTGTGAAGGAGTGGTAAATAGTAAGTAACCTCAGAAGGAACTAGAAAGCCTATCTTGGTGACATGTGAAATCTAGTGGAGTGGCTAAGAACACATGGCCTGGAGGCAAAGGACCAGGTTCAAGTCTGAGTCTGCTACGGTCCACCTGCACAGCTTGGGACAAGCACGTTAATCTTCCTGTGCCTCAGTTTCCTCCGAGGTATGTGGTAAGGACTAATACACGATTACATACAACACCCTTAGAACAGTGTCTGGAATATAATAAGAACTAAAATCAATGCTACCTAGAAGTTTTATAATTATATTTGACCAGCCTGATCAGCCCCTTCAAATGACTTCTCTTATAATTCTGAAAGTTGTGTTAAAAAGTGATGATCACTAAATAGGCAAGGTTGGAGAATAAAAACAATTCATGCTTATGTATCATTTTCAGTTTCCTAAACATGTTCGTGCACATTCCCACTTGATAATACAACCTACTTCAAGCAGACAGGCAAGGCAGGTCATTTTTCTTAGTATCTTAATTCATCACAAGGTCCTTAGGACTTAGCCAAGGGCCAGGAACAGACTAGGCATGAAATAAATGCTTTCATTTTTAGATAAACAAATGCAGATGAGGGAAGTTAGGCAGCATGTACTAGGTGACAGTCATTTAAGTCACAAAGGTTAGGCAACACACTGAAGGCCACACAGCTAAGTAATGGCAAAGGCTGTATTTTGAACCAGAAGCACTATGTCTTCTGCAAAGCCACTGAACATACATACTGCAGAGACCCACTTAGTGTTGGGGCTTCTGTATCTTTCGGCCTGGTACATAATATTAACATCAAACCACATACTGCCTGGTCAGTTCTGACTCATGGTTACCCCCAGGTGTGTCTGAGTAACATTTTGTTCCCTAGGGTTTCAATGGCGGATCTTTTGAAAGTAGATCACCAGATCTTTCATCTAAGGTGCATCTGAGTGGCCTTGAGCATTCAGTCTTTTGGGTAGCAGCTGATTGCCCCTGTTTTTACTGACCACCATTCAGGGACTCTTGGTACACAGCAGGCCTAGTAACATTCATTCATCCATTGTTCATCAGAATTCACTATGAGTGTTTCATGTTCTCCTGGAGCTTAAATGTGTCTATAGTTTTTATTTATGGTGCCCTGGTGGTGCTGTGGGTTAGGCATTTGGCTGCTAACCATAAGGTGGGTGGTTCAAACCCACCAGCTATCCAAGGGAGAAAACTGAGGCTGTTCAACGACAGAATCCATCAAAGTCCAAATCCTTACCCAGAACCAGGTAAGACTCAATACACCCTTGAAACTATTGCTCTGAAATAATCTTTAAACTTTAAATCAAAACATCCTCTGAAATCCTCTTTGAATCACATGATGGTTTAGCTTATTTAATTTAAAAGAAAATGCCTTCAACTATCTATATGGGATCCAACAGACAATAGCAACTGGGAATATTAGGTAAGAACCTTAGGGTGCAATGAGTTTATATTAGTAAGGGAGCAACAACCCAAAAGAGGGGGACAGAATGGTTACACAACTGGAAGAAATGTCATCGGTGTTACTGAATTGTATAGGGAGAAAATGTTGAATTGGTACACGTCTTGCTGTGTATATTATCAAACAACAACAAAAGATCCATGCACATCACACCACCCACCAAAGAAAGCTTTCCAGATTTCATCAGTAAGAATGTCCCAGATGAGATCCTTTTTAGTATACTTGTGGATGTTTGCTGTAACCTTCAAGATCCCACACAATCTAGGCCTTACCTACACCTCCTGTCTCATACTTCACTCCTTGTCAACACTCTGAGAGAACTCAGTGTCCCAGGGGAACAGAATTAGATCCCACATTAACATCTCCTTACAAGCTAGTTCCTCTTCTAGCAAACTGTCCACCCCCTGCCCTTAAGCAATCCTATTCTTAATCAGTCACCAGGTCTTAGCTTAAATGTTACTTCCCTAGAAAAGTCCCCTTTCTTGGATTTACCCACTACATTACAGTCCTCTGATAGATATTCTGGGTGTGTATCCTCCATGTCAGTCAGTACTCATGTAACAATACACGCCAGGAATGTTCTAGGCACCGAGGATTCAGCATGACCAAAACACAACTCCCTGCCCTCACAGAAAACCCTTCTGGTAAATGGGGATATTTTCTCTCAGAGCTGACACCACAATTGTATTTAATTATTAGAATGATGAGTAAATTGGCTGCTGTTCATACTAAGTTGGAAGAACTTCAACTAGGGACCCTCTCCTCACTAAATATCCTCAACCTGAAACCTAGCAGGTATGCAGTAAGTTAGTACAAATAGTTCAGGGAAGGATGAATGAATGAATGAATTTTTAATTTCCAAAGCATCTGACACAATAATTTTTTTTTTAATAGAGAAGAAAAAGGAAGGCATTCACATTGCCATTGTTGTCAATTTGAGTAATGTCCCATCTTTAAGGATTCCTTTCAATCTCTTATATGTAAGCACACAGATTTCTGTCAAACAGAGGTATTTCAGAACAAGCCGCAAGGTAGTAATTATCTCTCCCAATATACCTATAAATAGTTTTAGGCAGCCCTCCACCTCATTGCTGTTTCATTACTGGGTTTCTGGGCTGAATTTGAAAAGCAGATTTGAAAAAAAAGCTTTGGCAATTTGGAGGCTAGGGTTGGCTTGTAGAATTATACATGCAGGTGCGAGAAAAAAAAAACAAAAAACACCACCACTCACACACCATTTTGAGTATACACACAAAAAAAATACAAGGGGGTCAGGCTGAATTCCTTTGAAAATGTGGCCTTACATCTTTTTTATTTGAGTTTCCTGAATTTTTGATGAGGATGGATTTTGTTGATGTGCTACCCATTTTAATAGCACATTGGGATTTGGCAATTCCACTTGGGAACCCATTGAAATGCAAAGAGAGGCCAGTCTTATAACTAGCATCTCCCTACCTGTATGCAATCTGCAAGAAGAGAAAATGTAAAGTGGAGTTAACCATTAAATTACCAGTCATATCTCATTAGTAATTGGAGGAGGAATTCACTCCCCAAAAGACTCATTCTGAACAGTAGTCTTTGAAAAAGAATCCATAGCAGCTACACCCTCCATTTGGAAAACTTCACAGTTTAGAAGAATAATTTCACATCCATCCATTACTTCATTTCACCCTCACTGAAACCCTGTGATTATGTTTTCACATTGGTACCAATTATCTTTCTTTGGCACAGATCCAATCATGTCATTCCCCCTACTTTCATGGGTTCAGAGGGACCCTATTGCATTCACAATGAAGTCCAAAGTCAATGCTCAACATAACCTGAACTTGACCCATCTTTGCAGCTTTGCCTGCTATCATTCTTATTCTATGGTAATGAACTTTTAGGCACTGCCCTTGCTTAGCAAGAGCTTTGAGTCCAGAGAGGGAGGGCAGACAATCCATATAAGTGAATGAACATTATTAGTAAATCCCATCTCCAAAGGACAGAAGGTTGAAGGTGACTTGTGTTCACTGCAATTTGAGTTATGTAGCTGAAATGTGGAGGGGCATTGGAGTGGTAATGCAAAGTAGGAAACAGGTAGAAGAAACAGTGGGTACCAAGGACCAAGGCACAACCATACAGAATACTACACAATAATGCGTCCGTGAGCTTTCTCCTTTCCACGTTTTAGAAATCTACCAGCAAAATGTCTTCATCATTTCCCCACTAGAGACGCACTTATTAATTGTTCAAGTTCCTCTTGCATGCCATTATCTCTCTCTACTTCTCCTTCAAATGTTATTTGTACACTCGTCTCTTCTGACTAGGCTGTAAGTTCCTTGAGGGCAAGGAAAGAGAAGCATGCAATTTTTTTTTTTTTTTTTTGAAGAAAAAAAATCCAAATTTATTCTCCGACAGCCAGCCAGCCTAAGCAGGTACAATTACAGGGTTTCTCCAGAGGTCATACATTCATTCACAAGGCTTTAGTAAGCTTGACAGCCTTTGATGTGTTCTTTGTAACAGTATCCACTTCAGTGTAAACAGGTACTACTATTGTGGTCACTTACAATTCCAGAAGGAAAGGCACAACTTGGCAAAAACAAAAGCAATACTTTTTTTGGATCCTAAAAAAGGCAGGTGCAATACCGAGAGTGATAAACGTTTGTTAATAACAGTCTTGATGCACATTTCAATGTGTGGGCCCTTCCACATCCAGGGGAAAGAATTCTCTACTCAGAAGTTTGGGGTTAGTCTTTCTTTCTCTCCTTTTTCCTCTTTAAACCACGGGAGCAACGTTTCATCATTCACTTAATATTGTAACATGTACAAAGGGGGATTAAAAACAACAACAACAAAAACATCCAATGTCCATGGTTCCAATGAACATGTCCATTCATTTAAGACAGGCTCTGGAAAAAGTTGGTAGTCATAAAAATAGAAAAATAAAGACTATGGCTACAAAAATAAAAAATAAATGAGGTAGATAAATTAAAGCTTTCATACCCAGGACTTGCCTGTTCTAACTTAGCAGCCTTCATGCAATACTCGGGGGGTTGGGGGTGGTGGAGGGATCTTCATAATTATTAGGCATCATTTACCAAGGAAATTAACAACAAAAAAGACTACGTGAACCTGTGATAAGAAATAGGCCTTCCAATGACAGCTTCTCCAACAATGAAAACCTGGTTCTTCAGAGCAGGACTGGCCAGCTAAATGAAGTCACCTGAGATCCCCTTCACAGATTCCCCACCTGTCCTGGTATTCAGGAAGATGAGAGACATCCGGGATACATGGGGAGTACATTGGCACTCTTTTGAGCTCTAAATGAACCATATTTAAATAAGCAGCAACACACACACAGATTCTCTCAAGACAAGATCAGTCCATCTAAGGTTCTAAGGTTGGAGGAATTTTCTCATTCTGCAACCTTAATTTTTAAAGGAGAAATAGTACATTCAAAAAATAAACAGCAAGATGGAGTCAGGATTAGGAGGCAAATACAAAACAAAATGTTCTATGTACAAAGTTTGTCGCAAGTAACAAAGCTACTTTGCAAGACCCGCTTCTTTCCAAAATGAAAACAAACAAAACAAAAATACTAGTCTGGATAGGTTTGGGTATGAATTTTTTTTTTTTTGCTTTTCTTTTCTGCAAAGCAGCATAGGAACATTGTGATTGTAGGACAGCCCAAGGTCACGATCAACAGTAAGATCAACAGTAAACATCATTTGCACATCAGGAAGAAGTTAAAAGAAAAAAATAAAAAACAAACCAACAAGAGATCAGCTGGGTTCATTACCAAATAAAGAAAAAGTGGGGTGAGGCCGAGGGGGGACAGATTCTAGTGATTTCCCTTTGTCTGCATGGTTTCCTTCAGTGACTTCAGCTATCCTAGCTGACCGCGATCTTGTTTTCTTCTAAGAAGCGTGGGAACTGGGGCTTGGGGACACTGTCAGTGGTAGTACTTAGTTTCTCCACATCGGCACTGATAATGTAATGGGAGCCATCCACCTTGGGTGAGGTACTGTTATTCCCAACCGAGCTGGTCTCCAGGGACACCGGGAGGGGAGGAACACCACCGAAATCTCATTGGTCTTCAGGGCCAGCCCACCATTGAGCATGGTAGTATACTGGTTCCACAGGACAGGGTCCACGTTCATGGCAGGGTCCCGGATTTCCTTGTGAAACATTTCGGGGACCCTCTTTCCATCGGAACTCAATAGAGCCATGGTCTTCTTGATGGACAGCTTGCTTCCACGGCGGGCAGAGTTGTTGTTTGCCCCGTGGGTCATGTAGTGAACCTTCAAGTTGCCTTTGGTGGTAAAAGCACGCCCACATATGTTGCACACGAAAGGCTTCTCCCCAGTGTGCGTGCGCTAGTGAATCTGCTACAGTACTTACACTTGTGTGTAGAGGATAGGTTTGACATTCACTGCAGAGATGTTCGGTGGCTTCCCTTTCCCTTTCTTGGACGGGTCCAATGGCGGATGAGAAATTCTTGCCGCAGCTTGTGCAGCCATGGTTCTTGGCTTGCCGGCGTGGTTGGACTGCTAGCAAGGGTGTCATGCCCGGAGACAGGGTCGAGGGTCCAACATACACACCAGGAACTTCAACTTTGAAGTAGCTTGGCTGGGTCCGGATAAACGTTGGTGGGAGACTGTTCCGACCTTCCATCTCAGTGCGGCTGTTCTCGGCACCCTCGGCTTTGCCGGAAGCATCAGGAGGCTTGGACTTAAGACTTTCTGCTTGGCTGTTGGCTGGAGAGAGTGCTTGGAAGGATGTGGTTTCTATGGCTTCGGGACTTCGGCTCTGGTATTCCTGGTCTTCCATCATGGAAAAGGAATCATTGGTCAGGCCATCCCTCTCCACTGAGCTGTTCTCCCCGCTGCTCTGCAGCTGCAGGCCAAGTGGACCATGACCCACTTTCCCTGGGGCATCAAGGGTAGCTATCATGGAGAACCCTAGTGTTGGTTATGATGAATGAATTTTGGGAAGAGACATGGCAAACTTGGATGAACTACTGGGAGCATTCTGAGAGCTGACTTCATCTACATCAATGCTTTCCATGTCATTCAAGCAAATGGCACTGGTGCTGCCATTTTCGACGACCACCATGGACTCGGTACCTGAAAAGTCACATGGGTTCTCAGGCAGAGGTGTGTTGGGAATCTGACCACCCATGTGCATTCGGATATGTTGCTGCAACATGACAGCATTGGTAAATTTCTTCTGGCAGATGGGACAAGAATGCTGTGTCTTGATCCCTGTGTTGGTTCGGTGAACCCCAAGGTGTGTCTTCAGATTGCCTTTGGTGGAGAAGGCTCGACCACAGATCTTACACTGGAAGGGTCTCTCCCCAGTGTGGGTGCGATAATGCATTTTGAGGGAACTTTGGCAACTTAAAGACACAGTGGCAAATGAGACATTCATTGGGATCAGAGGTGGCCTTGTCGATATTCTCCACCAACTGTTGCAATTTCAGGGTCTCTGACCCTGGCTTGGGAGTCCTGCTCCCTGGGAAGCCACCAACCCTAGGGGAATTATGGTTGGGTCCTACCCCATATAGTGTGGTTCCACCCTCACTTTCTGGAGAAGGTCCAGGTTGTAAGTCAATGGGCAATGGTCTGCCCACAAGGTCCTTAGGGTTACTCCCTGAAGACAGAGTTTGAGGTAGCCCTGCAGAGGGGGTCCTTGGTACAAGGATAGGTTTGCTGTCTAGGGAGTCGTTGGATTCATCTACAAGGACAGGGACCGCACAGGGAATCCCTTTGCCTGAAACCATTTTATCCTGGAACTCAGCAAATAGTTGGGGGTTTGCCTTCACCTGGGGGTGTCGATGAAAGTGCACCTTGAGGTTGCCCTTGGTGGTGAACCGATGGCCACAGACTGAGCACACGAAGGGTCTCTCTCCAGTATGGAAGCGCAGGTGGATCTGCAAGGAGCTATGAGTCCCAAAAACCTTGCTACAGTACTTACACTTGTGTTTGTAGAGGATAGGTTTGACATTCACTGCAGAGATGTTCCGTGGCTTCCCTTTCCCTTTCTTGGATGGGTCCAATGCCACCGTGGGGAAAGGGCTCTAGAAGAGCACAGAGCCTGAAGACTGAGGTAGCAAAGCACTTGGAAGGCATGACATGACATTGAGGAGCACCCTCGTGCCATCGAGCTTCAGGGCAAAGGGTGTAAGCCCCTGGGGGACTGATCTGGCGGTGGATGGCACGTTGGCATGAGGTAGCTTGGCTTGTTTCAAGGAATCCAGAGACAGAGGCTGACCTCCAGCTTTCTGGTTGAGCAAAGCCTCAGCAGCAGAAACCTGCTGGGACACAAAACTACAGACTCTGGCCTTGGCTTCTCTTTCAGGTCCCCTGAGCTGCCACTGTTCTCCATGTGACCATCCTTAATTCTTGGACTAAGTGGCTGGTGGCTCAGCACAGTCCCGGAGAAGTCTTTGGAAGGTACTGACCCCTTGCCGACATTCCTGATAAGCACAGGTGGGTGTTTAGTGCAATTTTTCTTATGTTCTAAGAATTCGGAGATGCTAAAGAACTCTTCACAGCACTTGTTACACACGTGGGTGTCCTCACGGCAAAACCACTTGACTGTTGCTTCATTCCCTTTGACTTCCTCGTCCTGCCTGGGGTGGTTCATCACAGCACCCGGCTCCCCCTCCACCCTTGTCTCTGGGGCCGCATCTGCAAGCTCTGGGGTCACTGCTGCAGCTGCTGCTCCCCCTGGTCCTCCTCGGAGTTGATGTGTTGGGGTTTCACCTGCTTGCGCCTCGACATGGTGCGAGCATCGAGGCGCCAGGAAAGCCGCTGTGGTTTGCCCTGTCCAACACAAATTCCTGGAGTTGGGAAATTTACCCCCCTACAGCCGGAACGTGCATGTCCCAGTAATTCAAGCATGCAACTTTTGCATGTAGTGGGAGAGCTGACCAGTGACCCAATGATCTAGACAGTGAACACGAAGGCTTAGTGGTATGAGAACCAGCTCAGAAGACTAGCTGCCACTGTGCTACCCGAGTTGTTGCTCTTAACAATGGCACGTGTGGCAGTGGCTCCAAAACCAATTAAGAGAAACTGATCAAGAGCACGTTGACCAGTGGGGATTGCACAGCTATAAAGTGAGAGAGAAAACAGAGGCATGGCTGGGTACAGGCTTCACCAGTAGCAAGATTATTACTGCGTTCATGATCTTTGCATTGGACTACACGGTTACCATTCCAGCCTACTGTCCATACTTCTAGGAAACTGACCTAAGTGAGAGGCATATCTTACTAAATGAGGTTCAACTTCTTTCTACAACAATGCTCTTTTTAAAAATATAGTACTTGGAGACTCAAAAGTACAAAAAAATTATATAAACCAGCATTCATTTTGAAATAAGAATGAGCAGTATGGAGCCCCAATTGCTCAAGTTCCCCTGCTGACTCCCCCAAGCAGATCCTAAGCCCCATCAGAGAACTAAGGTTCCATAGAATATAAAATCAAATTCTCGATCTACAAAAACACCAAGTGTTGATATCAGTAAGACTAGGAGGTTGGCTCTTAGTTTGAACCTGAAATATCAAGGGGAAAGACCTAGATTTGAAATAATCTGAATTTGATTCCTGACCTAAAATCATATTTAATAATATGATTTTAGGGAAGTCATCTAAGCGATCTCAAGCCTCAGTTTTCTTATGTATACAAGGGGAATCCAAATAAGACTTTGTTGGAATTGTCCTGAGAATTAGATTAAACCAATGGAAAGAGTTGTATGTAACAGGCAAAGAACAAATAGAAATGTGATTAGCATTCATGATTAACATTGGAATGTTGTTGTTGTTGTTAAGTGCCATCGAGTCAGTTCCGACCCATAGCGACCCTGTACAGGGTTTCCGAGGGTGTAAATCCTTACGGGAGTAGAAAGCCTCATCTTTCTCCCGCGGAGCGGCTGGTAGTTTCGAACCGCTGACCTTAAGGTTTGCAGCCCGATTCGTAACCACTACGCTATTATTGCCATTTGCTTTTACAAAGTAGCCTTTCACTCACTGTGATCCAATGGATGCCTAGAAGCCTCTGAAAGGTGGGAGTAATTCCTCAGTCCCCACCTCCATTAAATATAAATGGCAGCACTAATGTAAAGAGCTTTCAATGCAGGGTGAAAAGAAGGCTGTAACATTTCTTATAGGAGCCTCTCACCTTTAGAAATTAAGATTGCTTTATAGGGAATTAAAGCCCAACTATTTGAGGGGGTGTTCATAGAAATTTAATGAACAAGATCCTTCTCTGAAGGCATGGAGGGAGGGACCCTTTGTGTGTTTGTTTATTAATGCATTGCTCCTGAGTTATGGCAAAACACAAAGAGAAGTTCACCTGTACTTGGCACAAAGGAGAGTACCTGAGGCCCGCCTGATGAGAAGAGTCCCGGAAATCAAAATTTCCTAGGAAGTCAAGTTTCCTAGTAATGCTGCTGGAGCCCTTGGGCCAGCAGGTTACAAGTCGGGCTGCTACCTGCAAAAGCAACAATTTGAGCCCATCAGGCACCCCGCAGAAGAAAGATAAAGCCAAAGTTGGTTTGAGCCACCAGGTCGGTGGTTCAAGCTCACCAGCCGCTCCTCAGAAACCTCATACAGAAGCGCCATGGGCCAGAACCAATTTGAAGACACTTAACAACAACAACAGAAGGTTTACAACCTCAGAAACCCTATACAGGGTCGCTCTGAGTCAGAACCGACTCCAAAGCACACAGTCAACCTGTAGTAGTGTAGCGGTTGTGGTTGTTGTTAAGTGCCATCGAGTCAATTCCAACCCATAGCGACCCTGTATAGGGTTTCCAAGAAGCAGCTGGTGAGCTTGAACCACTGACCTTGAAGTTCAAACAATTTTGCAGTCCAGCCCATTAGTCCACAGTCCTATGTCAGGTACCTTTAAAGTCAATTCCCACTTGTAGCAACAGTAGAACAAAATTGATCCATAGGGTTTCCTAGGCTGCAATGTTTGTGGGGAAGAGGCCCTGGTGTTTCAGTGGCTAAGAACTAGACTGTTAACAGAAATCGTCTCCATTAGCACAACTCTACTCTGATATACATGGGGTCGCCTTGAGTGTGAATGGGATGAAAAGCAGCAGATACAGGATTTCCTTTGCCTTACACATGAGAAAACGAAGGCTCAAAAGGTCTTAAAGAGCAGACTTTCATTTCTTATGTCAACGTTGGTGCTTTCTCACTACGCTTTGTACACTGCCTTAATAAACCTAATTTCATTAATATGTACAGCATCTCTGAGTACATTCAAATAGAACAGACCAAATGACTGCCGCAGAGAAATTAGTGGGCCTACATTTAGAAACCACAAGCCTTTATTGGCTCTTCTCTTTCTCTTGCTCTCTTTCTTAATGCCCTCTCCAATACCAATTCACTTCATTCTTTTCAATGAGCGTTTATCCAATTTAAAGTCAATGAAAAATAATGTACATTTCTCAACAAGTTTACATTAAGCACTACAAAAGTACTTATGTGCTCTTTAGTGCTGATAGCACTGGAGCATGGGACACATTTGAATATGTGTTTAATTGAAGTCCAAAGAGGTTAGCAGGAAGCTGGTTTTGTTCTGTAATTTAGGTAACTAAGAGCTTGCTTGGTAAGGCTTTTGGGAAGGGGGAACTGGAGACTGGGAGAAAGCAGTAGGAGGAATGCTTAGTAGTAATGAGGCCTGGTGTTGTTCTGAAGTGCCTTTGAGTCAGTTCTGACTCATAGGTTTCCAAGAAGCGGCTGGTAAGTTTGAATCGTCAACCTTGTGGTTGGCAGTCCAGTGCTTATCCTACAGCGCCACACCAGGACTCCAGTAAAAGGGCATTGTTGTTGTTGTAGTTAAGTGCCACTGAGTCAGTTCCAACTCATAGTGACCCTGTATAGGGTTTCTAAGGAGCAGTTGGTGAGTCTGAACCACCGGCCTCATGGTTTAGACCAACCTTGCAGTTGAGTGCTTTATTCCACAGTGCCACACCAGGACTCCAGTAAAGGGGTATTTGTTGTTGTTGTTGTTAGGTGCCATCGAGTCAGTACTGACTCATAGCGACCTTATGCACAGCAGAATGAAACACTGCCTGATCCTGGGCCAACTTCACTACCATTGCCACGCTTGAGTCTATCGATGCTTCCACTTGGCCAATCCATCTCACTGGGGGGTTTTCCTCTTTCTCTGACCCTCCACCTTACCAAACATGATATCCTTCTCCAACAACTGGTCCCTCAAAGTAAAGGGGTCTAGAGATGTTAAAACTGCAGGAGGGGGTGGTCAACATTATCATTGCCCCCAACCAGTCTGGAGGAATCACTGTTGCAATTCATAGGGATTTCAGAAGTACAATGCCAGCTCTTTCTTCCTAAGCCACGTGTAAACACCACACTCCTCTTTGTTATTCTACTGACATCAATATGTTTGCAGGAACAGAGGAAAGAACACATGAGTTTGGAAGTCAGAAGACCTAGATTTAAACCCTTGTTTAGGGCCTTGAGTCTAATTTGTAAAACAAGGGTGTGAAGACTTCCTCTATGCACAGGATGCTATAGCAAGTAAAAGTCACATACTATTTAAGATGTATGACACAAGTAGACACTCTAATGATAACCAGTTGCTGTCAAGTTGATTCTAATTCATGGCAATCCCATGTTTGTCAAAGTACAGGTGTGCTCCATAAGGTTCTCAGTGGCTGCTTTTTAGAAAATAGATTATCAGGCCTCTTGTCTGAGGGACTTCTCTGTGTAAACTTAAACCTCCAACTTTTCAGTTAGCAGCTGAGCATGTTAATATTTTGCATCACCCAGGGGCTCCACTCTAATGATAGATGGTCTCTCTCTCTCTCTATATATATATATATATTTTTAAATTAATAAATGCAATTTGCTCAAGACCTCATAAAAATGCATATCATAAAATTTTGAACTCCAGTTCATGAGTGTCCACCAAGAAAGAACAAGAAAAATATTCAAGGCATTTACAAAAATTATTTGATGAAGGTATAACCTATATCTTTCCAGAAGGAGCGTAACATATCTTTGCTACCTATTAATTTCCCCTGAAAAATCTTCAAGTCTGGGGGTGGGCTATGTATTTATTTATTAAAAGGCTTGGTTCTTAAAAGTTTAATAAAGCCACAGTTTACTAAAGCAAGTAGACAAATCTTGAGCCCCATCCAGAACCTTCTGAGGTGGGACATTCCCACTACAAAAGACAAGCAGACCAGCCTGGAACAGCAAGAGCAACAGAAGATACATCTTCAAAGAAAGATCAGCAGGAAAAACCCAAAACAAAAATGGCAGTATGACTGGCTACTACAAGAATAAGCAAGCTGTTCACCGGGAAGTCATCAAGGCAAGCAATCAAAGTCCTTCAGGACAACCCCCGTCTAAGATTGAAACTCAAAGGGAACACATGAACAGGCATGTAAGGAGTCTTTACAGGAAGTATCAATGCTATCCCCTCTGTACACAGTGCAGATAGGGATGGGCAACTTAGAACATTGGCTACCTAAAATGAGGGGATGATAAAGGCACGAAGTGACTGGCTTACAAGGTTTCAAGGGGAGTTTGGTTTAATAGTGTGGGGGAAGAAAGAACCCCCACTGAATAATTTTCATCTTGTCTAGATGGGTCTGGTTAAAAGAGATGGGGATAAGATTCTTATGATTCAATAGTGAGTAACTGTTGTTTTTGGCTTACCAGTGTTTACAGAATACTCTTAATTTTTACAGTAAAATTTGGAAGCCCAAGACATATGCTTGAAACACCATATGCTTTTTCTGCTGAAATCAACACTCTTTTCTTCTGTGGCAAAGACAGTTAAACGAATGGTGGGAAGTTTGTACTTCGCATTGCACACTGGGTATTCCCCAGAGCATGGACTTCTTTTGAAAACTGTCCCTCCACTATGGGGTGTGTTAGTGCTGTCAATAATGCCCTGATCACAAGGAAATATGGATGTCTGGAAGTCAGCTTCAATTCTACTCCACACCTTTGTTTGGCGAGGTAAGTGGACCACCCTATAATATACCTCACATCTCCCATCAGTGAGCTGAACAGATCTGACAGCTAACATTTTGCTTCTTTATTTAACCTTAATCTGCTCTTGAACTTTTACTACTGTTACTAGATAACCACCAACTACAGAGTGGGAGAAACCAAGACGTGTAATGCTGACTTCACGGCACATATTGCCTCTTGCTATTGTTTATTGTCAGTGATTCTCAGTTTTACCTCTCCTGTAGTACCACCGCCTGTAGCCTCGTACACACACAAAGAAGCACACACCCAAGCACATGGACACACAGGCAAATCAATCACATTATGACCCTACCAAGTTCAATGTAATAGGAATGTTAGGCAATTTTATAGAAAAAAGAAGTTTAGATGATTATATTTTTTAAATGTATCATTTAAAATAGAGACCTAAACTAAAATCTCAGTTTAGTTTCTTACACATTGTATGACCTTAGCCAAATGATTTCACCTCTTTGAATTCTGGTTATCTCATTAATAAAATGGAGATAATAATGCTTAACTTCCAGGATTACTGTGAAGATTAAATAGGGAGGTAGAAAAAAATCTCTGAAACAGTGCTTA
Organism: Chrysochloris asiatica; assembly: GCF_000296735.1. Lineage (NCBI taxonomy): Eukaryota > Metazoa > Chordata > Mammalia > Afrosoricida > Chrysochloridae > Chrysochloris > Chrysochloris asiatica. The sequence goes on from NW_006408544.1 coordinate 24,977,566, forward strand.
GAAATGTGACCTATGAGGGCTGCTATCTTTAGCGATTGTATTACTATTAATATTAATAAGTATTATGTTACCATAGGCATCATTATTGTGTGACTTAGGACATAAAATTCCCATTAATATTTTAGAAAGTAATGTCTAAGGCTATGCTGCTAAGAGACACAATCAAAGGCATCCTCAGAAAGAAAAATAATGGTGTGGAGCTTTGCGTTAATGCACTGGGACGTGAAGTCACTTTAAACCGCAGGGTCAGTAGTTCAAGCACACCAGCTGCTCCTTGGAAACCCTGTACAGGGTCACTATGAGTTGGAACCAGCTCCATGGCACTTAACAGCAACAGCAACAACAATTAAGAGTTTGTTGTTGTTGTTGTTAAGTGCTGTTGAGTTGATTCCGACTCATAGTGACCATGTATAACATTTCCAAGGAGCACCTGGTGGGTTTGAACTGCTGACCTTGTAGTTTGCAGTCCAGTGCTGATCCCACAGTGCTACACTCTTAAAATACTTGGAAATAAACTGTTGTAATAAAAAAATTGTAAAACTCAGAAACAATAAATAAAACATTTCAGTCTGTGTCCTGGAAGAGTCAGTGGGACCTTACATAGCCCAGTTGTTGGGGGCATGGAGACTGAGGGATAGTGATTTCCTAGCAAATCTTATAAAAATTCCACGTCCTCCATACTGCTGAGTTTCATCAGTGGTTCATGGAATGCCTCATTCGTCAACTTGCCATCTCCAAAAATAATTTGCATTTCCAAAAAGACATAAGAAAATGCCCCTGAACACTCACACACACACACACAGAGAGAGATAAAAGTTCACCTCAAAACCAATAGGCTTATCTCTAAATTTGATGGAACACACACAACATGGGGTTGCAATTAAACGAATCGGTTTTTAAAAGCAAGGCAAAAGAGAGAATATCTATAATTTACAAGTGCCGCATTTAATTACTGATAGAAAATATTAAGAATTAAAAAAAAAACAAAAAAACGGGCCAAATGTAATAGTTTTTGCTGTCTGTGCATGTATATGAATATATGAATATAGAAACGATACATTTTACTACCAACCCATTAAAGTTAAAACATCAATCTTCATCATATCAATTTCATAATATTAGACTCTGCCATTCTCATCTGGTATTGATAAGAATGAACAAGGCCTGGAATTTTACACCTGGGTGCATTTCATTTTATTTCTCTTCAGTGACAGAATTCAATATGACACAGCTCAGCGTGACAGCATCAGCCTGGGACTGTCACCTTAGGGGCTTATACATCTTTAAAATTCTCACAAAAGTGAAATTGACTGACAGTGAAGCAAAATGATGCTTTTAACTTGAGTTAGAAGATCAGAAAAGTCAATGAAAAACACTCAGAGTTCGTTTAGGCTCTTCAGTGAGAGATCTTTCGGAGGAAGCAGTCGTAACCTCTCCAGTGTGAAGCTACTGCAAACTGGCAGACCCCCTGGACAATATTGAGGGGTACTACGGCACAGAGGCAGGAGCTCCGGTAGTGTACTTGTTACAAGTTGTGCTGCTAACCTCAAGGTCAGCGGTTTAAAAGTATCAGTTATTCCACTGGAGAAAGATGAGGCTTTCTGCTCCCATAAAGATCTACAGCCTCGAAAACACTATGCAGGGTCGCTATGAGTCAGAACTGACTTCATGGCACACCATCATTGCAGAGAGGATATGGTGTTAAGAGTGGTAGAAACACACTATTACTCTCTTCACACTGCATCAGAGATCTAGCATGACATGCAGGAAAGTTTGATGGTCAATGTTATGTGTCAATTTAACCAAGCTGTGGTTCTCATTGGTTTGGCAGATACCACACTGATTGCTCTTCTATAATGTTATCACCTCCATGAGGTGTCCTGATGTGATCAGCCAAACAGCTGAAAGGAAAAAAAAAATATGGGGGAATATTATAAATGGATGTTCTGGGGACACTCACTCCATCTCTTGATCCTGCATTCTTTTCATAGCCTGATCACCAGTTCTTGGGATGTAATCTTGCAGAAGTTTCCAGCTTGCCAAATAACCTGCAGATTTTTGATTCATCAGTACCCACAACCCATGAGCCAGTGGAGGCCTCCAGCCTGCCATCTGACCTGTAGCTTTTGAATTTGTCAGTCCTGGAACCATGTGAGTCAGCAGAAGTCTTCAGTCTGCTAGCTAAACCATGGATTTGGGAGTTGCCAGACCCTATAATTTTCCTGAAATCGACCTCTCTCTCTCTCTCTCTGATGGTAGTAGTGGTTATGTGTCGTGGAGTCGATTCCAACTCATAGTGACCCTGTTATAGGGTTTCCAATGTTGTAAATCTTTATGGTAGCAGAAAGCCTCATTTTTCTCCTGCAGAACCGCTCATAGTTTTGAACTGCTGATGGTGAGATTAGCAGCCCAACTCATAACCAGTATGCTACCAGAGTTCCTACCTGCTTCTCTCTCTCATATGTACACATGCTTCACTGGCTTCATTCAGTCTTCCAGTCTTCCAGAGAACCTGGACTAAGACAGTGAGTTTCAAGATTTAATATGAGATATACCACACCACACATGGTATACTCTGTAGTTTACAGCCTTGGAGACATCACTTAACCGTTGGGTGTCTCCACTTAATTCACCTGAAAGCTGGTTTAGACAAATGTTGACTTCAAAGTATTGTAGAACCTTGGGGATGCAGCAAAAATGGGTTTCTAAGGGTAATGTATAGCAATAAATGCACACATTAAAAAAAAAAAAGAACCAGCTAATATCAGCTCCTTAACCCAATAAGCCCAACAGTTAGAATACATACAGCAAAATGCCCTACTTACCAGAAAAAGAAAACAACAAAGACTAGAGAATAAATAAATGAAAGAAAATAAAATCAACAAGACTTGAAGTTTGTTCTTTAAAAGGATAAATAAAATCAACACAACACTTGATAATGTAATCAAAGAAAGGCAAATGACACAACTAGGAAATTAAATGCATAATGTTAGGAGAGAACCAAATGAAAGCAGAAGTATAATAACAGAATAATACAATGAAGTGTACTTCAACAAGTTTGATAACCTAGAGGAAATGGTCAAATTTCTACAAACAGGAAACACAATGTCTACCTAAATTAATGCAGATCAAGGTAGAAATTTTGAGCAGACCCATAACAAAAGAAGAAATTTATCAGGTTATTAAAAACTCCCAACAAAAAAAGTCCAGGACCCGATGACTTCACTGGTGAATTCTTCCAAATATTCAGAGAGGAACGCTACCAATTCTACTCAAACTATTCCAGAATGTAGAAAGTTATGAACTATACTGAATTCATCTTATGAAGCAAGTCTAGCTCTGATACCAAAGCCAGGCACAGACAAGGCTAAAAAAGAAAATTATAGACAAACATCCATCATGGACATAGATGTAAAAACTCTCAACTAAATCCTAGCCAATAGAATCCAACAATGTATCAAAAAAACACAAAAAAACAAAAAAAATGACATCATGACCAAGGAGGACTCATGGAAAATGTAAGGAAGGTTCATCATTAGAAAAACAATCACTATAATCTACAGCACAAGTGAAGCAAAGGAAAAGAAACATGATTACACCCATCATCTCAAAAAAGGTACTTGTTAAAATCCAACACCATTAGAGACTCTTAGAAAAATAAATAGAAAGAAAATTCTTCCAGATAATTAAGGGCATTCAGATGGCATTGTGGGTTAATGCACTAGACTGCAAAGTCAGTTTGAACTGCAAGGTAGGCAAAGTTCAAGTTCACCAGCTTCTCCTCGGAAACTGTATACAGGGTGGCTATGAATCAGAACTGACTCTACAGTACTTAACAACAACAACAAACAAAACCAAAGGCCAACGTTAGTTTCAATGCAGAAAAACTGACAGCATTTCCCTTGGGAACAGGAACCAGACAAGGAGGATCTTAATCACCACTCCTATTCAACATTATAAGGAGCTCTGGTAGCATAGTGGTTACGAATTGGGCTGCGAGCCGCAAGGTCAGCAGTTCGAAGCTACCAGCGGTTGCGCGGGAGAAAGATGAGGCGATCTGCTCCCGTAAAGATTTGCAGCCTCGGAAACCCTGTACAGGGTCGCTATGAGTCGAAATCGACTCCACGGTACATAACAACAACAACAACAATTACTTTATTAATGTTCTTATAGAATCTCTGGGATTTTCTATCTTTATGTATAGGATCATATCTTCTGCAAATAGGGACGTTTTTACTTCTTTCTTACTCATTTTGGATGTCTTTTATCTCCTTTTCTTACCTGAATGTTGTTGTTGTTGTTGTTGTTATGTGCCGTGGAGTCGATTTCGACTCATAGCAACCCTACACAGGGTTTCCGAGGCTGTAAATCTTTACGGGAGCGGCCGTGGAACGCTGGTAGTTTCTAACTGCTGCCCTTGCGGCTCACAGCCCGATTCGTAACCACTACGCTAATAACGTAATAAAAGGCTTCAAAATAACAGAGTAAAAGATCAACATACAAAAGTCTGTCAGATTCCTCTATGTTAACAAAGAGAGCTCTGAAAAAGAAATAAGGAAGAGCAATACCATTTACAATAGCTACTAAAAAACATCAAATATTTAGAAGTAAATCTGACCAGGACACAAAAAACCTAAACAAAGAAAATAACAAAACACTATGTTGGAGGAGAATATTGAAAGT